>NC_069500.1:1073308240-1073651573 GCF_027579735.1 Bombina bombina
TGCTCTCACCCGAGGTAACCCTGAAAACCTGGACTGTTTGGGAGGCCTGAGGACAGGTTTGAATACCAGTGAGATAGAATGCAATTTTAAACAACTTTCCAATTCACTCTCATTCTTATCACAGCTTTTTCATTCTCATGGTATCCTTTGTTGAAGTAGCAGCAATTCACTACTCAGAGCTATCTGAACACATCTGGTGAGCCAATGACAAGTGGCATATATGTGTAGCCACTAGCCACCAATCAGTAACTAGCTCCCAGTAGTGCATTGTGGCTACTGAGCCTACCTAGGTATACTCTTCAACAAAGGATATCAAGAAAATAAATAAATATTGATAATAGAAGTAAACTGGAAAGTTGTTTAAAATTGCACACTCTTTTGGAATTGTGCAAGTTAATTTTTACTTTACTGTGCCTTTAGCTGATATCAGCCTAATCACATATGGGTGGCAAGAAACGAAAGACAATGCATCATGGGGCAAAGCTAAATATGGCTCCTCTTGCACTCACAAATTATTTCTATTTGATTTATCTTACAAAGTGTAGATCTCAAAGAATGGTATTTCCCTACCAACTCAACAAGTCTTCTCTTAATGAAAAGTAAGGAGCACCACCTACCTACCTGCCTACCAGCATCATCCCTCTCTACCTAGATGACAATTATTTTTGTTTCTATGTTTTTATTTTGTTACATGGATGAACTGATAATTTTCACTGCTTGTGTTTTTTTCATTTATATGTCAAGACAATTATACATTTTGGGCCAGATTACAAGTGTAGTGCAAAATCTTTCTAACATGAGCACAATATTTGTGCTCCACTCGTAATACCAGCATATTTGAGGTAAAGCACAATGCAAAAACTCGCATTCGCATTGCATGGAAGCTTTGCGCTCAATAGAGCGCGCTTCTGTTTCTCATGGCATGAGACATGGCATTCGAACCTAGCACAGCAAAGGGGTTAATTTGCGCAGCAAATTGAAATATATATGTTTATATACATATATATTTATGTGTTAATATGTGTATATACATGTA
This sequence comes from Bombina bombina, assembly GCF_027579735.1. Taxonomy (NCBI): domain Eukaryota; kingdom Metazoa; phylum Chordata; class Amphibia; order Anura; family Bombinatoridae; genus Bombina; species Bombina bombina. Next base: position 1,073,309,277 of record NC_069500.1, read on the forward strand.
TAGAAATATATATATATATATATATATATATATATATATACTGTATATATACAAATATAAACACATAAATACATATGCATATAAACATATACATTTACTGTATATTTACAGGGAACATACAGTCCCCTTAGACCGCTATGTAAAGTCACTTTTTCTAACACCCCCACACCTGCTCACTTTAACCCCTTAAAACTGCTTTGTGCAGTTCTTATTTAAAAAAATAAAAATGCTACATTAATTGATTTTACAAAACCAACACTACACTTTATTTTGGGTACAATTGGGGCACATTTACAAAATCAGCTAGAGTTCTTTGAATTTGCCTGTTTACGGGCCCGCAATAAATTAGCACTCCACTTGTAATCTAGCCGTTAATAGTTATACTTGAGAACACAATAAATGAAAATCAAAATATGACTTTTTATCAAGTGGTAATTAAAGATCCTTCCTTTAAGTTTTGTGTTACTCTGTTCACAGACCCAAAACCATGTAATCTAATAGCAAGCATTCATCTTAAAATGTTATTTCTATACTATTAAATTGTGCAAATGACAGTTGTCAACCTATAATTGGTACATACAGTATGTCAATTACCAAAAATGTTAAAAAGAAACCCATGCAAATATCACTTATAAAAACCAGGGGAATACACCCAATAGGGGGCGCTATTGTGAATGGTGTTCAGTATATATGTGTACCTACGCAACCATATATAAATATTTCAAAGCATCAATCTGCAGATTCAAGATATTACAACATAACAATATCAATGTATATATACACTACTATATACCAGAGTCCCAGATCATAGATGGAAGACAGACAAAAAAAGTCCAGTAAAGTTTCAGGTGTGTATATTCTGTGGAACTCTGGGCCGCACTCAATCTTCACCCTCCAAAGGTCAGCGAATCTAAAATCAAACACAAGGTTGAAACCGAGAAACGCGTTGCATGTCACTTACTCATAGTGCATGAGTGATATATGTATTTTTAATTGCTTTTATCATTATTAAATTCATTTTTAATCATATATCCTCATTGCTGCTGATTATTACACCATCTGAGCTACTTGTTGATCCTGAATGCTGTGGAGTTTCCTGCTGCACATCCGACACAGCCAGCTGGTTTGCTGAGAAAGCCACCCTGCTCCTATTGGTACAATAGAGTGCCGCCATAGAATGTGAGTACCCTGCACAGATTGCAAACCTATTATTGAAACCTACAGTGGTGTGCCTTTGTTTGCACCTAGCTCCTGTTCCCTACATTGCTGGACCCAGCACATACAGTCTGCTAAGACATACGGATTCCTACCTTAGGATTTCCTGGAGTGCCTGTACAGCTAGCTGGTTTGCTGTGATTACCAGCCTGCTCCTATAGGCACATTTGAGTGCCTATCCATATTGTGAGTACCCTGCACTTGTTCTATATCTGATGTTAGCTTTTACAGATTCACACATAAGGCGCCTCTTTCCTTGTGTTTGATTTTAAATATCACTTATACAATCACTAACAACACTATGTTTTGTCACTTAAAGGCAAATCTCCAATGCATATGCAAAAGTACTTTTGCATGAAAAAAAATAAAGCTGGTTAAATTGATTTAGACTATAACAGGAACTGTTTGTACACAATATATTTATTGTAATATATATTACATCACAGGAATATCTCCTTATATAAACTGAAACATTTTGAAAATGTTCTATTCTAGATAAAAAACAGAAAACAAAATTTAGTGTAATGTCCCTTTAACTGATTGCAAAATGATGAAAATGTTCTCTAAACTTTTATGTTCTATGTTGATTGTTTTCAATGTAGTGCTTGATTGCTGATATATACATATGTGTGTCTATGTAAAAATCACTTGAGAGGTCATCATTTTGGACCTATGGCTGAATGACTGGTTACTGTCCTCCTGCCGTATTCTGTTATTAAGCACTAGTCCTAAAGCCCGTTTACACAGGCCATTTTTTGCAGTACAGCGGTCCCACCCCTTGCTCTCTCTGTCTCCCTCTCTTTTGCTCTCTCTCTCCATCTCTTTTGTGCTCTCTCCACCTCTCTTTTGCGCTCTTTCCGCCTCTCTTTTGCGCTCTCTCGCTCCACCTCTCTTTTGCTCTCTCTCTCCCCCATCTCTTTACCTCTCTCTCTCCCTCCCCTCTTTTGCTCTCTCTCTCCCTCTCTTTTGTGCTTTCTCCCCCTCTCTTTTGCGCTCTCCCTCTCTCCCCCTCTCTCTTGCTTTTTCTCCCCCCTCTCTTTTGCTCTCTCTCCCCCTCTCTTTTGCGCTCTCTCTCCCCCTCTCTTTTACGCTCTCTCTCTCCCCCTCTCTTTTGTGTTCTCTCTCTCTTTTGTGCTCTCTCTCTTCCCTCCCTCTTTTGCACTCTCTCTCTCCCCCTCTCTTTTTGCACTCTCTCCCCCTCTCTTTTGCGCTCTCTCTTTCCCTCTCTTTTGCGTTCTTTCTCTCCCCCTCTCTTTTGCGCTCTCTCTCCCCCCTCTTTTGCGCTCTCTCTCTCCCCCTTTTTTTGCTCTGTTTCTCTCCCCTTTTTCTTCTCTCTCCCCCCCTCTTTTGCACGCTCTCTCTCCCCCTCTCTTTTGCACTCTCTCTCTCCCCCTCTCATTTGCTCTCCCCCCTCTCTTTTGCTCTTTCCCTTCCCCTCTCTTTTGCTCTCTCTCTTCACCTCTCTATTGTTCTCTCTCCCCCCCCTCTCTTTTGCGCTCTCTCTTCCCCTCTCTCTCTTTCCCCCTCTTATTTTCTATCTCCCCCTCTCTTTTGCTCTCTCTCTCCCCCTCTCTTTTGCTCTCTCTTCCCTCTCTTTTGCTCTTTCCCCTCTCGTTAGTTCTTTCCTCTCTCTTTATCTCTTTCCTCTCTTTTTGTCTCTCCCCCTCTCTTTATATTTCTCTCCCCCTCTCTTGCGCCGACTGCATCCCACCACGCACCCACCACTCCCGGCCACGCCCATGCTCCCGCCCGGTCACACCCACATTCGCCCCACCACCGCAAAACAACATGTCAGGTAAGGTCAGGTGTGTTTGTCCTTGTGCTGTCTCTACTGCGAATGACAGCTTCGGACAAACACACTTGGCCTTTTATATTATAGGATTCTTAATCTTTAGTCTTGTCATCGAGCTGTTTCCCTCATGTTCACAAGCCTTAGTAATAGCACTATGGGGAAAGTAATCTCATTTTATTTACATTATACAAAACCAAGTGGGTATGTTTCAATTAAAATGCTGGGATGTGTCTCACCAGATGCACTGTGTTTATATTGCTAGATTAATGGTGCAATGAATCTTTAAATAAACTGACATCTTTAAACTTGGGAAATAATATCAAATAAAGGATTTTACATTTTTATTATTTTTATGGCATTTTTTAAGCAATTTTTATCACTTGTAATGGAAAAACTTTAATAACTTAAAATTTAATAAATACATATATATAAAATTTATAGATAGGTTTTCAAAAAGTAGATACCATTATATACTTTGAAATAATTAGAATACTGCATCCTTAAAGGGACATTAAACATTTGTGCCAAAAATGTGCTTGAGCCAGGAAGAAAAATAAATTCTGTAACTTAGGTTTTATTCAAAGTGCAGCAAACTGCCAATACCAGCTACCTGGGGCGAGATTACATATACGGCGCAGGCTTCAGCGTAACTTCTGAAACCCGCGCCGCCGTAATTTCACCTCGCACATCGGGTATTACATATACGGACCCATCAGATGCTAGACTGGCGTAAGTAGGACAAACTGGCGATCTTCAGAAATGTGCAAAATTACACATTTCTGTCACAAGTAACTTACACCAGTATTATGTCCGCGTAAAGTGTCAATAAAGAGTAGTGTTATGCAAATGAGGATAACACACGTAAAAACGAAAACCAGAAATGCAACACATAATTACGCTATTGAAATTCCATATATGAACCCATGCACAGCCCCCATTTTCTTGCGTATGTTTGGATTGTTCGTTAAGTTACAAAGCACGCCCAGGAGTGGAGGATTAGTGAGAGTAGAGAGAGAGGCGCAAACAGAATAAATAGTTAGGTCGGATTGGTGGATTGAGTAAACTTTTACACTTACACATATTCTGACATATTGCACACATTGCATACATACAAATACAAATATAACACACTTTTCTTTCTAACACCTCACATATTTTTTTTTTTTAATTTTTACAGTGTCATAGGCTGAGTGTTTGGTTGTGATTGTGTGTGACTGAACTGGGAGTGAGTGGGAGTGTGTGTAGTGTCATTAGTGTGAGGATGGCAGGGAGAGGTAGGTATGAGGGGAGGGGGGGAGAGGAGTGGCAGGGAGAGGATAGTAAAGGACAGAAGAGCAGTGGCCCCCCTGACAGGGAGTAAGTGGAGTGGGGAGAGGGAGAGCCAGAAGGGATGATGGGAGGAGAGATGCCAGAGAGCCCCATGGGGACAGAAGGGAAGAGAAGAGAGAGGATAGGGAGGAACCCACACTGCCAGGTACATCGCAGGGAGGAAGCCAAGTGGCCATGGGGGATGAGAGGCTGAGATGTCCCAACTTCTCATTTGATGAAAATGTTGCCCTAGTCCAGGCCATCATGGACAACTACAGTGACCTCTACGGGAAGGAGAAGGGCAAAGGCAGTGCTAAAAAAAGAAGGACTGCATGGATGGCGGTAGAGGATGCCATCAAAAGCCTGGCTCCGCAGAGGAGGACTATAGAGGGCCTGAAAAAGAGATGGAATGATTGTAAGAGGCAGGTCAAAGAGAAGATGGGGCAAAAAGCTGTCCACCAGAAGGGAACAGGCGGTGGGGCAGACCTGGAAAAAGAGTACAACACCTGGCAGGAAATGATACGCAGGTTCCTGAGTTTCACAGCAGTCAACCACAGCACATCATGCTGGTGAGTAACATCTCAAACACCTGTACTATATGTAATTGCAATACAGCATCCTTTAATATAACACATTTATGTACATGATGAGGAGCATGGTATTTGGCATACTAACAAATACATCTACAATTATACTTGACATTACTGCTACATAACACAATGCAATTCATGATGTGAGGTGGAATAGTGCAATACTAACATGTCTCAGAGTAACACAGGCCACAAGCCACATGTAGAGTTTTCATTAAATGGACACTATAGCTATCCCAATACATTTAGCTCAATAAAGCAGGTTTTGTGACTAGATCAAGCTAAAGAAAATTTTATGACCATAGTGTCACTTAAAGAACACATTATTTCATCATTCACATGTACACATAACTATTGTATGAAACACATCCCTGTATACTGCTCATATTCAAATCATCCCTCATAGACCAACTCACAATGTGCACATGCATGTTATAGAGTTTGACTTGTGAAGCAGTATAGGCCTTAGCATGTATCAATGTACAGTGTATGCCCACATGGACATATATCTGAATGTACTAAGCCCTCTCATCCGTTAACTCCTCCACAGAACCTCCTGTCACAAGGATACAAACAGCCATGCCACCACCACATGGTTGGATGGCTTCAGTTGAGGACTCGGGAGTGATGCCACTGACATTGCCGTATGACCAATGGCAACATTCCTGGCCAGAGGAATATCCTCCCTTTGGTTTTGAGGGGGAGCCAAGACAGGCACCAAGGGTTCATGTATTTACACCCCCACAACACAATCACAGTCTCATGTCAGTCATGGATTTTACCCACAGACTATGTTACAGGAAGTGCCTATTGTAGAGGCTGAGCGGTCACACACTGGTCATCAGTGGGAATACCAATCACCTATGAGAGCTCCACCATCCTCTTCCCTGGGATGAGCTCCACCATCCTCTTCCCTGCGATGAACTCCAACATCTGCAAATGGAAATACAGCAGAAACTACAGATGCCCTTCAAGCTGCCTCAAGGCCAAGCTGTGTTAACACAGCCAGTAGAATAAATTACACTCCCAGTGGGTTGTAGAAGAGATAAAGTAATAAAATGATAATTTTCCATTGTTCTCCCCAAGTATTAGTGATTGGTTTTGAACAGATATAAACTAAAGAAGCAAGTATATGTACACAATTTGATAAAGTAATGAGATCTGATTATACCTACAAGCTAAACCCATTTTAGTAGGTTGTGACTTCAAAACACAAAATCAGCTATTTCAAATACACAAATAAACCTTAAAAAAGCAAATCTCATACATGTTATACTCTGCAGCTAGTAAAAGAAGAAATTTGAAAGAGAAAAACAATTTTATAGTATACTGTCCCTTTAACTATTTGAGATGCTGCTTAAATATATGTGTTGTTAAGGCCTCCATGGAGTTATGTTTGTTTTTTAGTCAGTGCAAGGGTTGCTGCGGCTGCCTATGTGTGGCGAGATGAAAATGGAGTCGATTTTCTCAATTCTGCGCGTGTAAGTCCTTGCGCTGAATATTTGATACCGTATGGCGACGCCAGTTCTATGTTAGTTTATGGGAGTAAAAAACGTGGGTAAAATATACATGCGTAACTTGTATGCTACGCCGTATATGTGATTCCAAAACTGTGTAAAAAATGGCATCGCCGGCTTTTGCGGGCGACGCCACTTATGTAATCTTGCCCCTGATTTGCAAAATTTTGAAGAAAACCTAATTTAAAGAGATAAAATCTTGACCTCTCATTAATCATGATGATGAGGAATCATGGGTAAGCAAATGCTTACACAACAGAAAGAGGTGTATAATGGTCATTTAAAATACAATCAAGTTTTTAATCCCTGATGGGCTCATTACAAAAAAAGTCAGCAATCATTGGGAGAAACAATATTGGAGTATTTTCCTATCTATTGCACATGGATTTTGTGGGATTCTCAAACTTGAGAATCTCCTAAATTCATTAGAAAACCTAGTTTATTCTTCTAAAGTGACTGTACTCCTTAAACTTAACTGATATTTATAATGAGAGAATTAGAAAAGCAATATTCCAATCCATCAGTAAGAGTTATCAAGAAGCTTTTCACATGATTTTGAATTTTCCTATTTGCCCTTTTGAAAATCTATTTTTGGTCTTCAATGCTAATTAATGCTAAAGTATGACAACGGTTGCACCATAGCCAAGTTTATTAAAAATATTACATTGTGAAATTCACAAAACACTGTGGATTACAATAAAATATTTTTCATGCACCAAGTTATAATTGCAGAAAATTATCTATTTATGCACATGTCTGGATTTCAAAAACATCCTCTTATTACTCTTAAGCTCTTAGTACATAAAGGGGCAGTCTAGTCGAAATTAAACTTTCATGATTCAGATAGGGCATGTAATTTTTTTTTTTTAATCTTTAGTTTTTATTGAAGTTTCACACAGGATACAAAAACAAAAAAAGAAGAAAAAAACAAAAGCATAGCAACAAAATACAAAATATTTCCTGTATGTTTACATATTTGGGGAGTGTTTACAAAATCATTTTTATCCTTCATGACTTACTTCCCCCATAAAATTAAAAAGAATTTAACATATACTCCAGTAAGACCTCCTATTCATTCTCCTGCTTGCTCCCTAATCCTAAATTACCTTCGACTTCAATACCATGCCAGGGGAAAGAAAGAAAAAGAAAGACAAAACAAAACATGGAAAAGAAAAAAAACAAAAAAAAAAATATAAACCCCCCCCCCCCCCAAAAAAAACAAAAAACAAACAAAAAAAAAGAAACAAGATTTGGGAAAAAAGGAAGAGTATGAGAAGAGAAAAGAGAAGTAGAACAATCACCAAATTCCCAACAGTACTAGTTCAGTGTTTCTAAATGGGTATATTAAGTATTCAATTTCCTTAAGGGGGAGAGATTTATAAATATAGACCATTTTAAGAAGAACTTCTTAACGTCTTCGTCATTTTGCAGATCAGTATCTACCTGTTCAAGGGTGCATTGTTTCTTTAATCAGTTTTTAATTTCTTTTATACTCGGAATGGCTCTAGTTTTCCATTTCTTTAGTATTAAGTATCTACCTGCTAATATAGTTAGATTAACAATTTTAATATTATTAGGGGGTAGATCCTTTTCGTGAGCAAGTAGGACCACCTTTAATGGTGAGAGAGACAGAGAGGGGACACCCAATGTACTAACCAACCAATATTGTACCTTCAACCAAAAATTTCTTATTTTTGGGCACTCCCAGAACATATGCACTAAGTTAGCTTGAGGCAGAGAGCATTTTGGACACGTATTGAAACTAAGATTCAGGCACTGTGACCCCTTCCTCGGTGTAAAATATGACATGTGCAGGAGCTTAACCTGCGCCTCTCTCCATGTTGCAGAGGAGGTTGCCCTGGCAACCGATTGGACTGAAGAGGTAAGTAAAGCAGTGTCAAGGGGTTCAAGTCCTAGCATTTCGACCCACTTGTCTCGATTTTTTTCGATTGTTTCTAAGCTTTTAATTGAGACCAATTTTTGATAAATGTAGGAAATTGATGTAAAACCATTTTTGACTAATAAGAGCCAGTTCTCTATATTTCCCAGCGTCCAGTCCCATCCATGTTCAGTTGATAAACTGGAAGCATAGTGTCTTGCCTGTAAATAGGCAAAGACATTTTTATTTGGAATATGAAATTCTTCTTTTAGAGAGTTGAAGGTCCTAATACATCTGCTCTCAAAATCTAATAATTGGTAGACATGAGCAAGCCCCTGGGTCTCCCATTGCGCAAAGATGGCCGATTGCATCCCAGCTTGAAACTGTGGATTATTCAGTAATGGAATATATCTTGATACCCTAGATTCTATAGATAATGAGTTACATATCTTCTTCCACATTAAGAGTGGATTGTATATTGACCTCATTTTTTTTTATTCCGGAGGGAGCATGTTTTTATTACAATGTATTAAGGCCCTTAGATCGATTGGGTATGCTATATTAGAGTCCAATTCAATATTTGTAATATAGTTACTACTAGTCAACTAGTCCGCTATGATACGAGCTAAAAATACCTGATTATATATACGTATATCAGGGAGAGATAATCCTCTGAGTTTCACAGGTAAAGCTAATTTAACTAATGAGATTCTGGGTTTTTTATTCTGCCAGATGAATGACCGTAAAGCTATATTAAATGAAAGAATATCCTTAGTTTTAAGAATTAATGGGGTATTTTGAAGAACATAAAGTATTTTCGGTAGAAGAGTCATTTTGTATAACGCTATACGTCCTGATAAAGATAGGGGAAGCATCTGCCAATTTTTAAATGCTTCTTTTACAGTTTTAAGCACTGGGAGTATATTCAGACTATACCAATTTTCAGGGTTATCAGATATCCATAGGCCTAAGTACTTAACTGAGTCTTGCACTACCCTAAAAGGAATTTCTGTAAGTGAGTTCTTTGTCTGTTTGATCAAGAGTAGCTCTGATTTTGTGGTGTTGACCTTGTAACCTGAGAATGTTCCAAATTGATCAATTATTGTAAGCAGTTTAGGGATATTTCTAGAGGTATTTGAGATGTAGATTAACACGTCGTCCGCATACAGTGCCATTCACAACTCCTTCTTCTTAATCCTAATTCCTTCTAATTGTTGTCGAATTTGGATGGCCAACGGTTCAATAGCCAAATCAAATAGGAGTGGGGAGAGAGGACACCCCTGCCTGGTTCCTCTTCCTAGTTTTATATCCTGAGATAAGTCCCCATTCACTATGATTTTAGTTGAAGCATTTTTATATAGGTTGTTAAAAAAGTGGAGAAAATTGCCATCTAGTCCGAATTGCTTCAATGTATATGACAGGTGGTCGTAGTGTACTGGTACTGAGTCAAACGCTTTCTCTGCGTCAATAAAAATGATTGCCTTATCAGGAGCATCCTCTCCCCCCGTATTCTCTGACTCCTCCATCACTTTGGAGTATTCTACAGTGAGAAATACTTCCCTGATTTTAGCAGAGGAGTTGCGCTTCAATAAGAACCCAGCTTGATCTAGATGAATGATGTTGGGTAAAAGAGATTGAAGCCTCCTTGCCAGAATAGTCATGAGTATTTTGTAATCTGTGTTTAGGAGCGCAATATGTCTATAAGATTCTTTATTCGTCGGATCTTTTCCTGCTTTTAGAATAAGAACTGTATTAGAGGCAACGAAGTTTGATGTTGGCTCAGTGCCCTTAACATATAGATCATTAAATAACGAAGTTAGATATAATGTTATTTCAGGTGCCATTATTTTATAGATTTCGTTTGGGAGGGCGTCAGGTCCGGGGGCTTTATTTAAGGCTAAGTTTTGAATAGTTGAGAGTTTCTTGCTCAGTTATAGTGATGTCGCGAACCTAAAATGTTCGGTTCGCGAACCGCCATTGAATTCAATAGGCAGGCGAACTTTAAAACCTACAAGGACTCTTTCTGGCCACAATAGTGATGGAAAAGTTGTTTCAAGGGTACTAACACCTGGACTGTCGCATGCTGGAGGGGGATCCCTGGCAAAACTCCCATGGAAAATTACATAGTTTATGCAGAGTCTGCTTTTAAGCCATAATGGGCCTAAATCAACTAACATTCCCAAATTGTTTGCAATAACGTGCTTTAAAACATCAGTTATGATGTCGTATCTATCAGGTAGTGTAAGGGTTATGGCCGCATCACAGTGACAGAGCAAACTCCAAGTGTTACGCACCACAATCAACCGCAAACAGTCCACTTGCACAACCACGAGATAGATAGATTTGATAGATACATAGATAACATAGCTCAATCGATGCAATATACATATGATCGATACACTGTACATAGCTCAATAGATGCAATATACATTCGATCGATACAAATTACATCGATCAATAGATGCAATATACATTTGATAGATAAGAATGTTATCGAATCAATAGATGCAATATACATTTGATAGATAAGAATGTTATCGAATCAAAGATGCAATATACATTTTATAGATACGAATGACATCAACCAAAATATGTAATATACATTTTATAGATACGAATTACATCGATCAATAGATGCAATCTACATTTGGAAGGCAGTAGAAAAGTGCAATTCTAGGGCACGAGCAAACTGAGGATTAAGATCAACAATCAAGAAATTTTTAATTTTAATTAGTAACTATACTGTGACAACAATTATGATTGGTGTAAATAGTTGGCAAGACGGCCGGGCACAAAAGGCTGGCAGGCAGGAGGTAAATGCAATTCAAGGACTCTAGGAGACTGAATACTGACAGTCAAAACAGTGATGATTGACAATTTTTGCAATACTGTTAAAAGAAATATGATTGCTGGCAATAATTGGCTAGGTGGGCCTGGCACACAGCAGGCTGCAAGGCAAGAGGAAAGTGATATTCAATGGCACCAGCAAACTGAGGATTCACAACAACTATTACCAAAAATTAAAATTTTTAATTATTAAGAATACTGTGACAACAAATATGATTGGTGTAAATATTTTTCAAGTAGGCCTGGCACACAGGCTTGGAAGGCAGTAGAAAAGTGCAATTCTAGGGCACGAGAAAACTGAGGATTAAGATCATCAACAATCAAGAATTTTTTAATTTTAATTAGTAACTATACTGTGACAACAATTATGATTGGTGTAAATAGTTGTCAAGACGGCCTGGCACAAAAGGCTGGCAGGCAGGAGGTAAATGCAATTCAAGGACACTAGGAGGCTGAATACTGACAGTCAAAACAGTGATGATTGACAATTTTTTCAATACTGTTAAAAGAAATATGATTGCTGCCAATAATTGGCTTGGTGGGCCTGGCACACAGCAGGCTGCAAGGCAGGAGGAAAGTGCAATTCAATGGCACCAGCAAACTGAGGATTCACAACAACTATTACCAAAAATTTTAATTTTTAATTATTAAGAATACTGTGACAACGAATATTATTGGTGTAAATATTTTTCAAGTAGGCCTGGCACACAGGCTTGGAAGGCAGTAGAAAAGTGCAATTCTATGGCACGAGCAAACTGAGGATTAAGATCAACAATCAAAAATGTTTTAATTTTAATTAGTAACTATACTGTCTGTGACAACAATTATGATTGGTGTAAATAGTTGGCTAGACGGCCTGGCACAAAAGGCTGGCAGTGGCAGGCAGGAGGTAAATGCAATTCAATGGCACTAGGAGACTGAATATTTGCAGTCCAAAAAATTATGATTTTTATTTTTTTATATACTGTTACAAGAATTATGATTGGTGCCACTAATTGGCTAGTTGGGCCTGGCACACAGGCTGGCAGATATGAGTCGTGGATGGTAGGTAGGGCAGCAATTTAACACAGTATGCTGTGTAAGTGACAAAAACACAGGCCTGATAGAAAATTAAGTTAGATTACACTAGCAAAATATTTTAAAATTTTAGATTTTAATATTAAAATTATGTTAAGAAGTGCAATGCACATATGACTCTATGAGTGGTCGCACTGGCTGGCTGCTACGTAGGGCAGCAATTAACAACAGTATGCTGTGTAAGTCAGATAGACAGTTAGACACAGGCCTGATAGAAAATAAAATTAGATTACACTAGCATAATGATTTAAAGACTTTTTTTGGGGAATTTAAAGAAAAAGGTTAAGCACATACATATGAGTCATGGCTGATAGCCTTGGAAGGGCAGCTATTAAAAACAGTTGGCTCTGTAAGTCAGATACACACACGCCTGATAGAAAATACTATTAGATTACACTAGAAAAATGATTTAAATTATTTTTTTGGGGGGAAATTAAAAAAAGGTTAAACACATATGAGTCGTGGCTCATAGACTAGGGAGGGCAGCAAGTAAACACAGTAGGCTCTGTATGTCAGCAAAACACACAGGCCTGATAGAAAATTATATTAGATTACACTATCAAACAAATTTAAAAAAAATATATATATATTTAAATTAAGGTGAAGAAGATATGAGTGCTGGGTGGCTGCCTGGCACAGACTAATTAACCAAAAGACTGAAAAAAATGAGGTATATTAATGCTGAGTGAGCCTGACAGACACAGGCCTGATAGTAAATGTAATTAGATTACACTAGCAAAATTTTTTTATTTTTTTTTTAAATTCAAAATAATGTTATAAACGGTTATTAACACTGGTGGCTGGCACAGAGCAATGAACCAGAGTATATGCTGTGTGACACAGGCCTGATAGAAAATGAAAAAAAATTACACTAGCAAAATAATTACATTTTTTGGTTAGTTAAATTTAAACTAATGTTGTTAGGGAGATTTCAGTGGTGGCAGTAATCACATATGCTGTGAGCCTTAAACACACAGCCTGAAAGCCAGGCAAATGCTAATAAAACAAAAACGAAAAAAAAAAAAAACGGCACGAAATATAGCCCTAAAAAGGGCTTTTTGGGGTGCTGTGCTTGCAGCAGAGATGAGTGGAGTCCTTCTGGACTGTAGTGGACACTAAATACACTAGCCTAGCTATGTTTTTCCTATTAATGTCAGGAGCAAAAACACAACATGTCCTCTCATTAAGAAAGCAAGGTCGTTATGAGTCTAAAATGGCGGATTCCGAGTAGCTGGGAGGGTCTGTGAGGGAGTGTCTGATGTTGATTGGCTCTAATGTGTCAGACGGCTGTGACATAAAGGGTCAAAGTTTCCTCAATGATGACACATAGGGGCGGATCGAACATAGCCATGTGTTCGCCCACAAACGCGAACAAGCTATGTTCGCTGTGAACCGTTCGCGGGCAAACAGTTCGGGACATCACTACTCAGTTATAGTGGAGTATAAATTATCTAATAAGTCAGGAGTTAAAACAGGATGATTCATTTTCTTCCAAAATTCTTCACGTTCTGTGAGATTTGAAGTCTTAGTGGTATAAAGAGTTCTATAATAATCCTCGAATACTCCAATTAATTCAATTGATGTTTTGTAACACTTATCCTCTGATAATATAGTATCTATTATAGGAGATGCTTTATCCCGTTTGACCAAGTTTGCCAAAAGTTTCCCTGTTTTATTCCCGTAGTGATATAGCTTGGACTGTAATCTAAGATCATTTTGTGTTGTTTTGTATATAATAAAAGAGTCTCTATCTGCTAAAGCAGATATATATCTGGACCAGTTCTCTGGGGTTTTCTGGTATATGTACCGATTATAAGCGTTTGTTACTGCTCTCAGAAGCTCCCCTTCAATAATCTTTAATTTCTTGGATCTAGATATACTGAAAGCCAAGATTTCTCCTCTTAAGACTGCTTTCGCTGCTTCCCAGAACAAAGCCGGTCGAGTTATATGCTCACGGTTAAATTGAGCATATTCGCGGAACTTAATGTTCAACCAGTTTTTTATTTTATTGTCAGAGGCTAAATAACTTGGAAACTGGAACCCTCTAGTCCCTTTTTCAAAATTGTTAAGGTGAAATTCGAGGAAAATCGGCGCGCGATCTGATGTAGTTATTGGTGAAATTCCAGCTATTATCTTAGATTTACACAATCTCTCGTCAACAAGGAAAAGGTCTATTTTAGAAAGTGTCTTGTGTGCGCGGGAATGACAAGTATATTCTTTAACATCAGTATTCTGTAGTCTCCATATATCGCATATTTTTAAATTTTTGGTCAGTTTGATAAATAGTTTTGATTCCAGGTTATCCCTCTTCGTTTTCTGAGGAGTAAGATTCCGTCTAAGCCTATCGATTGGAAATTTGGGTGCCATATTAAAGTCTCCACCAAGGATCAGGAAACCCTCTGCACATGTCATGAGTTTATTCTGCAGATTTTCCCAAAACTGGAAGCTAAAAACATTAGGGGCATAAACATTGCAAAATGTATACAGTGTTTTTAAAATTTTAATTTTAACAATAAGGTATCTACCCTCTCCGTCTGTCTCAACTTGTATCACTTCGTATGAGATTTTCTTTCCCAGCAAGATTGCTACCCCACTTTTTCTTTTAGATGTAGAAGAGAATATAACTTCCTTGACCCAGGAAGTTTTAAGCTTACGAACTTCTTCAGGTTTTAAATGGGTTTCTTGTAAGAAAGCTATATCTGTGTTATTTTTTTTTAAGTGGGAGAGTATTATTTTGCGTTTAATAGGGGAGGTAAGGCCTCCTATATTCCAGGATGTCATCTTGAACTTATTCTTTATACCCATCTAGTGAGAAAGAAGAGGAAGAAAATAGCAAAAAAAAAGAAGAGGAAAAAGAGAGAAGGAGAAAAAAAAAAAAAAAAGAGAGGTTCAATATCCCAATATCCCTTGTAAGCCAAGCATTTGAGGAAGAAATAACCCTGCTCCCTCCCCATGCCTTAGACTGGGAGTTTTTCATCTTTATTATTCAGTGGAATGATTTACTGTCCTATTATGCAGCATCTAAACTCTATGTTGGCGCTGAGGGGTAGGTCTCAACATAAAGTTTTTCAGCTTCCTGTGCTGACTCTAAGTGGTAAGTGTGTCCGTCTATTAATACTTTCAGCTTTGCAGGATAAAGAAGAGTTGCCCTTACACCTTGTTTTATGAATTTTGTGCAGTGCGGGGCAAGTTCCCTTCTTCTTGCAGCTGTCTCTGATGAGTAATCTTGAAAAAGAAGGATTTTTGCCCCATCTAGGAAAATAGGTTGATGTTTACGGTATGCTTGAAGCAAAGTGATTTTATGCTGAAAGTTTAGAATTTTTGCAATTATTGGCCTAGGCCTAGTATTAATTTTACTCAAATTAAGGGGTCCTAGTCTGTGAGCCCTTTCAAAGATTATCTGAGGCTGGGTTTCAGGTATGTGTAGTAGCTGAGGAAGTGTATTTGACAGCAGGGTTTCTAGGTCTTCATTTGATTTTGCCTCTGGGACCCCGATAACCCTTAAGTTATTTCTTCTTGACCTGTCCTCTAGATCTTCAATTTTGTTTTGCTTTTTTTTGAGGGAATTATTTGTGGATTCAAGAAGAGATTTATAGGATGCAGTCAGATCCTCAAGATCTGAGATTCTTTGTTCTGCCTCGGACATTCTGCAGGCAAACTGTTTTACTTCATTGGACAGAGATGCTATATCTTGTTTTATTTCATCTCTCAGTAGGTCGAATTTAGGAGTTAAAGCTATCGAGATACTATTGACCAATGTCTGAATATCTATAGACTCCATCGCAGATACAGGGGTTAACGAGGATGTTTGTATCTCTACCGGATTTTCAAGGGTGATTTTATTTCTTTTGTCTCTTTGTCTCCCCGTCATGGCTAAGGGAGAAGTCTTAGGGTGAGCGTGCAAATATTTATCCATATATATCGGTGAGCACCAGGGATATAACGTGTATTGTGGATTATATTGAAGAAGGGGAGAGAGAGAGAAAAAAAAAAAAGAAAACAGAAAAAGGGAGTGGGGGGAGGGGTAGTGGTGTATGTGAAGTGAGGGGAAAGAGGGCAATGTGCAAAAGAGTGAAAATAATGTCCCCCAAATTAATTTGGGTGATTGTGACAAAAAGAAAGAAAGAAAATTATTCCATGTTATGTTAGTGAGAGTGTGAATTCTTGTGTTAATATTCTCCCTTACAGCCGTGAGGGGAGGAGAAGTGGTTTGTTTTACCGAGTCTCTCGCTTCCTCTTTCTAATCTAACTGTATCAGGGCCAATAATTACCACAACTATGTGTTATGTTATCTGCAGTAGTGGCTCACAGACTGGGTGGAGAGCCTAAAGTCTGTTATATTCTACTTTTTATCTGGGAAGACCAATGTCGCTTCTATTTCGATTTATGATAATAGATTGGGTTTACACTTTGTAGACAATATTATTTACTTCCCTCTCCTCTCCCTCCCTCCTCTATCGTCCTATTTGTGGAAATTTAACTTTATGTTCCAGTGTTACCTATAAAGAATATTAATCTTGTTAAAGGCTTAAAGATAGAAGATACAATATCTGAACCAATTTTAAGCTAAGTAGGCCCACAAATTAATAACCTCCTGAGTGTTAGAATTTACTCTCTTATTCCCTTCAGTAGAGGGGGCTCAAACTTCAGTAAGTGTTCTTTTTATCAAGTTACCCTCCTTCCCCATCCTTGTAGCAATTTAGAGATGGGAAAGTCAGCTTTTCTCAATTGCCACGATTTATCTTGCTATGTACACTTATATTTTAGGGAAGCCCCAAAAGAGAAAAGAAAAACATAGGAAACACATTTTTTGTCCCCTTCTCTCACTCCCCTCCCCCTCTCCTTCCTTCCCCTCCTCTTCCTCCCCCTTTCCCTCTACCTCAATTTAAGTTTTGAAATACAGGTAGCCCTCAGTTTACGCCGGGGTTAGGTTCCAGAAGGAATGGTTGTAAATTGAAACCATTGTAAATTGAAACCCAGTTTATAATGTAAGTCAAAGGGAAGTGCGGGAGATAGGTTCTAGGCCCCTCTCAAAATTTTCATAAGTAACACCTAATACATTATTTTTAAAGCTTTGAAAGGAAGACTTTAAATGCTATACAGCATTATAAACCTAATAAAATAATCACACAACACAGAATATATAATTAGACTAAGTTAAATGAACAAAAACATTTGCTAAACAGCATTATAAACCTAATAAAATAATCACACAACACATTTTTCTGCAAACAGTTATTTCTATGCATTCCAATCTGGACTGATTTGTAGATAGGAAGATCTTGTTCCTTTGAAATCTGCTTGATAGCTCAGGTCTGGTTAAACTAATTAATTTCAGCTTGCTTGGCTTTGCTGCAACACAAGCGGACAGCTCCACCTACTAGCTTCTCAATGCTTTTCAATAGCAGTCACATGACTGGAAAAAAAGGTTGTTATTCTGAAACGGTGTAAATTGAACCGTTGTAAAACGAGGGCCACCTGTATTGCTTTAAATGTTAGTAATATCTCCTGAGATAGGCAAAAAACGTATCAGCTGCAGCTTAACATAAAAAGATAGTTGTATCAAGACAGAATGAGAGCATAATATAGCATTATTTCAGTGATACATTGTACCCAACCTGTGGAAAGATTAATTAGTTCTAATAATGGCAGCAGAATGATAGTTTGCAACACTTATTTTCACTTTTTAGTGAAAAAAAAAATAACAATTACTGTAGCTTTAAACTGCCTATGGAGGAAGGGTTACATTACGATGTCATGTTTTTAATCCCCTGGCTTACTGTACTTTGACTCAGAATATTGACTTTTATCCTGTACAGATATAATTTCTTTATGTTTAGCAAGACAAGTAGGATAGTAAAATGTGTATAAGAGAAAGGGCTAGATTTTTAAAGCTTTTGATTTTTAAAGCTTTGAAAGGAAGACTTTAAATGCTATACAGCATTATAAACCTAATAAAATAATCACACAACACAGAATATATAATTAGACTAAGTTAAATGAACAAAAACATTTGCTAAACAGCATTATAAACCTAATAAAATAATCACACAACACAGACTTCACTTGCATTTTTCTGCAAACAGTTATTTCTATGCATTCCAATCTGGACTGATTTGTAGATAGGAAGATCTTGTTCCTTTGAAATCTGCTTGATAGCTCAGGTCTGGTTAAACTAATTAATTTCAGCTTGCTTGGCTTTGCTGCAACACAAGCGGACAGCTCCACCTACTAGCTATTTTAATAAATGCACTGCTTCTCAATGCTTTTCAATAGCAGTCACATGACTGGAAAAAAAGGTTGTTATTCTGAAACGGTGTAAATTGAACCGTTGTAAAACGAGGGCCACCTGTATTGCTTTAAATGTTAGTAATATCTCCTGAGATAGGCAAAAAACGTATCAGCTGCAGCTTAACATAAAAAGATAGTTGTATCAAGACAGAATGAGAGCATAATATAGCATTATTTCAGTGATACATTGTACCCAACCTGTGGAAAGATTAATTAGTTCTAATAATGGCAGCAGAATGATAGTTTGCAACACTTATTTTCACTTTTTAGTGAAAAAAAAAATAACAATTACTGTAGCTTTAAACTGCCTATGGAGGAAGGGTTACATTACGATGTCATGTTTTTAATCCCCTGGGTTACTGTACTTTGACTCAGAATATTGACTTTTATCCTGTACAGATATAATTTCTTTATGTTTAGCAAGACAAGTAGGATAGTAAAATGTGTATAAGAGAAAGGGCTAGATTACTCCCATACAGACTAAGCGTTGTACCAATATGTTGTACAGCTGCACACCTAGATGCTTATAACATGTTGTATGCAATTACATTTTCCTTCTGAAGTGACTACTTATTCATTATTAAGGCATTTTGAAGGGACATAGTACATATCATGAAAGCCAAAACATAATATATTATCTTATGAACAGATGCCCCTGCAGTGTGCCAGTACCGATACTCAGTAGCTCAAGATCCCAGAGTCAACAGGGGAGAATAGGAGAAATGTTCCACTCTAGACCACAGCAAACAGCCGTATTGAGTATCACCCCAAGAGATAGATCAAGCTTGGCACTGAAAAAGAGAAATACAATATTACCTGACCCAGTCCATGGGAGTCGCGGCTATCAGAAAAGGACTTCACACTCAGCAACCATCCACAGCCCCCTCATATAACACCAGTAAGGGGGAGCAGCCAAGCATATCCGTCTCTGAAATTCTTACGGAGGCACCATCCAAGGCCAGTGCACCTGTGACCGAGTGAGGCTGTGTACCGGAATCCGCCTCAATCAAGCCCCCCTCTCACAGTAATAGTTGAAGGAGAGAGACGGTAAGGAAACCCACAAAAGCACCGGCCCCAGTCGGCGGGTCAGAGAAAGCAGTGAGCCGAGCAGCTCCATCTCAGTAGGTCCCCAACAGCAGGCATGGAGCAGAGATCACAAACATGGACAGGCTCCAGTTGTCCAGGGGTTACCTCCTTAGTCGCTTCAGGAATCAGGCACCTCAGATACCCAGACGAGCCCCCTCACGCAGCATTGGTGGGAGGGGGAAGGAAGCGCAGTTCAAGACCAGACCGGGATGACAACTTTCGCTCCGGTGTCAGCAGGGAGACCACAGCCAAGTAAGTGGAGGGGGAGGTAAAGATGTAAAGGCGGTGCACCTCCATAACTCACCCCAGGGCTTTAACAGAGGAAACAGCTGATCACAGGTAGAGGCGAGTACCCCGCTGGATCACACCTCAGATCATAGGGGGACCGCAGCTGATTGCAATGTTTCTCTTGGGCACCGATCCAGAAGCCCCAAACGAGGTTAAAGCAGCAGCAGGTAGATTGTTTTTTTATTACTCCTTTTTCTAGATGTTAGCCGATGCTGTGAAGCGTGTCCCCCCTCATGCAGCACTCGTGGGAGGGGGGAGGTATTGGTCTTGTTTTAATACTTATTGCACCTGGGATTATAACTCTTAGCTGGTGCTTGTATGAGGAACAAGAATGATATGGAGCAAGGTAGATGAGTAAAACACCCAGTCTTTTTCAGAGGCTGTGTTAAACAACGTAGTGCGATGATATGGCGCTAATGGGGCTCCGGTAGTGGTGGTAGAAAACTAAGCAAGCCACCCAAGGTCTGGGTTTTTCCGGCGCGAAAATCCTCCGCCAACAGCTCACAGGGAGACAGAGAGCAGGTGTTTCACCGACCTTACACACATGCTCCTCCCCCGGAAGCCACCCAGGGCATGTAATTTTAAACAACTTTCCAATTTACTTCTATTATCTAATTTGCTCAATTCTTTAGATATCCTTTGTTGAAGAAATAGCAATGCACATGTGTGAGCCAATCACACAAGGCCTCTATGTGCAGCAACCAATCAGCAGCTACTGAGCATATCTTGATATGATTTTCAGCAAGTGATATCAAGTGAATGAAGCAAATCAGATAATAGAAGTAAATTAGAAAGTTGTTTAAAATGACACGCTCTTTCTAAATCGCAAAAGAAAAAATTTGAGTTTCATGTCCCTTTAATACATGCTCAGGGATGTTTATGCTGCTGCTATTACACCAATTGTTCTCACATGTTACTGGGCACTTAATGCTGCTGCACGCTCCAGAATTTAGTGTATATCATGTAGTGTCCCTTTAAGAACTGATATGGCTGTGAGGTGTTGTAATCCAAGCTTATAGAATTAAAGGTGTTATACCTCTTCCTTAGGGAACCGTCTCCTTGCTGTGCACTGTTAGGATAGCAACTCCTATTCTGAGGCTTCACAGCCCCGAGCTAGCCCCACAGTAGGAGGCATGAAACGCGTCATCCTGGCATGTATGAAGTAACTGCCATACGGATATGCTGAGTTAGCCGGTTAATGACCAGTGTTCTTGAAAGTTCATACAGCTGAAGGTGTGAGACTTGGTGGATAGTGAGTGGTAGCCAATCCGAACGAATGAGCCAGGAGGTCTCTCTTGAGTGGAAGTAAACCCAAATGAGAGAAAGTGGATTATGAAAGCTTCAGTACTTTGAACTTGTAATATTCATCCAAGTTAGCAAGGGCGTGATTTTTCTTATCGTGACCAATGTTAACAATAGTGTGCCATCAACAATACTGAACCAATTTTATTTTCACCTTGGCCTTGTTTGCTTTGTTTCTATATAAGGACCCCAAGACCTAAGCCTTGACAAAGCTGGTTTCTTCCCTGTTATATTGCATTTATTATTAGGGAATCAGTTTGATTGTTGTTTTTGCTATTATATTTGTATGTCATTAGTAAGTGAAAACACGGCTAGTGTTATTACAAGTTCTCCAAAAAATTATTTGCGCTAGCGTTAACCCGAATACCGTGAAAAAACTAACTTAAGTTTTTGTGTGCGTGTGCATGTATTCCCCCATAGAGATCAATGGAAAAAAAGAACACAGAGACTGTGCAAACTCCATTGCCTTTTCACATTCCCCATAGAAGTCAATGGAAAAAAAAATTGTTGACAAAAAAAACACTTATCGTGCATTCAACATAGCATATTCGGATTAACAAATGTGAAATATTTACATTAAATACATAGTTAAATATTAATTAAATATGAATATTGCATAAATATGTTTTATCATGTTTTTATCTGCTTAATAGCAAAGGGCTGTAATGCACTTACAGTATATATATGTTTATATATATATGTTCACATATATTAATGTTTTTTATGTGTGTATATATGACTGTAAATGCATATATACACATATAAATACATAAATCGCAATTTCGATCCACTTGTAATATCAGCAGAATAAAAATTGCATGCAAAAACAAGATTGTGCTAGCGCAAAACTGTTTGCTCCTCACTTGTAATCTAGCCCAAAGTGTTCACACAGCAAACTATGCTGGATTGGGGTGCGTTTCTCTCATGTTTTTAAAAAGGACATTTTTCTTTCCTTTTCATCTCAAATAATTTTCCTCTTTGAACCATCACAGACCTTGCAGGAATGTCATCAGTTAGGAGGTCTGTCTGCTGTGCCTACTTTAGCTTTTTCAGCTAAAAAAAAAAATCCCAGTTTTTAGGGATAGCCTCAGATATGTCCACAGCACACACTGACCCAACCCACTAAATACATATGCTCCACCCTCCTACCACAGCTGTGTTCACCAAACACCAATGAGCCACTACCCCTTAGTCCCCCTCACCTCTCTGCCATGGAAAAACTCCAAGAAACTAGGGGAGGAATGCAATTTGTATTAATCTCTTATCTTTTCAGCATATATCTTCTTCTGCATACCAACTCTCTTTTCATCTGTAACTGTTTAATTTCTCTGCCTTTCAATGAAATCTGTAATATCACCACTTCCCATGTTGCTTTGTTCTTTCTCTTTATTCCTGAGAGTCATTCTGAAAACATGCTTTAAGAAAGCAAAGAGACTAAATCCGTCCCTGATTGTCTTCTATAATGATACAAATTGATCAATACATCCCATTTCTATTTTAAATAATTAATGTACTGGAGATTGAATATACCAGATGCTGCTCAGGTTTTTCTTCTGCTTTACCATCTAGAGAATTATTATAGCACACTAACAGTGCATACATTATGAATATAGACATATGTGGAATCGGATACAGCACACCTGCTAAAGGAGTAAAGGTCTACAATGAGGGATACCAATTAGCATGGACTTTCTGGCTTAAAAGTAACATTAGCATTACATTATTTTTTCCATTTTATAAATTTTAATTTATTTTTGAGCTCTTGGAATTGAATTTTGAGGTGTGTGTCTATTAGCTCTAAGATTTTTTTACTTATTTTATTATTTTTGCTAGGCCTTTAAAAGAAACAGGATGACAATAATAATTGGAACAGAGATTTGATAATGCATTAATCGATCATCCGTTTTAAGAACCTTTTCTCTCTCTCTCTCTCATTGTAACTCTCTGTCTCCCTCTTTCTCTCTATCTTTCTCCCTCTCTCTCTCTCTCTCTCTCTCTCTCTCTCTCTCTCTCTCTCTCTCTCTCTCTCTCTCTCTCTCTGTCTCTCTTTGTCTCTCTCTTTCTCTCTCTCTGTGTCTATATTTCTCCCTCTCTGTCTCTCTCTGTCTCTCTTTCTCTCGCTGTCTATCTTTCTCTCTCTCTCTCTCTCTCTCTCTCTCTCTCTCTCTCTCTCTCTCTCTCTGTCTCTTTCTATATTTCTCCCTCCCTCTCTCTCTCTCTCTCTCTCTCTGTCTCTCTTTGTCTCTCTCTGTGTCTATATTTCTCCTTCTCTGTCTCTCTCTGTCACTCTTTCTCTCGCTGTCTATCTTTCCCTCAATCTCGCTCTCTGTCTCTGTCTATCTTTCCCTCTCTCTCGCTCTCTGTCTCTCTCTCTCTCTGTCTATATTCCTCCCTCTATGTCTCTCTCTGTCTCCCATTCTCTCTCTGTCTATCTTTCCATCTCTCTCACTCTCTGGGGCATATGTATCAAGCTCCAATTGGAGCTTGATGCAACGTGTTTCTGGTGAGGTCCGCCAGACCTTGATACATATGCCCCTCTGTCTCTCTCTGTCTGTCTTTCTTTGCACATTTAGACTGTGCACTGTCTGCTTACAAAACTAAAAAAAACACAAATTAGTCCATTATGTTGGATAATATCTATTAGTGGTCACTGAGTAAGGGTACAATTATTGCTAATTTGTTGCTATATTTTCTCAGAGCTGTACATTTTATACAAATAAAGGGCCCATACAGACCTTTCATTGAACTTTATGTTGAGCCATTTTCTTTATTTAGTACAGCTACTCAAAATAAAGAAAGGCAAAACATTTTTCTACATTTGGTATAAATTTGCATCAATATCCTAATAAAATTGCAAAACCAGTTCAATACTTTTTTGATGTTTCAAACACAAATCATAGACATAGACAGTGAATAAATTTAATAAGATATATAAAGTAAAATACATTTCTATTTCCTTTAGTGATGGGCTACTGGGAACCATGCTTAAATTCCGGGCAGTTAGCTCCAAAGATCATCTTTTTAATGTATTCCTTTTGAACAGTAGATAACAGGGGAAAGAGCAATCAGGAAAACTTTCCATTTATACTTTTTTTAATGCATTTGTTTTTTTTTACCTTAAATATAATTATGATGGGTTTGATTTAATCAGTTAATATTTTGGGCTAGATTACGAGGGGAGAGTAATTTATCGCTCCCGTGCTAACTTCACTAGAAGTAAGCTTTTGGGCATCGGGTAGTGCGTGTATAACAAGTTAAAAACAAAAAGTTATCACTTGTGCCAACCTGGCATGCGCAAAAAGAAATTGTTAGAATATTGCCACTGTGCTAACGTATTTCCCCTTAGGCTTCAATGGAGGGTGAAAAGTGGGCATAAAGCAAACTCCAAACAAGTCGTGAAAAGTCGATCGCATTTTCATTAACCCAACATGAATTATAAATATTTCCCATTCCAATGTTCTTCACATAGAAGAATATATTCTATTTATTCATATACATATATATTCAGTATATATATATATATATATATATATATATATATATATATATATAGTGTTTTTTGGCACAATATAGATCTATACCTATATAGATATGATTATATAAGGTGTAGATGTATACAGATATATAAAGGAATATCTATTTTTAAATACTTAGAACATATTCCCCTATGCAAAGAATATTGGAATTTGAAAAATTTACAGTGCAAACACAGTTAAACACTTCATTAAATATGAATATTGCATAAATATGATTTTACATTTTTCAACTACTTGTGTAATAATAATATGTTAGTTAAAAAGTGATTAAAAACATATAACATATAACAAAGTGGTACACATGTGAGTAATTGAACACTAATAAAGGATATGTATATATAGAAACATCCATGCTTCCACTTATGTGTCAACCCTCAATGGTTATATTGATATCTTTATGCATCAAGAAAAATAAATAAATAAAATAGTGAAGTACAGTTAAACTTTAATGGAATGTACTCCCATACACTGCCAAGGGGCTACTCACGTTTTGCAGAGCCTAAACTGGTTCTGGAGATGACACACACCCAATTTATACTGTTGGGTAACCAGTATACACCCTGTCTGACTCCAGGATTAGTATTTAAAATGTTATTTATTAAAAACAATATAGAATATTTATAAAAAGACACAATTTTGCACGCAACTTGTAGTAACTTTGGTATAGTTCCACTATATGTATTTAGTGGACGGCAATAGCTGGTATAGAAGTCGGGTGGAAGCGGATTAGGTATAAAACCTATTCATTGTTTCAACTTTCGACAACCAGAATCATCTCAATAACTTTTCTGGTGACGTAAATAAGGGGCCGTGGCTATGACATTTTTCTCCGACGTTTGTTTCGCCATATGCTTACGGCTTTTTCAAGTATGTGATGTGCGTCATCTTCTTCCTCTCTTTTATATGTGGCATCTGGAACCTCTTCTGCCATCTTTAAAGTGGTCCTCATTAAAAGATAAATGTTTGTTATCGATCATCCGCCATTTTGGAAATGGGCATAGTCTATTGCTTTCCATAAACAGTTACAATAGTTATAATTCACAGTTACAATTTGTAATATTGGGAAAGAGCAATAATGTTTTGGAAATAAAACACATTGGGTTATTATCACAGGTAGATCCCCTCATATCTATACATGTTTAATAAGAATCATAAAGGTGTATATATAGGCTACCATAATAAAATCACTTATACATGGTAAATATATGTATCCCTGTTTATATATCCCTGCAGTGGACAAGAAAACATGTAGAAACTGTACATTAAAGTACTAATAATATACTATATTATATCATAATAATTCTTTTAGTTGAATAGTTCAGAGAAATAGAGGGGAGACAAAGGCGTTGAACAAACCCATAAATCACAAAAATCTAAATCTAAATGTAAATTTAGGAAAAAATAATAATAATAAATAATGGAAAAATAACTAGCTAACATCATATGGAAGAGTACAGCATATTTCATTTTGTATCTAAGGTATACATCCATTTCATTTAATTTTGTCCCAAATGGTTTAATCTGTCTCCCCACCTCCAGTGTGCCACCTCTTTTCTAATTCCTATAAATTCTAAATGAGAAGGATCCCTATTATGTACTTTATCAAATCAGCTGATACTGTATATTTTTGAAAACCGGTTTAATATTATATACATGTTCATTTATTCTAGTTTTCAAAAGTCTAGTAGTTCTTCCTACATAGAAAAAAATTAACGTGCAGCGCAGTAAACATATTACATATTTACTATTACAGGTTATTAGATGTTTAATATTGTACTTTTTCTCTCCAGTTGAAAAGAAAAAATTTGTAATTTTGCTTGTTTTTTTTGTTGGTATTTCTGCATATATTACATGATTGACATTTGACAAATCCCATTTGTGTATTTGTTAACAAATTTGTTGGGTCCTCTCTAGTATAACTTCTTGTTAACAGATCTTTTAGGACTTTGGAGACTTTTCTATATACTAGATTGGGATATTCTTCTAACATTACAGCCAGATTACTAGTTCTGAGCTCTATAGGGAAATTAACGACCGCCACAAATGCAGCGTTATTTCACCTCCCTATAGCGCTGCTATTACAGGTTTACAAAAACCAGGCTTGTGCGGGCGATATGGTGGCGTTGAGCTCCCTACCGCACCAAAAACAAGTGCTGCATTGACGTGCTTGTGCACGATTTGGAGGACGTTTGACCCTATGTTTTTGTGCCTGGTCACATTCATATAGGAACACCAGAGTCGTTACTAACGACCGCAAAGATCTCCTAGTCGCTATACAGTGACCGCTAAGCTCTTCTAATCAAAGACTTTCTAGTCATCTTAGTCATTTTTTTTTTTTTTGAGTTTTCAAAAGAGCTTTATTAAACTTGTCGAGTTTACAAGTAGAAATATACGAATAATGAAAACCAAAAGAACAATACAAATGCAAATATAACAATGCGAGGACACAGTCCGTCCTCTAAACTGTCTATAGACATACATTGTGAAATAAATGATACACTGTTCAAGGAAGTACTTATAACACCATCATGAACAAAAATAATTAGAGGTACTTTATAACACAGTTGGGGGAGACCCAAAGGTCTCTTGGCCAAATAGAGGGGGGAAGGGAGAAAGGTCTAAGGGTGGGATGAGGGGGTAGGGAAAAGGGTTGAGTGAAATGTCATTGGTCGTAGGTGGGTATTTCAAAGGAAATCCAGATGGGTCTAGTCAGAACTATCCCTAGGTCAGAACTCTCATTCCCTCCGGGAAAAGCTAAGAGGGAATGAGGACATTTGGTCTCCAGGTTGTATCATAAGTGTCTTTCCAGTCGGTCCATGTAAGCTCAAATAGGTCATAATTACCTAGGTTGTAAAATATGCTTTTTTCCATAATATATAAATAGGCCATATAGGAGCAAACTCTCATCCAACTAGGTGAGGGCTCTGATTTCCAGTCACAGGCAATCAGGTGTTTGATGGACATGAAGAGGTATATACTAATGTAAGCGTGGTGTTTAGGGAGAGAGTGGGTACCTATATATAATAGGGCAACTGCAGGAGAGCTACGTAAGGAGATTCCCAATTTGGAGAGGGCTCCAAAGCATTTTGTCCATAAAGGGCGTATTTTAGGGCACTCCCACCAAATGTGCAAAGAGTCCCCTCTCTGACCACAACCTCTCCAACAGTACGGAGATGCGCTAGGGAATATTTTAGCTAGCCTGATGGGCACATAGTACCAATGGGCCACCAACTTATAATAAGTTTCAAATAGGGTGGTGCAATGTACAGCTTTTTTGGTTCGTTCGAGCGCTTGTTCCCAATCATCTACTGTGAGCGGTTTGTCTAGCAGGGAGCTCCACTTGGCTAGGTGGGGGGCCGGCACTGGGTTTGGATCCGAGTCCAACAGGGTGTAATGTCTAGAGAGGGGTCTATATAGCCTCTTTCCCAGGTTCCAAGTGGACTCCCACGGGGTCAGAGGGCGATTTGACTGAGGCTTGAAGCCCCAGGCGGTCATAAAGCTTTTGATTCTGTAATATTCAAATTTCAGGATATGGGGTAGGGCCACATCAGCCCCCAATTGGGACTCAGTTTTAAATCCACACTCCGGTGCCGGTAGCCAGAGGTCCGAGACCACCTTTATTCCAATTTGGGTCCATCTCAGAGGATGGGCATCCTGTAGGCCTACTAACAGGCCGGATAATGAGGTTATGGGAGAGGGGTGAGGGGCAATTTGTCTGGAGTGGTGGATTTTGTCCCAAAATTTCAGGCATTCCTGGATGATGGGGTTTATCAGGGATAGTTCCCTACGGCAATGGGTCGGCGTCCATATCAGGTCACGCAAACTTAGGTTATAGGGAAGTGAAGCCTGTTCGATGGAGTGCCATTTGCAGGAAGGTTGCGTGACTCCCCATTGGGAGACATGGGTGAGCATTGCTCCCTCGTAGTATCTTACCACGGAGGGAGAGCCCAGACCGCCCTTAGATCTAGGTAGCTGTAGCACTCTCTGCGCCACCCTTGGGGGCTTGCCCTGCCATATATGTTTAGTTATTTCGCTCTGAAACTGTAATAGAATGTGCCTGGGAACTCTGATTGGCAGACAACGGAATAAGTATGTGAGACGAGGCAAAAAAGACATCTTTAATGCTGCTATCCGCCCTAACCACGAAACTTGCGAGAAGTTCCAGCTCTTGCCGAGGGAGCGAAGCTCCGATAGCAAAGGAAGGTAGTTGTCCCTGATAATCCGGGGAAAGTCATTGGATAATTTGACTCCCAAGTGGGTCACTGAAGTGTCCGACCATCTAAAAGGATATTTGATTTTTAGAGGGGCCATAGACGAGCTCTGGAAGCCTTGGGTGTAAATCTCAGTTTTGGGAATGTTTAGTTTGTAGTGAGAGTGGGCACTAAATTCCTTGACTATAAGTAAGAGTCTAGGGAGGGTGGACGCTGGGTCTGAAGAGAAAAGGGTGATATCGTCCGCAAATAAAGCTATATTGTGCTTGGTGCCACAAAGGGTAATCCCACTCATGTGTGGGTCACGTCTAACTTGTTCTGCCAACGGCTCTATAGCCAGCGCGAAAAGTAGGGGTGACAGGGGGCAACCCTGCCTAGTCCCATTAGAGATTTGAAAAGGGGGGTTTGGAAACCCAGTCCCTTTACCGATGCGGAAGGAGTAGAATATAGGGCTTTAATTGCTCCCATGAGGGAACTCGGGAATTGAAAGGCATCAAGTACTTCCCACAGAAACCGCCATCTCACCCGATCAAAGGCCTTTTCTGCGTCTAGCGATATAATCGCCATAGGTTTATTAAGGCTAGACGACAGGGACATCACATTCAAGAGTCTTCTAGTATTATCTGGACCCTCTCTTTTGGGGATAAATCCAACTTGGTCTGGATTAATTAAATAGGGGAGGAGATTGGCAATACGGTTAGCTAGAATTTTGGAGAAGAACTTAATATCGGTGTTAATTAGTGAGATTGGCCTATAGCTGGCACAAAAAGAGGGGTCTTTATTAGGTTTCAGTATAGTCACAATAGTGGCTTCAAGGAATTCACTCCTAAATTTGCCTTCATCTCTAGCTAAATTGAAAAGTCTAAGAAGCAGGGGGGAGAGCTCTTGGATGTAAGTTTTATAAAAATGCACTGGGAAGCCATCTGGACCAGGTGATTTAAATGATTTAGAGTTCTTGATAACTAGTTGTACTTCTCTAAGGGTGAATGGCGAATTTAAGGTGTCTTTTTGATCGGATGAGAGGGACGGTAGGTTCAATGCTTTTAGGTACTCACGAATGGAGTCTTCTGAGGTTACTGGGGGGTTCTCAGTTTTTCTATGTTATAGAGGCTGGAGTAAAACTCAGCAAAAGCCTCCCCAATCTGTGTGGGAATTTTAAGGAGGGAACCTCCTTTAACAATGCCATGAATACGTGCGATACTAGTTCTGCTTCTAAGTTTATTGGCTAAAAGAGTATCCGCCTTATTGCCCTTATAGAAGTATAGTTGCTTCAGTTTAGTTAAGTTGTCCTGGGTTCTCCGAAGCTCTAGCTGAGATATGTGGTTTTTAATGTTTGTGATTTGGGTCATTAAGGAGTTGGTAGGCTTTACTCTATTTAGGGCCTCTAATTCTCTAAGTTTAATGTGAGACTGAGACAGCGAGAGTCCCGCTTGTTTTCGTAGTTTAGCCTGTTCAGAGATCATTAAGCCTCTTATGGTTGCTTTAGTAGCTCCCCAGAGGGTGTCATCACCCACTTGTGCCCGGTCATTAATTTCTAGAAAGTGTCTGATTTCTGTGCGTAATTTTTCTCTAAGGGGGATATCTTGCAAAAGGTTGTGGGGCATGCGCCAGGAGGGTCTGGAGCGAGTGGTATTTGAAGATATGAGGTCGACGGTAACACAGTCGTGGTCGGACCAAGGGCAAATATGGATGGCCGTGTTAGTTACTAGGTCAAGGGAGTCTGCCGTAGAGAATATGTAGTCAAGTCTGGCGTATTGTCGGTGTGGCAGTGAGTAGTGGGTGTAGTCTCTGTCCTGAGTGTGAATAGCCCTCCAAATGTCGAAGAACCCTGAGCCTGTCATAAGTGTGCGGAATTTCGCTGCTAGTCTTTCCGTAGGGGGAGGAGTCCTAGCTAAGTCAGAGGATTTTCTATCAAGTTTCGGTTCCCAGGTCATGTTGAAGTCGCCCGAGATAATGACCCTGCCTTGTTTGTGCTGAGAGATGACATGGAGAATGTGTTTGAGGCACTTAGGTTGATGAATGTTGGGTAGGTAGACTGAAACAAGTGTGTAGAGCACGTGGTTAATATTACAGATTAGAATAATATATCTGGCCTGTGGGTCTCTGATGGTCATGACTGGTTCAATAGCTAGTCTCTTATGTAAGAGGATTGCAGTGCCCCTGGCTTTTTTGGTAAAGGCAGCATATTCGATGTGCGTGTAATCCCTAGAGGAGAGTCTGATCGGTTCATCGTTTAACCAATGCGTCTCTTGGAGGAACACTATGTCAGGGTTGTGGTGCCTCAATGAGCGCAATAGGAGACTTCTCTTAAAGGGAGTATTAAGTCCTCTAACGTTTTGGGTTAGAAACCTCAAAGGATAGGAAGTCATGTCTAGTAGTGATTGAGAGTTGGGGCCGGGAAGTCGTAGTACCTAGGTCTGGGAGACAAAATGGGGAAAATAGAGAGGGGGGGAAAGGTAAGTAGGAAAGGAGGGCACTTAGCAGTGCCTCTGGTGTGGTGGAAGTAGTCCACCTCAAGAGAGCCCTAGTGTGGGCTTCAATTGGGGGGCTGAATGAACAGCTCCGGAGCTAGCTCAGCATAGTAGAAGCGTCAGCCCCGCTCCAGGGACGTATTTATCAAAACATAAAGTGCTTAAATCAAAATAATTACAAAACAGCAGATAACATAACTTATCATAACTTATAAAATATAACTTATTCCAAAAGTGAACATTGTGACGGCTTATAGAATCTCACAGGGGTCCTGCCTGCCTCAGAATGCAGGCTAGTCAGTAGAAACCATCAGGGGAGACCTAATAGCCGACTTATTTATAAACTAGGTCAAGTAACTTCGGAAGGAGCCTATTCAGCATGCTCAGAATGTCCTTGAGAAACTTGCAGATGTTGTGCCTTGGGTCTTTTTATTCTCTGTTCTTTTGTTGACCATTCAGGAGCTGAAGCTTTCAAGGTAGATTGAGGTTGAGCCCGTACATTTTGGGGGTCGACTGATAAACCCCATGAGGTCAGCAGAGTCGTACCCTGCGAGGGTGTGGTAATGGTTATGGACTGGTTGTCTTTGGTAACTATGAGTCTGGTTGGGAACCCCCATCAATAACGGTAGTTAGCCCTGCGCAGAGCAGTGGTCACCGACTGGAAGTGTCGACGCTTTTGGAGGGTGTGTGCTGAAAGGTCAGGTAATATTTGTACCCCCTCGAACCTTCCACTTAGGTTTGGTTTACGATAAGCAGCTTGAAGGAGGCGATCTTTATATAGGTAGCTATGGAAGCACACCACAATGTCCCTCGGCTTGTCAGAACTCACCGACCTGGGGCGCAGAGCCCTATGCGCTCTCTCCATTGTGCCAGACAGTCCTTCAGGGGTGCCTATCAGCTCTTTGAAGAGGTCTTGGAGGTAGCCTTGGATATCTGCTGGAGCTACCATTTCTGGGACTCCTCTGAATCTGATATTACTTCGCCTCGATCTGTCCTCCATGTCAGCCAGTTTAGATTCTAATTGTGAGATCTGCTCAGCCAGGTTTTCAGCATAGGCCAGGATATTGGATTGGTCCACAGCTTGATCATCTTGCTTGCGCTCCAGCGCATCAACCCTGTCACCAATTTCTGAAATTTCCTTTTTGAGTTCAGCTGAGCTGCGTTGGATTTCTTGGGTGATGGACTTAGTCTGGATGGCCAGGAGTTTCTTGAGCGATGATTCTGTAATGTAATGTTGGGAGGAAGATGCTGAGTGTTGGCTAGATTGAGATTCTTCATCTTGGGAATCTGGTTCACTCATTTCACCTCCTGGGTGGGATGGGGGTTCCTTAGAAACGTGGGCAAAATGGTCAAAGACTGTCTTCCTGGGTTTGGGGTTAGACTTTGAATGTTTCTTATCATGTGAGGCATCTTATAGGTTAATGGTTAGATCTCTGGAAGGCAAAGTAGTGAATCTCTGGAGGCTCAAGAGCGATATCCTGCTGTTTTTCAAGGGTTATACATACTAAAATCAAGCACGTAGTTTACATAATACCTATCACATTGTTGGAGCGGGGCTGATTTACATATCAAGAGGAGAAATTACATGAGTGTACAGTTTTGTTACCACCACGCTAGTCCCTCACCTCGGGGAGCAGGGGGATACGACCCGAAGGAAGGGAGAAGGGAGTTGGAGGTGACCCACCCGGACAAGCCGGGCGGGAGCGGGGAGGTGAGGGGTTAGACAGTAGGGTATAGAAATCAGTCAATATACCACAGGTGATTTGTTAGTTCAGTGAGGGCAAGCCTGACTGTGGTAAAATATGAGGTGAGAGAGTGAGAGTATTACACAGACAGGCTTATAAACCTAGATCACCCGGAGCAGTGACCCCTGTCAGCTAGTGCTCAGAGCAAGAAGCTAAGTTTGCTTCCTCAGATAGTAAATAATTCAGGTAAGTGCAATAAACAGACAGGAGCAACTGGGGTTCAGGCAAAATGGAATCACAGAGTAATTATGGGCAATATTATACAGCCATCCCTGCAAAGGAAATGAAGCATACAGTTGCTTAATATACAGGCAAGACTATTATCATGAAATGGACCTGCAGGAAAAAAGAGTTGTTAGACCAGCAATGAAATAACACAACACTCCACCTTGAGCCAAAGCCCAAAGACATATAAGCTGACGCAGCAGCAATAAGGTAACAGCATAATAATAAGGCCCGTTTGTATGGAATGTCAGGCTGTGCAGTACAGGGCCAGAGACATATGAAATAACACAGCAGCAATATTTGTTAACAGTCTAAGGCATATACACAGGCTAATAGGGACTGCAGAATTGTGATACACAGATGATGTGCCAGACTGCTGTACGTAGCTGGGAAAGTACTGGGTTCCTTAACTATCTAAGGAGAGTCTTGGGGTGTTCTGATTGAGGCTGGCCTAACTTTGAAAAAGCAGTTTAAGTCTAATTTCAGACAAGCAGCTCAGAGCCCAAGTGGAGATAGCGTGAGCAGGCAGGGAATGTCTTGTCAGGGCCTGTTGAATAGGTTTTAATAAACAATGGGGATGCGCTTCTAAGAGACTGCTGTTAATTTGGTAGGATTACTCCTATCAAGAGCGTACCCAGGGCCTGACAGTGTGACCTCCTCTAGTACAGGATTAGGCTGCACATCCACAGTGTTCAAGGGGGGGGCAACAGCGGCTCAAGTCCCCTCTAGAAAAGTCTCTCCCCAAGCTGGGCAATATAACTCTATGTGAGGAGGCCCCCCAACACCCGGCCAGCAATATAGGGAATATATAAAGGAACAGTCTCACCAATCCACGGAGTGCGGCTGGGCGGCAAATCCTCTGCTGATGCTGGAGGATCAAGGAGTCAAACAGGCGCTGGTATCTGTTTCAAATCTAGGCCCAAGATGGCCGCCGTTCGCGCCCTCCTGTGCTGCACCAACAAGAAGGCCTAACAGCCACTGCCTTGAGGGGCGAAACTGGTCCCCCGGTACCTCTAAAGCTTCGTCTCCCCTGGGTACCGCACCGGAACAGCTCTCGCCACTTGCCTCTGCGATTTTCACAGCCTCCCGATCAGGCCACCCGGGCTCCCACGTGTGCTGGCTCCCGAAGCTCCTCAAGACAAGCAGGTACAGAGCGTCCGGTGGCTAGGAGACCCCACACAGCTGACAAGTGCTCCGGAGCGGATCCCCGGCCCTCCGGAGCAAATCAGTAGGCAGGGCTGAAGGTAAGACAGGGGTATCCGGAGCAGGTTGCTTCTTGTGTTCTAGGAATCAGACGGTCAGGGTCTGTAATCTAACAGGCTCGATGTAGGGCAGTTGACCTTGCCTAATCCTCTGTATAAGGTGGTAATTAGCCCTCCGGAGCGGAGCCCCGACCCTCCGGAGAGCAGGTCTCTTCGCTGTCCCCCTCAGGAGCGCCTTTAGTTAGAGAGGCAATAGTATGCCCGGACTGTAAATGAATAAAACGTCCCACCTATCACTTCAGTCCTGTCCGGAGTACTTAGGGTGAGCAGGATAAGTACCAGGGGCAAACAAAAAGCAAAATTTCGCACTTTAACCCACTAAATGTCAGAGTTTTATAAGTCTGCAGGAGAGAGCTTCAGGCAGACACGTCTTCACTCTCCAGCGGCTAGCTCCGCCCCCCCATCTTAGTCATTTTTAATAACGACCGCAAAGATACACCTGCCCAAATAGTCATTTTTGAACGACCGCCAAGTTTTAACATCAAAAGGACACACCAGTTGCTACTAGCAACCAAAGGGAACAAACCGCATTTTTAGTCGCTACATCGCGACCGCACAGCCTGCACAATTTGAGGATCACCTATCCCCAAATTACATTAAGCAACTATCAAGTCATTTATTTTGACCGCCAAGTTCTACATTTATTCCCCCAAGACTTCCACAATCTTTGCGGAATAGGGGTTACCTTAGAAACGCCGTATGCAACCGGCATCAGTGACGTCATACCGGTCACGTAAAAAAAGCCGCAATCAACACCATCCGGTAATGCCAAACCGCACACAACGCGGTCTCTACCCGACAGTTACCTCGCATCTCTACTGAACATCTTAGGAGATACACTTTTACTTCACAGTTGCTAACAGCAATTAATTTGATCTTTTTTATCAACTGTTACTAAATAGTAACGAATAAGGGAGACGTCCCTGCACTTTTAGATACATATGTTTTTATTTGCTTAAATACTTGATATATTGTTTTATTTTAATAAATTGTATCTATATTTGTACTCTCTTCTTTTCTTTCAATTCTTTTAGTTCACTATACCAATATATATATATATATATATATATATATATATATATATATATATATATATATATATTGCCATTATCCTCACATATTTTTAGTACTGGTACCTACACAGCACTTATCACCAATCTAATATTAGTTTTTATATCCACAATATACACCGTCACATAACTTTATTTGTAGATTAACATTCTCCCACAAACCTCGCTCTTAGCGCTTAACTACCATCTGATCTTTTGCTCTCAATTTTTTGCTTTCCTGGAGGGGAATTCAATAGTTAAGCTGGGTTTTTCATCTCTAGCGCTTATAATTTAATCTTTTACTGTGCTTGTGCACGATTTCCCCATAGACATCAATGGGGAGAGCCGGCAAAAAAACCCTAAAACCTGCGATCGCTGAAAGAAAAGCTCCGTAATGCAGCCCCATTGATGTCTATGGGTAAATAAAAAGTTATGTCTAAACCTAACACCCTAACATAAACCCAGAGTCTAAACACCCCGAATCTGCCACCCCGACATTGCCGCCACCTACATTACAGTTATTAATCCCTAATCTGCCACCCTCAACATCACTGCCCCCTACCTACACTTATTAACCCCTAATCTGCCTCCCCCAATGTCGCTGCCACTATACTAAAGTTATTAACCCCTAAACATCTGTCCTCCAACATCACTAACACTAAATAAATATATTAACTCCTAAACCTAAACCTAACCCTAAGCCTAATACCCCCCTAACTTAAATATAATTAAAATAAAGCTAAATAAACCTTACAATTATTACCTAGATAATTCCTATTAAAAAATAAATACATACTTACCTGTAAAATAAAACCTAAGCTAGCTAAAATATAACTAATAGTTATATTGTATCTATCTTAGGTTTTATTTTTATTTCACAGATAAGTTTGTATTTATTTTAACTAGGTAGACTAGTTAGTAAATAGTTATTAACTATTTACTAACTACCTAGTTAAAATGAATACAAAGTTACCTGTAAAATAAAACCTAACCTGCCTTACACTAAAAACTAACATTGCAATAAAATAAAATAAATTAAATTATTAAAATACAATTTTCTAAATTATAAAAACACACTAAATAACAAAAAATAAAAAAATGAAATTATCAAAAATAAAAATGAATTACTCCTAATCTAATAGCCCTATCAAAATAACCCCCCCCCCCCAAATAAAAAAACCCTAGCCTACAATAAACTACCAATGGCCTTTTAAAGGGCCTTTTGCAAAGCATTACCCCAAAGATAACAGCTCTTTTACATTTCAATAAAAAATACAAACAACCCCCCAACAGTAAAACCCACCTGAAAATGGCAATCAGCTCTTTTAGGAATTGCCCAAACCCTAAGTTAAAAAATAACCCAGCCAAAAAAGCCTTAAAAAAAACCCCTAACTCCCGATGATCCACTTACAGTTATCGAAGTCCGGACATCCATCCTCATCCAGCCGGCTAAGTCCTCATCCAAGCGGCAAGAAGTCTCCATCCAGGAAGTCTCTTCAATCTTCATCCATCCAGCGAAGTCCTCATCGAAGTGGAAAGAAGTCTTTATCCAGATGGCATCTTCTATCTTCATCCATCTGGTGCAGAGCGGGTCCATCTTAAAGACATCCAGCACGGAGCATCCTCTTCATACGATCGCCACCGTAAACTGAAGGATCCCTTTAAGTGATGTCATCAAAAAAAAATCCTATTGGCTGATATAATCAGCCAATAGGATTGAGCTTTCATCCTATTGGCTGATCCAATCAGCCAATAGCATTGAGCTCTCATTCTATTTGCTGTTCCAATCAGCCAATAGAATGTGAGCTCAATCCTATTGTATACTGAAGAAAAAAACTGGTTTAGTATCTCAGCCTTCTCCCTGTCACTGTTAATCATGCTACCCTCCCCGCATTTTAATGTACCTATATTGTCTTTCTTAGATTTTTTGCTATTTATGTACTTAAAGAACCTTTTAGGGTTAGATTTAGAATCCTTTGCAATTAATTTTTCAGTTTAAATTTTGGCTAATTTGATTGCTTTTTTGCATGCTTTGTTACATTCCTTATAAATATGGAATTTTGAGTCTGTACTATTTTTTTGAATAATTTAAATGCCCTAAGTTTTTTCCTAATTTCTCTTAACACAAATTCAGCCACATTGGCTTGGATTTTTTATTTTTATTTTTATAACCATATGGTATTTGTTGATATGTATATTTATTTAACAAAGTTTTAAATGTTATCCATTTATCCTCTGTATTTTTATTAGAGAGTACTTTGTGCCTGATTGTTAGAGTCACTGCTGGCTCATTTATAGGACATCCCGGTTTTGTCCTTTTTTATCTTTGTGGAATAAAGTTCATTTTATTTTTATAACCCGTTGCCTCGAACAAATTCTTTTGCTTCTACTTTGTTGCTCACAGTATTTTTAGAGCAATTATCCTATATTTCAGAGCGCTACTTTACTTTTTGTATTCTATATATATATATATATTAGCCGGCAACCCAGCACTCCAACCATTAAGTTACTACCTGGGTGCTATCCTCTGATACAAATGTATCTATTTCTTCTCATGAGAGGGCACTCACAGAGTTTAAAATTCAATCAGTCTTTATTTCCAATACATCACATCTTGGGCGCGATCCTATATACGGCGCAGGTTTCGGCGCAAGCGTGGAAACCTGCGCCGCCCGTAGTTTCAGCTTGCATCTTAAACTAACCAATATACAGCGCCATCAGAAGCTAAAGTGCCGTAAGTCTGACAAACCAGCGATGTCCAGAAATCTGCGTAAGTACAAATTTCTGGAGTCACCAGTGACTTACGGCACTTTAGAAACTGCCGTTGCATAAAAAAACCTGACTAAGTTATTAAATCACGACAAAGAAAATTCCCCAGTATACAGTTCCCAGACCAAATTAAATGTCCACTGAACTAGGCACAACACAATCACTTTAGTCAAGGTAACATGTAGCAATTCATACCTTTATTGTAGTATATTCGACAAACACTCTGCATACATTTGTGTTGTGACTACCAGGTGTAGTGTGGAAAACATCCTTGTAATGTATGCCAACATTGTCATCTTGCAAACACATTTACATCTTCATCAAACAACACAACCTATAATATTAAGTATAGGCTAGATTGCTGTTCTAAGTATGTAGTGTATCTAATAACTTGTCAAATTTGTAAACAACAATATACAGGATGTACTAGTCGTTTTTTGAAAGATAGAATACGTGAACATTATTGACATCATTAGAAATGGATCCACCTAAGACACCAGTAGCTAAACATTACACTAACCATGGAGTATCCATTGAAGAAAGCAAAAAAGCATTCAAATTTCAAGCTATTGACTTTATACCAGCCAATAAGAGAGGAGGGGATAGATTTAGAAAATTGTTGGATAGGGAGGCAAAGTGGATATTTAAATTAGGAACAAAAGAACCTAAGGGAATAAATTCTAGATGGGACTTAGATCTATACCAAGGAAATTAAAATTATAGTTGTAGCTAACTTACATGTGTAATAATTCCTTGACAAAACTATAGTCCTTTCACTCTCTATATAAATATCATCCATATTGCTTAAGAACAATATTACCACAGTAACTAAGTAATACCATCAACTTACAGTTCAATAAATTAAATCAAGAACAGTCCACAAGTGAGAAAAGTATATTGAAACATAACGTAATTTAATAAACAACATTAATAGAATAAATATTTATATTCTATTTAAGAGTATATAAAGGGAAATCTAAACTAAATAATTAATAGTCAGGTGTAAAGTTTAAATCTGTTTCTTACATTAAATATTTTTAATATTTTAATATTTTAGTGCTGATATTATAAATCGGCTTTAGAATTCTAAGCTTACCCGGTCACTCAATAATATCAATAATTTGCAAACTGAGTGTTATAGTGCAATAGTCCTTAAGTGGTGATGGAAGGGTTAGATACACCATTGGGAAGAGTATAGACAGACAATAAGTTTTAAAAGGTTCTAATTGCTAATAGAGAAAGAGAGATCACTGATTAGATACAGAGAAATAATAACATAACGCATATAATATTAACATAATTGTTGATACAATAACATCATAGAAGTGAGAACTCAGCATAAGTAACCCATTAAAAACTAATCAACATAAATAGTCTGTAACTAATCTTGCCACAAAAGATAAACTTCTTAAGTTTTAGCTTTCAATCTAATATTCAGCTATTGAATCAATACACGTAACTTTCACTTTTATCACTATATCGAGCACTTTGTATCACTTTAAATGTATCTAGTAGATATTGAAACACAGTTTAACACTGTGACATCACATTAAGGGAGGAGTTCTTTTGGTTTTTGGTAACCATTTAAAAGTATGCTAATACCACACACCTCCACATCTTTGACAAAGCGCCAGAAGGGCGTGAAACGCGTCAGTTGACGTCACACTCCACACACACCTGTGTCTCCTGGTAGTCACAACGCAAATGTATGCAGAGTGTTTGTCCGATATACTACAATAAAGGTATGAATTGCTACATGTTACCTTGACTAAAGTGCTTGTGTTGTGCCTAGTTCAGTGGACATTTCATTTGGTCTGGGAACCTTTTGGTTTTTGTTTTTTGGTAACCATTTAAAAGTATGCTAATACCACACACCTCCACATCTTTGACAAAGCACCAGAAGGGCGTGAAACGCATCAGATGACGTCACACTCCACACACACCTGTGTCTCCTGGTAGTCACAACGCAAATGTATGCAGAGTGTTTGTCCGATATACTACAATAAAGGTATGAATTGCTACATGTTACCTTGACTAAAGTGCTTGTGTTGTGCCTAGTTCAGTGGACATTTCATTTGGTCTGGGAACCGTAAACTGGGGAATTTTCATTGTCGTTATTTATACCTGAGAACGAGAAGCCTGGTCTGCAAGCTCAGGTTTGTGTGGGGAGAGGCGCCGACACCGCTTCCCTTTTTGGCTCCTATTCAGACCAAACCGCTCACAAATACTTAACTCTCACCCTCTTTTGTATATAAGTTATTAAATCACCGGTTACTGTCTAACAAAGCCTAAACATAGCCCGACACGTATACCCCTCTATCCGCAATCCCCCCTCTCACTATTAAATAATAAATATATTAACCCCTAAACCGCCGCTCCCGGACCCCGCCACCAGCTACATTATCTATATTACCCCCTAATCTGACCCCCCTACACCGCCGCTAGCTATATTAAATGTTTTACCCCCTAATCTGACCCCCCTACACCGCCGCTAGCTATATTAAATGTTTTACCCCCTAATGTGAGCCCCCTACCCCACCACCACCTATTTAAACTATATTACCCCCTAATGTGAGCCCCCTACCCCGCCGCCACTAATTTAAACTATATTACCCCCTAATCTAAATCCCCCTACACTGCCGCCACCAATTTAAACTATATTACCCCCTAATCTAAATCCCCCTACACCGCCGCCACCTATTTAAACTATATTACCCCTAATCTAAATCCCCCTACACCGCCGCCACCTATAATAAATGTATTGCCCCCTAATCTAATCCCCCTACACCGCCGCCACCTATAATAAATGTATTACCCCCTAATCTAATCCCCCTACACCCCCTAATCTAATCCCCCTACACCGCCGCCACCTATATTAAAATTATTAACCCCTAATCTAATCCCCCTATACCGCCGCTACCTATATTAAATTAATTAACCCCTAAAATACTAAAATGTCCCTACCACTAAACCTAAGTCTAGCCCTACAAATAGCCCTGAAAAGGGCTTTTTGCGTGGTATTGCCCCAAAGTAAACAGCTCTATTGCCAGCCCTTAAAAGGTCTTTTTGCGGGATATTGCCCTAAAGTAACCAACTCTATTACCAGCCCTTAAAAGGGCTTTTTGCGGGGCTTTGCCCCAAAGTAATCAGCTCTTTTACCAGCCCTTAAAAGGGCTTTTTGCGGGGCATTGTCACAAAGTAATCAGCTCTTTTGCCTGTAATCTAAATCCCCCTACACCGCCGCCACCTATAATAAATGTATTAACCCCTAATCTAATCCCCCTACACCGCCGCCAACTATATTAAATTAATTAAACCCTAATCTAATCCCCCTACACCGCCACCACCTATATTAACTATATTAACCCTAATTATATTAGGGTTAATTTAATTAATATAGTTATATTATATATACAGGTATACCCCGCTCATACAGCGGGTTAGGGACCAGAACCCTGCTGTAAAGTGAAAACCCCCTTAAAGTGAAACAAGGCAGTTTTAGCTTTCTTTTCATTGTTTAAAATTTTGAAAACATGCGTGAACTAACATATATTAGGGGTGCAATAGCGCTACGTTTAGTTTAACACTAGCACAGCACAGTATTCAATAAGTATTCAATGAATACTGTACCTGTAAAATAGTGACGATTACTGTAGTAAAATTTGACAAATTATAGCACTGAGACACAGATTGCACTGTAATGCTATAAACAGAGTGAACTAAGCATAACAAAATGGCGCCAGTCACTTATCTTGCACTCTCACGATGATTACAGCACTGTTTCAAAATCCTTGGAGGTTGAACTTCAGCTCCACAAAGCGAATCGCTGTAAAGTGAAGTGATGTAAAGTGAGGTATACCTGTATTAACTATATTAACCCTATCTAACTCTAACACCCCTAACTTAATTATTATTAATGGAAGACCTCTTCTTTGCCGCTATGATGAAGACATCGCCGGGATGGAGGACCACATCTGGATGAAGAGTTCGGCCCGACTGGGTGAAGATGACTCAAGGTAGGGAGATCTTCTGGGGGTTAGTGTTAGGTTTTTTTAAGGGGGGTTTGGGTGGGTTTAGAGTAGGGGTATGTGGGTGGTGGGTTGTAATGTTGGGGGGTGGTATTGTGGGTTTTTTTTTACAGGTAAAAAAGCTGATTACTATGGGGCATGCCCCGCAAAAAGCCCTTTTAAGGGCTGGTAAAAGAGCTGGTTAATTTTTAATTTAGAATAGGGTAGGGCATTTTTTTATTTTCGGGGACTTTATTATTTTATTAGGGGGCTTAGAATAGTTGTAATTAGCTTAACATTCTTGTAATCTTTTTTTATTTTTTGTAATTTAGTGTTTGTTTGTTTTTTTGTAATTTAGTTTAGTGTATTTAATTGTATTTTAGTTTAGATATTTGTAGTTTATTTCATTTATTGATAGTGTAGGTGTATTTGTAACTTAGGATAGGATTTATTTTACAGGTAAATTGGTAATTATTTTAACTAGGTAGCTATTAAATAGTTATTAACTATTTAATAGCTATTGTAACTAGTTAAAATAAATACAAAGTTGGGGGCGGATCCTGGCTGTTAAAGTGAATGGCTGCACATTGATAGTGCTCTGATACCCTAATACTCTCAGCACTAGGATAAACACGGCAAACAGCACTAAAACCTGACACATTTGGACTCAGCTGACCCTAGCATATGGCCATAAAGGGTCTGAGGCGAAATATAGCACGGGGACTGATCAACAGGGGCAGCATAAGGTGAGGCCTACAAACTGCCGGATCGAAACTACGCCCTGTTGATTCCCGCGTCCTCTTACCTGAACAGGCAAAACGAACTGACAGCGGAGATTAGCCACAGCCGATGTGCTGACTGACCGGTATTCTGGGCTGCCGCCTGAGGGGCATTCTCTACATTTGAAGCAGCGGTCACAAAGTTACGCTTGCTGGGATACGGCTCACGCGAGAGGAGTTGCGGCTCTCATAGGCCCGTGAAGAGACAGTCAGGCCGCGGCGTGTCCCTGCAGCTAACGATCCTGAGAGAAGGAGGACAAAAATTAAAAGACGGCAGCGCGGCTACCGGTGGCCTGCCTGCGGACCGAAAGGACAGTCTGTGGAGCGGTGAGTAGCGTCACTTGGCGCTTGATATCCCTAAGAAAAGGACACACTGAACATAGAGAAGGGCTACCATATCCCATTGACAAAGAATTGGCCCAAATATATTCATGAAGGATTGAAGCAGGAAAGCATATTAAAATACATGCTGCTGGGACATATGAGTATAACATGGTTGGGAAATAAAAGACGATACTAGGCTGCCATTTTTACAACACCACGTGTGTGCCACACGCCTTTACCTTAGCTAAGTAAGGACTGAGCAGAAAAGTCTATCTTTTGAGACACATGCAGTACACTCTATAAGAATGACAAGCAAGAGAGGTACCAAACCTAATAAGGCCACAGATTCATCTAACATGGACAGCTACCTCATACCGGCAGATCTAAATCAGGGATCACATAAGGACACCCCAGATTCTGTTAACATGCAGGAAACAGCAGCTACCCACAACACTGACCCTAAGCACAGTGGCTATATCACAAAAGATGACATAAGACATTTATCATCTAAAAATGATATAAAGGATGCTATCATGGAGATGAGAAATATG
Organism: Bombina bombina; assembly: GCF_027579735.1. Classification (NCBI taxonomy): domain Eukaryota; kingdom Metazoa; phylum Chordata; class Amphibia; order Anura; family Bombinatoridae; genus Bombina; species Bombina bombina. Next base: position 1,073,353,398 of record NC_069500.1, read on the forward strand.
TTTGGTGAGCTTAAGAAAGACATTGCCAATATAGACCACAGAGTCACGTTAGTGGAAGAATTACAGGAGGCGCTACGCTCTGATGTGCAGCACAATACCAGTTGCATACAGACACAGGACACAACTATTCTGACCTTGAATGAAAGAATTGAAGATCTAGAAAATAGGAGCCGACGGAACAACCTGAGAATAAGGGGTGTTCCTGAGGCTGTGGCACCGGCAGAATTTAACGAATATATTCAAAAGCTTTTTAAAGGCATTAAAAACAACCCAGAGGAGGCAGATGTTCATGTGGAAAGAGCTCATAGGGCCTTAAGCCCTAAACCGCCTGCCAGAGCTCCACCCAGAGACATTATTGTCAAGCTTCTGTCGTACAGAGATAGAGAAGATATACTCCGACATGCCAGAAACAGGCAGCCACTAACGCATGAGGGAGTGGAGATCCAGATCTACACAGACCTGTGCCCTGCAACGCTACAAAAGCGACGAGAAATGCGCTTTCTTACTTTAAACCTCAAAGAACACAGGATCCCATACAGGTGGGGCTTCCCAACCTGCTTGATAGCGTCCAAGGATGGAGTTACAGCCACGTATCGCACAGCAGCTGACCTGCCAGCCTTTAACCAAGCCCTTGGATTACAAATTAGGCCTATTGAACCCCTGGCTGAACAAGCTCAAAGAAGAGAAGATCACAGAGCAGAAAGAATCCAACAGGGCAGGGGGCCTCCTTGAACCACACGCCTCGCCATGGTATAGCCATGGCGTGGGCTTGTGGACAGAACTACGAAGCTGGCCATATATCAAATATGGCGGACACCACATATACAGGACTTAGACCGATACATCTGGCAGCTAAGTATAATGTTCGTTGTGTCCCTTGTATTTACACCCTGATATTTATAAAGTAACCTCCTACTAATGTACACAATAAACTCCCTCAATAGGGAGAGACATTAGATACCTGGACCTGGCTACAGACACGATGCCATTATAGCAAGTAGTTATAGTTCTGTACTGACCAGTGACTAATATGTGATGCTCCTGGATGTCGAAAGGTGCATTTAAGTTTGTAGATTGTAATGTCTGCGGTTTCTCACAGATGCTCTATATGATGTAACATCAGGCCTGATACGATACCCTGGCCGTGGACGATAATGGCTGACATATATGAGTTTACTATGGAGTGATGCTGCTTATCTGTAAATGATGGGCTGGCATGGCTGTATGGTCATCACAATATCTGTTTTGAGAAATGTAACATATTAATGTTTAATGTCACTGTTTAAGCCAAGTTCATATCTCTTTGTTGTAATTATTATAACATGTTATCATTTAGGGTTTGTAGGAATATGTTCTGATTTTGGACACAATGGTACTTTTCTGTTGCTCAGTGCTCTGGCCTGGGGTTGGGCCTACCCCGCCATACGGGCCCCGCCCTGGGCACTAGGGTTCCTTGGCCCTTAACTGCCTTGTTCTCGCGCGCTGCATAACACTTCTAGCTGCGTATGCCATATAACAACAGGGATGCCATAATATAAATATAACTTAGATAACGCTTCAATCCCCTAAAGCGCCAGGAGATAAGCCCCTCGCGCCCGCCCCCATTTAGGGAAATAACATATGACACCGAATAGTCAACGCCGAACACTAAATTAAAATGCAGCAATGGCGGATCCAGACTGGCCGGTGCCCTTCAGTTCATGGGATGGGGATGCCTTTGGTGATATTGCAGCGCTCGGTGCCCTTGCAGGCACTGCAAATAGTTTATGGGCAGCTACTCGCAGAATGTACCTACTCTATCTTATATGATAAATCAAAATGTATGTGTTATCACCAAGTTGTTGTGTTTATCCACAAGTTATACAGTTTAAAAAAAACCCATAGTTCATTTGCTGAGAGTATAGGGGTTACTACCCCCCTTATTTGTTTATTTGTTTATTTACTATTGTTCTTAGTGGAGACTGACTATACTTTCCCCACTTTGTTTCTCTTTTACTAACTCCCTACTTCTACACTACTTCTAAAAGTCCCTCGGGGGACAGCTATATCTCCCTTTTCTGACTCTACTTTTCTTATCTTTCTTATCTTTATCTATTGCTTGTGCTTCTGATTGACTATTCTTTAGTCTCTCCTTTCTCATATCCTTCTTCTCCCTTACTCCCCCCCCCCTCTCCCCCTTTTTTTTTTTTTCTTTTTTTTTTTCTTCTTCTCCTTCCCCCCCCCCCTGTTAACTTAGTGGCCAAATAGCCCTCTCATCACTAAACAGCCTACCTCCCCATCACAATTTATTACCTGACTAGCAAAATGAGCATTACTGGTAATTCTACCATGGAACTTATCACAATTAATGTTAAAGGATTCAATAACCCAGGGAAAAGATCAATTGTAACTAGAGATCTTAAGAGGATGGGTGGGGATATTGTGTACCTCCAGGAGACACATTTTTCCAAGTATAGAGAACCCAAGTGGTATAACCAACATTTTCCAGTTGCATACTTTGCCTCTGGCCCGATTAAAAAAAATGGGGTGGGAATCCTGTTTGGGACTGGTGTGCCTTTCCGGATGGAGCAGACTATAAAAGACCCAGATGGCAGATACCTGATCTTAGTCGGAACCCTGTATGGGAAATATGTAACTTTTGTCAATGCTTACTCCCCAAATCTGGCACAAGATATTTTTTTCAAAAAACTAAAGAACGAGATTCTAGAAGCACAGAAAGGGATTATATTCTTAGGGGGGGACTTTAACGTCTCATTCTGCCGCACTTTGGATGCTTCAGATGGCTTATCCAGTACCAAGCATAGAGTAGTCAAGCAGATATCTAAATGTATGAGAGACTTGGTTCTCCACGATGTATGGTGCACAATGCACCCAACTGTCAAGAACTACTCATTCTATTCCCATCCACATGGGAAGTACACAAGGATCGATTACATTTTCACAGACTCAACAGGGCTGCCTCTTGTGACTAGCAGTAGTATAGGACAAATCACTTGGTCTGACCATGCCCCGGTGAAATGCTCCATAGAATGGCAGGAGAAGCCAAACACTTCATTTGTCTGGCGTTTGGATGAATCATTATTAGATGATAACATATTAAAACAAAAACTAGAGGGCACTATCGAAGAATACTTCCGAAACAACATGAGAGAGGAAATAGCTGATACCACAGTTTGGGAAGCGCATAAGTGCGTCCTAAGGGGCGTCTTGATCAGACATGTGTCGGCTCTACGCCAGGAGCAACGGTCCCTCTATGCCGCTCTCCTTGAGAGAGTGGCACAAGCGGAAACTGCCCATAAGGCGAGACCGACGGATAGCGCACTACAGGCGGGTCTAGCGGGGGCGAGATCAGCTCTTCTGAGCCACATACAGGCAGAACAACAAGCAAAAGCCCTCAAGCTTAGACAACATTACTTCGAGCACGGAAATAAAGCGGGGAAGCTGCTCGCCTGAGCACTGGCACGCCAGAGACTTAAAACCTATGTCTATGAGGTTACTGACCATTTTGGTAAGGACCAGCAAGAAGGCCCTGCAATTGCTGGTACCTTCGGACATTATTATGAAACCTTATATAACTTACACCCTAGAGACTCGGGGAGCCAAGAGGGGGCACTTGAAGAAACTCGAGAGAAAGCTTAGACTATCTGAGTGGAGTAGAGATGCCTGGATTAACCCAGGCAGAGGCTGAGCAACTTGAGACCCCATTCACGGTAGAGGAGATTCAGTTGGCGATCAAATTACTCCCAGGGGGTAAAAGTCCGGGCCCAGACGGGTTCGGAATGCGCTATTACAAAGTATTTCAGGATAAACTGATACCTCATCTATTAAAAATGTTTAATCAGCTACAAGAGGGGGCTGTCCTACCGGGATCTATGCTCGAGGCACATATTTCAGTCATACATAAACCAGGGAAACCTGAAAAGCAGCCTAGTAGCTACAGGCCGATATCACTCTTAAACTCGGACCTAAAAATCCTAGCAAAACTCATAGCGAATCGCCTTGCTAAGCTCCTACCACAGCTCATTTCCACAGATCAAGTAGGGTTTGTCCCGGCTAGAGAGGCCCGGGATAATATCCTCAAAGTAACCCAATTGATATCTTATGCGCATAATACTTTAGCACCGTTGGCACTTGTGTCCACGGATGCTGAAAAAGCTTTTGACCGAATCAACTGGTCATTTATGCGACACACATTGGTCAAGCTGGGATTCGGTGATGGCATCATCCGTACGATCTTCTCGTTATACTCCATGCCCAGTGCTAGGGTCCGGGTAAATGGTATGCTCTCAAAACCTTTTTCGATCACTAACGGGACGAGGCAGGGGTGTCCCCTGTCACCCTTACTATTTGCACTGGTAATGGAAACTCTGGCTTGTAAGATTCGTAATAATCCTAGCATTTCAGGCATGGTGGTCGGCTATAGGGAGCACAAACTGGCAATGTATGCGGATGACGTCCTTGTGACACTGTCCGACACATCTGTATCACTTCTGGCCTTATTAGCTGAATTTGAGGAATTTGGAAGGGTCTCGGACTTTCTACTGAATTTGTCTAAGTCTGAGATTATGAATGTGTCTGTACCGGCAGATGTCTTTCGTGAGACATGCGGCAAATGTCCTCTTAGTATAGCGAAACATCGTCTAAAGTATCTGGGGGTATATCTGACTCCGGTTCTATCCGAACTTGTGGAGATGAACTACAAGCTGATTAGAGATGCAGTGATTGAAGATATGACCAGATGGAAAAATAAATCCATTTCATGGATGGGCCGTATCCATGCGGTCAAAATGAATGTGCTACCAAGAGTCCTGTACGTCATGCAGGCGCTTCCCCTCCTATCGGCTGTGCCCCTCATTCACCAGATTCAATCAGAAATGGAGGCGTATATATGGAATGGTTTAAGGCCAAGAATTAGAAAGAACACAATGTATCTGCCTAGAGACAGGGGAGGTGCAGGAGTCCCCCTATTGAAAACATATTTTAAAGCAATAAATGCCCAACGCCTAGTTCATTGGTGCCACAATAATGCAGACAAAGCATGGGTTCATCTGGACCGAGACATCTTACAAAGGGGTAATGTAGGCTCGCTTGCGTGGATATCAGTTGAGAACCGGACCCCTCTGATACTTCAATACCCCCTCTTAAATGATGTCCTTCATGAGTGGGACTCATGGGTCAAAAAAGACACGTCCATTTCCTCTAAACCATCACCGGTAACACCGGCCTTTGAAAACCCAGATAACGCTCTGGCAAACGAAGCCCGGTCACCGAGAAATACTTACACTCTAGCAGAGGCCGCCATATCTAATGCCTTCGATGAAGGCAAGCTTCAAACTCAAAAAAATCTTATGAAATGGAATTGGTGGGTTTTCTCATCCTGGTTTAGGGTGGCACAGTTTCACCACTATATCAAGGGGCATAAAGATGTGACCCCTCTCACGAGAGAGAAGACCGCCTTTGAAAACATTTGCACACTGGCTCAAACACCTAGTCATTTGATCTCCCGCTTGTATAAGCTGCTACTGACAGGTAATGAGGAGGCGTTGCCCTCATACACAGGAGCTTGGCGGGCGGAACTTGACTTAAACATCACCCACAAGGAGTGGCTGCAGATCTTTAATAAGGCAAAGACGGCCTCAGTATCTATGAGGTTGCAAGAAATGCATTTTAAATTTCTGAGCCGATGGTACCTGACCCCTCAAAGACTACATAAGATCTATCCACAGGCAAGTGATGAATGTTGGAGGGGGTGCGGGGAAATGGGCTCCACTTTGCACGTTTGGTGGACATGCCCGAGAATTCGTGAATTCTGGGAGAGAGTTCTTGCAGAGAGTAGTCGGCTTCTTGGGGTGATTATACCCCTGAACCCTCAGTACCTGCTATACCACGGTCTCCCTAAGATTGTGGTAGAAGCAAAGCATAGACTTTTTCTACTGATGCTGAACTGTGCAAAGGGGTTAATTCCAAAACACTGGAAATCAGTGACTGTGCCAAACTTTAATGAATGGAAAAATGGGGTAAGAGATTAATATAGTTAATATAGGTGGCGGCCGTGTAGGGGTATTAGATTAGGGGTTAATTAATTTAATATAGGTGGCGGCGGTGTAGGGGGATTAGATTAGGGGTAAATACATTTATTATAGGTGGCGGCGGTGTAGGGGGATTTAGATTACAGGCAAAAGAGCTGATTACTTTGGGGCAAAGCCCCACAAAAAGCCCTTTTAAGGGCTGGCAATAGAGCTGTTTACTTTGGGGCAATGCCACGCAAAAATCCCTTTTATGGGCTATTTGTAGGGTTAGACTTAGGTTTAGTGGTAGGGACATTTTAGTATTTTAGGGGTTAATTAATTTAATATAGGTGGCGGCGGTGTAGGGGGATTAAATTAGGGGTTAATTATTTTAATATAGCTGGCGGCGGGGTAGGGGGATTAGATTAGGGGTTAATAATTTTAATATCGCTGGCGGCGGGGTAGGAGTTCACATTAGGGGGTAGGTAATGTAGATGGCGGCGGTGTAAGGGGCTCACATTAGGGGGTAGGTAATGTAGATGGTGGCGGTGTAAGGGGCTCACATTAGGGGGTAGGTAATGTAGATGGCGGCGGGGTAGGGGCTCACATTAGGGGGTACGTAATGTAGATGGCGGCGGTGTAGGGGCTCACATTAGGGGGTTATATATTTAATGTAGGCGGCGGCGGGGTCCGGGAGCGGAGGTTTAGGGGTTAAATACTTTATTAGGGATTGCGGCGGGGGATCGCGGTTGACAGGGAGATAGACATTGCGCATGCGTTAGGTGTTAAGTTTTATTTAGCAGTTCACGGTTGACAGGTAGATAGACATTGCGCATGCGTTAGGTGTTAGGTTTTATTTTGCAGCTAGTTTAGGGAGTTACGGGACTCCAATACACAGCTTAAGGCTTACAACGCCTGCAATTTGTGGCGAGGTGAAAATGGAGTAAGATTTCTCCATTTTCGTCACGTAAGTCCTTACGCTGTATATTGGATACCAAACTGTGCGGGTTTGGTATACCTGTCTATGGGCCAAAAAACTACGGCCGAAGGCAGAAATATACGAGCGTAACTTCTATGTTACGCCGTATATGTGATACCAAACCAGCGCAAAATTTGGCGTCCCTGGCTTTTGTGGGCGACGATTTATATCGGATCGAGGCCCTAAAGTCTCAATCTTAGATGGCATCTTAAAATTTTTGTCTTGAGAAAGGTCCAATGAGGAGCCGAAACGTCGACAATTGATCTTTTCTCTATATGTATTGGAAATAAAGACAGATTGAATTTTAAACCCTGTGAGTGCCCTCTCATGAGAAGAAATTTTTATATATATATATATATATATATATATATATATATATATATAGACAAAATGAGGCAGGTGCACTCTCACAAACAGCTCTCCAAGGGCCAGGGTGCTAGAGTAAGTAAATGTAGCAAACAGGAAACAGCACTCTCTGGACTTAAGTTTAAACAGATAGTTTATTTGGTAACGTTTCGGGGAATGCTCCCCTTCATCAGACCGATAAAGGGGAGCATTCCCCGAAACGTTACCAAATAAACTATCTGTTTAAACTTAAGTCCAGAGAGTGCTGTTTCCTGTTTGCTATATATATATATATATATATATATATATATATATAACATCAAAAAGAGAAGGCACACACTGGGTCCTGTCAATGATAACTTTAATAAGTGACGTTTCGGGGTTACCCCAGTCCTCAAACAAACAAACCAGATAATAACAGTGTACTCACCCGAAATATATAACAAACAAACCCTTGGCAATCCAGTGTGACGCTGCCGACAGCGTTCCCAGAAGTGACTCCTCCCCTCCTGGTTGCGTTACTTAACATCCATAACTATGGCAACAAGCCGTAATGTCAGCAGAGCCTAATGGAAAAAAGACAGCACAACTTCATATTGTCAGGCATAATGTAACATTGAGGCATAGTAATCAATCAAAGGCTTCTATGTACTGCTATTATGTATAAATGAACCACATGTAGATATTAGATGGAGAAGGCAATGAAACTAGATCAGCTTGTGTATATATGTCTACGTTTGCACAACAGAATACAAAATAACAATATAGCACTTTACATAACGATATCCACTGTCCATTGTGGCATAGTTAATTATACCATAGATGATACTAATGTTTGAAATGGCATTAACAGCCTAAACAAAAAGATAATCTTAAAGGGCCACTGTAAGTAAATATTTTCTATGCCTGTTACTAACTAACTACCCCAAATACGCTTTTTATCAATAGCATTTCATTAACATATCTCTACCGTATATCAGAAATCTTGTTTGCAAATTTAATTGTTTTACAAACCCACTCCGTGTGTATCCTTTGCTCTGTACCAATCCGTTTACAATACCTAGGTTTCAAAATGGCGCTTAAACACAGTTATTGGTTTAAGTATTTTGAACATGCAGTGCTGACAATAGTGGGCAGGATAACGTGACATCATCGGTGAATAAAAGATATAACTTTTAGAACGTTATGAAACTTCGTTTTGGAGAAAATCTAGGTCAGTAGGTTTTAATTAATGTTTATTAACTTTAATATGTTAGTTCTTTAGCTTAAAAATTATAACAGAAAGTAATCCTTTAATGATCCATCCTAACAATATTTATATATCGTCTGTATTGGTTGGTTGTGCAAGTATGCTTATAAATCACTAACACACTATCAAAATTGCTATAAAAGAATGGATTAAATACTAGCACAATATGCAAAATATTAGCACAGTATAAAAAATTAGCACAGTATAAGAAATTAGCACAGTATACATTTTTTTAGCACAGTATAATGAATTGTAGTTTGAGTATAGTTGTCTGTTATCCTTCACAGTATCAAATTCGTTGATTTCTAAAAAACAGACCCTTCAGCCATATCAGAACTTATCAATCATAAAAAACAATGCCAGTCTAGATGCACGTTCAATCCTTGTGGTGTCATGGTCTCCAAGGTATAAATCCATCTGGCTTCTCGTTGTAATAATAGCTTAGCCATATCCCCTCCTCGTGTCAGAGGAGGTACATGGTTTATTATTATATACTTCAGGTCTCTAGTAGTATGCCCCGCTTGTGCAAAATGTCTTGCCACCGGCTGGTCAGAATCTCCTTTATCAATTGCTTTTCTGATCGCAGACCGATGGTTTGCCATACTTGTCCTGAGGTCATCAACTGTCTTACCTTCATAAAACAGACTGCAGATTAGTCGTGCATGTGACTCTATACTTGATTGGAAATCTTTTTATACCATATGGATGGTTAAAGCTGTTTCCCATTGTCAGTCCTGCACATGTGGTACAGCCCAGACACCTGTAACAACCTGGTTTGTTCTGCAACCATGTATCCTTCACATAGCAATTTCTGGGGTCTGGTTTAATTAATGTGTCCCTTAGGGAATGTGCTCTCCGATAACCCACTCTAGGTGGATCCATTCCTTGAAAATGCAGTTCTGTATCTATGGTAAGCCGCATCCAATTGTCTCTCATATTATGTATGAAGTCATTCTTTCCTAAAGTAAAGGTAGTAATGAACGTCATTCTGCTGTCCTCCTTGGGATGTTCTTTCGGTTTTAATGCTTCCTCCTGTGTAAGATGCATAATTTGATCCTTGCATTCATTCAATAAATCCTTGTGGTACCCCCTTGCAGGAAATTTGCCTTCCATATCCAATAGCTGTTCATTCCTTAGTTTAGGATCTGTATTATTCCTAATTGTTCTTTTATATTGGGATATTGGCAGCGCTCTCTTTAAGCTAGGGGGATGACAACTTGCAGCATGTAGCATTGAGTTTTTATCCGTGGATTTTGTATAAAGAGTAGTACAGATCCTATTATGCTGTTTGTAGACCCGAATATCTAGAAAGTCCACAGTATTTTTTAAAAAAAAATATTTTATTTTATTGAAGACACACAGTGAGATATAACATTTCAACAAGGTTTTGCACATTGTTACAAAAAAGGAGACATAAATGTTGTCCCAAGCAAAGTGGGATGCAGGATTAATCAATAATAATACAATAGTTCCTAGAGCACAATATCAGAACGTTACAAGCATATGAAGTATTAGTTTTAACCTTTACAACAATTCACTGTACGAAGGTTCACTGTATGTCAACATTTTCCAATTTTTGAGCCTGAGATCAATACCTCAAACCCCTACATCCTCTCCCTTCCCTCCCCCCTACAAGAAATGGATGAGGATCACATACAAAAATATAAAGGGAGAAAAAGAGCGAAAAACAAACTTCACCTAAAACCTCAGACCTTCTGAGGTTCCTGTCAAACAGTGCCTCTCATTCAGTGCCATATGTCCACTCCCCAGGGCGCCAGCGGGTGAATAGATCATAAGCCTGCTCTGGTGTCGGGGGCCTTCCTATCCCCTGTCAAAGTTCAACTTCCATTCACCCCTTAATTGGGCTTCTAGAATGTAGTTCGTGTTTCTAAGTGGGAACAATATCTGGATTTGTTGTGTTGGATCCAGTGTTTTAATATATTTCCCCCATTTTTTCATAAATTGTGAGGTCCTGTTTTGCAAATCTCCCAGGGCATCGGCCTGTTCATAAATCAACTGTTGGTGTAGCTCAGCCTTAAGATGTGACAGGTTGGGTGGTACATCCTTCAACCATTGTCTAAAGATGAGTTTTCTTGCCTGTAAGACTATATTGTGTAAGAGTACTTTAGTTTCACGGGATTGGGATTGAGTGTCCAAAAAGACTATAACCTGAGGTGAGAGGGTCAAACTAGTGCCAAACACCCTATTCACCCAGTAGGCCAACATACCCCAGAATCTATACAGTCTTGGACAAGACCAAATCATGTGTAAGAGATCCGCTTTTGAGGCTGCACACTTAGGGCATTTGCCCTCTGAACTTGGATCCCAAACCTTATACAATTTAGGAGTAATGTATGCCTGATTGAGCAATTTAGTATGTGACTCCCTCGTATCTGACGCGAGAGACACTTTCCTATCCCTTTGTATACTTTCCTGTACTAATGTGACTGGGATTTCTGTGTGCAGTGTGTCTGTCCACTTTTCACTGATTTGGTGTAGCTGAATGTCACTATCTTCCCGACCCAGTATTCTATAAGTTGGTGATATTGAGGTGAGCGAGTATATAGGGTTGTTTATCCCCGGCATCTCGCCCGCTGATAGCAGAGATGCTATATAGTGTTTTATCTGCAAGTAAGCAAAATGATGTGAGTGTGGAATATTGTAGAGCTCTTGTAGTCGCCCAAAAGTGTATACCGTTTTCCCGTCAGTCTCCATGAGTTTTGAGATAGAGTCAATACCTTTGTCACCCCACTCCCTGAAAGTTTTTGAGGTAAAGCCCAGAACGAAGTTGAGATTTCCCTGTATTGGCAGATATTTTGTGACTTAATTTCTTATATTGAGTTTTCTACAAATTTTCCTCCAGGCATAGAGAGGTTGTTGCATGAGAGGGTAGTCAGCTGAGATTTTGTCTGCCTGTGTTGCATTCAGATGGGGCAGGGTCTGAAGGGCCCACGGTTCAATAGCCTGTCTTTCCAGTCCAGGAGCCGTAAAGGATTGTCTACCCGTGAGCCAATCCAATACATATTTTGCCTGGGCTGCCCAGGCATAATGTTCAAGGTTCTGGACCGCTAAGCCTCCCGCCTTAATTGAGTTAAACATCTTCTGTCTCGAGATTCTATGTTTTTGGTTGGCCCATATGAAACGAAAAATTAAAGAATTCCAAAACCTCAGGTCGGCTCTGGTCAGAACATAGGGGGTCATTTGTAAAACATACAAGATTTTGGGGAAAATAATCATTTTAATGAGTCCTATTCTCCCTGATACCGAAAGCAGAAGTTGGCCCAGTGTTGTATCAGATCCTGCGCCTCCTTTTTTAAAGGAGTATAATTAGCCCCATACCAAGAGTGTGGGTCTACCGAAAGTATGATGCCTAGGTACTTAAAGGTCTTTCGTACGATCTTAAAGTAAAATTGTGTGACAGTACAAGTACACCAAGTAGCAGCAGAAAGCACATGAAAATTAAATGTATGACAACAAATGCAAGAAGCATGACAGGTAAAATGGGGGAGCTGACGCTCTTAGTTGCAGAAGAGGACTATGATGTTATCAGTATAACTGAAACTTGGTGGGATGATTCACATGACTGGGCAGTTAACTTAGAGGGGTATACATTATTTAGGAGGGACAGGAATAATAAAAGGGGTGGAGGAATCTGCATGTATATTAAACCTGACCTTAAACCTACAATAAGGGAAGATATTTATGATACAAGTGACAATGTAGAGACCCTGTGGGTTGAAATAAAGAGTGGGGGGAAAAATCCTAAAAAAATATTACTAGGAACATGCTACAAGCCTCCCAACATTAGTGACCCGGAGGAAACTCAACTACTTATCCAAATAGGTAAGGCTGCTAATAACAGTGCTGTAATTATGGGAGATTTTAACTACCCTGATATAAACTGGGCCAATGAAACTAGTAATTCAGCTAAGGGGGATATATTTTTAAATGTTCTCAGGGATAACTTCTTGTCACAATTAATAGAGGAGCCAACTAGGAGTAAAGCTATATTGGATTTAGTGCTATCAAACAATACAGATATAATATCAAACATAGAAGTTAAAGAACATTTGGGTAACAGTGATCATAACATGGTCACATTTGAAATCTCTTTTCATATGCAGTGTTTTAAAGGCTTAACTAAGACTTTTAATTTCAAGAAAGCAAAATTCAACGATTTAAGGAAATCATTAAATAATATAAATTGGGACAATGTATTTTCTAATAAAAATACAGAGGATAAATGGATAATATTTAAAAATTTGTTAAATAAATATACATATCAATACATACCATATGGTTATAAAAATAAAAATAAAAAAACTAAGCCGTTATGGCTAAATAAAAATGTGTTAAAAGAAATTAGGAAAAAACGTAGGGCATTTAAATTATTAAAAGAAAATAGTACAGACTCAGCATACAATATTTATAAGGAATGTAACAAAGCATGCAAAAAAGCAATCAAATTAGCCAAAATTGAAAATGAAAAATTAATTGCCAAGGATTCTAAGTCTAACCCTAAAAGGTTCTTTAAGTACATAAATAGCAAAAAGTCTAAGAAGGATAATATAGGTACATTAAAATGTGTGGAGGGTAGCATGATAAATAATGACAGGGAGAAGGCTGAGGTACTAAACCAGTTTTTTTCTTCAGTATACACAAGAGAGGAACCATTGAATGATACTTTGGAACAGAATAGAACATGCCAGTCCATACCACTAACTGGGTTTTGTTTAGAGGATATCAGGAAAAAACTAAAAAATATTAAGGTAAATAAAACTCCAGGCCCAGATGGAATACACCCAAGGGTGTTAAGTGAACTTAGCACTGTTATAGACAAACCTTTACTCTTAATTTTTCAAGACTCATTATCCTCAGGCATGGTACCCCAGGATTGGCGTAAAGCTGATGTGGTGCCACTCTTCAAAAAGGGAAGCAGGGATGATCCAGGAAGCTATAGACCAGTTAGTCTGACATCAATAGTGGGGAAGATATTTGAAGGGATTATAAGGGATTATATTGATGAGCATATTCGTGTAAACAAGATTATGAGTTCTAATCAGCATGGCTTTAGGAAAAATAGATCATGCCAAACTAATCTAATTAGATTCTACGAGGAAGTAAGTAAAAATATAGATAAAGGGGAATCAGTTGATGTGATATACTTAGATTTTGCAAAGGCATTTGATACAGTGCCACATGAGAGATTAATGCACAAAATTAAGGGACTGGGAATAGCTGAAAATGTTAGCTCATGGATAAATAACTGGATAAAAGATAGGGAGCAACGAGTAGCAGTAAATGGATCATACTCAGATTGGACAAAGGTAATCAGTGGCGTCCCCCAGGGATCAGTACTGGGCCCTGTTCTTTTTAATATTTTTATAAATGACTTGGAGCAAGGATTAAATAGCGACATCTCTATTTTTGCAGATGATACTAAGTTAAGTAAGGTCATTAGGTCAGAGCAGGATGAACTCTCTTTGCAAAGGGATTTGCTAAAATTAGAACTATGGGCAAGTGAATGGAAAATGAGATTTAATACGGAAAAATGTAAGGTTCTACATTTTGGAAGTAAAAATAAGCAGGCTATGTATTTTTTAAATGGGACAAGACTTAGCCAAACACAGGAGGAAAGGGATTTGGGAGTAGTAATAGATAACAAGCTAAAGATGAGTGCACAATGCAGGGCAGCGGCTTCAAAGGCTAATAAGATACTAGCATGTATTAAAAGAGGCATTGATTCAAGGGAGGAAAGCATAATTCTGTCATTATATAAAGCCCTGGTAAGACCTCACCTTGAGTTTGGAGTGCAGTTCTGGGGACCGATTGCTAAAAAAGATATTGCAGAACTAGAAAAAGTTCAGAGAAGGGCCACAAAGCTAATAAGGGGATTGGAGAAATTAACCTATGAGGAGAGGCTAGCCAAACTGGGTCTGTTCTCTTTAGAAAAAAGGCGCTTGAGAGGTGACATGATTACTTTATATAAATATATTCAAGGCCCATATACAGAGATGGCAGAAGCTCTTTTTATTCCAAGAAAATTGGTTCTGACAAGAGGTCATAATTTAAGGTTGGAGGAAAGGAGATTTAATCTCCTGCAACGGAAACGTTTTTTCACTGTAAGAGCAATAAAATTGTGGAACTCATTACCAAAGGAGGTAGTGAATGCCAATACCATAGATACATTTAAAAATAGTCTGGATAAATTTCTGTATATAAACAAAATTCATGGATATGATTGCTAGTATTAAATGGGTCACATTTTAATGGGGTTATTTAAGCTTAACTGGAGCTTTTTGTAAGTATTTTAGATTTGTATAGGTTGAACTCGATGGACTTCAGTCTTTTTTCAACCTTATCTACTATGTTATCTACTATGTTACTATGTTACATTCCTCTCTACATGGGGTCAACCACACCAGCTCAGTTTTGTCCGTGTTGACCTTGTATCCTGAGATTCTCCCGAAATCTTCTAGGATGGCCATTATTTTATTAAGGTTTTCTGCTGGGTTGGAGATGTACAATAGCATGTCATCAGCAAAGAGAGATAAGTGTTTGGTCTCCTGCCCCAATTTAAGGCCTTCTGTGTTTCTCCGGATCTTAATTGCAAGGGGTTCGAGAGCTATATCAAACAGAAGAGGAGACAGGGGACACCCCTGTCTCGTTCCTCTTTCCAGTGTAAATGGTTGTGAGTGGATCCTGTTCACTATAATTGACGCCACTGGGGAGGCATAGATAGCCCTCAATCCTCTGGCGAAATCTCCTGTTATGCCTAGTTTTGTGAGTGTGAAAAAGAGGTGATCCCAGAGGACCAAATCGAAAGCTTTCTCCGCTTCTACAAGTAGAACGCAGGCTTCCGTTGGATTCGATTCTCTCTTTAGAGTTTTGTCTCTCCAGAAGTGTGTTAGCACAAATTGTAGGGTGCGAAGGTTCGTAACCGTGGATCTACCCTTCACAAACCCCGTTTGGTCCAGATGGATAATAGTGGGGAGAGTCACCGCTAGCCTATTTGCCATAATTTTGGTAAATAACTTGTAGTCCACATTCATCAATGAGATGGGACAATACGATGCTGTATTAAGGGGGTCCCTGTCTGGTTTTGGGATCAAACAGACATTTGCCTCTGTAAATCTAGTAGATAGACTAACCTTGCCTGACAAGATACCTCTAAAGAGTTTTGTTAGTATTGGGATAACTTCAACTGAGAGGATTTTATAGAATTCAGCCGGGAGACCATCAGGTCCCGGTGTTTTTTCTAGTGGGGCCATCCCTATTGATTTGGATATTTCCTGGGCATCAATGGGAGCATCAAGAGAGTTGAGCTGTTGGTCAGACAAGGTCGGGAGATATAAAGAGGTCCAGAATTTTTCTCTGTCTGAGTCGAGGACTACCTGTCCTTTGTAAAGATTAGTGTAGTAGTCCCTAAAGGCCCTCTGAATTCCCTCTTGGGATGTAGATGTGTTTTCTCCGTGTTTAATGGCTAAGATAGGTGTCACCGGTTTTGTCAATTTAGTAATTCTAGCCAACAGTCTCCCTGTCTTATTGCCATGTCTATAAAATTTTGCATGGAGTATGTTTAAATCTCTTGCTGCATTTTGTGCTAGGGACGTATCTCTCTGTGTTTTAATTTCTTTGTATCTATCTTTATTTAATTGTGTAGGGCATCTAAGATATTTGCCTCTTGCATTAAGAAGTTGTTTCAACAACAGTTCCTCTCTAAGCTTTCTGTTCCTCCTAGCCCCCGCCACGTATGACATTATAGCACCTCTAAGGACTGCTTTACACGTCTCCCAGTAAAGGATGGGATTTTCTATATGCTGCTGATTTGTGAGCTTGAACGTCAGCCATTCTCCCACCAGGTGGTTTTTAAAATTTGTGTCCCGATAAAGATATTTAGGGAATGCCCATGTGCCTGGGGGAATCCCTCCCTGACCCAATTTTAATTTAATCGTAATTGGATCATGATCTGACAAAAGTGGGGCCTCTATTCTGGTATCCTCTATCTTTGAGTGCAGAGCTGCAGAGATCAGAAATTGGTCAATTCTAGAATGTGTGTCTTTTGCTGGTGTAGTGCAGGTAAAATCCCTTACCTCTGGATTTTTTTGCCTCCAGATATCTACTAAGGAAAGGGCCCTTGCAAACTTTGACAATACCAAGGAATCTCTTTTCGAGTTTCTATATGAGCCCTCATGTCTTTGAGCTAAAGTAGGGTTGTTGTATCTGTCCTCTGGGACCTTTGGGGCTATGTTGAAGTCTCCCCCAACAATAAGAGGGGCGTCTGCCATGCGAAGGAGTTTGACTCTTAAAGAGCTCCAGAATTCGGTTTTATGCGTGTGGGGCCCATATACCCCCCCAACTACCAGTGGCGTCCCCTCCACCTTCAGCCTGAGAAGCACATACCTCCCCTCTGGGTCTAATGTCGTGTGTAGGATTTGGTAGTTAAGATTTTTCCGGAAAAGGAAAGCTACCCCTCTCGCTCTACTTGACTCATACTGAGTGAAAACCACTTCTCCCACACATCCCTGTTTGAGTTTTAGGTGTTCAGCTGGTTTAAGGTGTGTTTCTTCTAAGATGGCAATATCCACCCTCTTTGTTTTAAGGTATTTTAAAATTGCTTTTCGCTTGATGGGGGACGTAACGCCCCCCACATTCCACGAGATGATTCGGATACTCATGTTGAGGAGGGTCCCTGTCAGATACTCAAGCCTATTAGTGTACACTGTATCTAGAGTGAACCCTGGGAGAACTGGATCCGTGTATGCGGTGGAGTGGTATTTTGCAAGACTGTGGGGATCTATTTGATTGTACTTACCGCCTAGTGCCCGGGGGAGAACCAGCAGAGCCTGCACACTATCTGTGGAATTTACAGGAGGATTAGGAAAATCAAAAGAAAGAAACCAAATGTTAAACAGCAAATACACCAACATTAAAAGTATCTATAGTAACTTGTAAGACAAAACAGAACTGTGGTTATAACTCAAATACCCCTTCAAGAAAAGTAACCCCCCCCCCCCACTTTGAAAAGGATATGTGGCCTGTACTGCTACTTCAAGCAATACTTAAGATACTAAAATAGCATTCTCAGTCTGTCTGATTGGATAAGTCAGACTCATCAAATGATTTTCAACACATAGCAACTTGTTCTGCAAGTCTCTGTTTTCAGGTTTCTTCATCTTCTGCCATAGGAAACTCCTCTCTGTGGATCCTGATGTTGTGCTTCTGTCTGCAGGAAGAGCTTTAGATGCTTTGGTGAATCAAAAATCTTTGGACCCATTCTGGTCTGCAGCTTCAGACGGGCTGGATAGAGAAGTGAGACTGTTTCTCCTTTATCAATAAGATCTTTACAGTAAGGAGAAAATTCCCGCCTCTTTTTAGCAACTTCTGCAGAATAGTCCTGGAACAGGAGGATTTTTTTCCCTTCATAGGAGAGTCCCTGGTTTTGCCTGTAAGCTCTCAACAACGCTGTTTTGTCCTTGAAGCAGAGGTACTTGATCATGATTTGGCGCGGAGAGGCTCTTGGCGAGTCGTCCCTGCGTTGTTGAGGCCCTATTCTATGGGCTCTTTCCACCACGCATGGGATTTGGGACTGTGGGAGATGCAATAGTTTAAGTAGGGTCTTTTCCGCGAAGTCTACCAGGTCAGAGCCCGGAATTGATTCTGGGACCCCCACTACTCAGATATTGTTTCTCCGCGACCTATTTTTAAGGTCATCTATTTTCTCCAGGAGCGCTGTGTTTTGTTTTTGCAGAGATAGTATGCCCGCAGAGGATTCTCGTTGTTGTGACTCTGTGTCGGTCACTCTCTGCTCCACCCTATTCAACCTTGCTGAAAAAGTTTTGAATTCTGACGTGAGGGAGTCAAGCCCTGTCTGCAACTGCTCAATTTTGGGGAGAAATAAGGCAGATAGTTGGGAGACTATAGGGTGGGTGTCTTGAAATTAAGTTTCGGTTGTGTCTGTTGGATCAGACTGCGTCGCCAGCACTTATGCCTGTTGCTTAACTCTCTTCTTTTGCTGCCTTTGCTTAGACATGGTAATTGTTTGTTTTTGATAAGGTGGATAATATTTCCTCATGCAAATGTGTAAGAAATCTTTTGCTGATGTATAGGTGTCAGAGAAATCAGAACCAAGAAGAGAGTGTGGGGGTATAGCTGTGGCTTCTCGTCCCCAACTATTCCCAACTTTGCCCTTTTCTCCTGGCTGTATTGTGGGCTAGATCCCAAGTTCTAGCTGTACCTCTTGCGGCCGTTATCTCGGGCCGCGCCGCTTCGTACTCCTCCAGGTGACTGTGCAGCGGGGGGGGGGAAATAGATGAAAATACCCCCAGCTCTGTAGTCCGGAGGGGATGTTAGGTTAACCCCTCAAGGTCTTGACAGCTCGGACTGCGAAAATCAGCTTAGATATGCCTTTTTTGCGAGGCAAGAAGCGGAGCTGTGAAACTTTGCTACCACTCTTGAGGTCCGCCCACCGGAAGTCCTTCAGTCCACAGTATTTTTATCATGTGTCAGTTTGAATTTCACCGTTGTATGTATGTTGTTCAATTCTTCTGTCCACTGTTGTAATCCCTCTTCGGTCCCTTTCCATAATAGGAACAGGTCATCTATATATCTATTGAACAGTATTATCCTTTCATCCCGAAAAAGGTCAGTGCCCATGGTCTCCAATTCTGCCATAAACAAATTCGCATAGGCTGAGGCCACATTGGAACCCATAGATGTTCCAGCAATTTGTAGATAGTAGTCCTTTTCAAAGCAGAAATAATTCAGTTCTAGACAGACCCTGAGTAATTCTATAATGACCTCCATAGTGGGCCCTACATATGGATACTTTCGTAGATGATTCCTTACAGCCCTTATTCCTTCTTTGTGGGGGATCACATTGTACAGAGATGTTACATCCAATGTAACCAAAATCAATTCTTCATCTACTTCTGGCTGTTGTAGAAGGAGTTGTATCATGTTTGTTGAGTCCAAGAGAAATGATGCAGTATTTCTTACTAGAGGTGGGAGTACCCTGTCAATATAAGTTGCTATGGGTTGAGGTAATGTCCATTTAGCAGAGACTATTGTTCTGCCTGGTGGGGTTTCCAAGCTCTTATATACCTTCGGGAGCATTTACAAGACCGGTGTTCTTGGAAAATCAGTGACCATGTAGGCCCTTAGATGTATATCAATATGATTGCTTAATAGTAATTCATTTGTTAGATCATCTAATTGTTTTTTTAAATTGTATCGTAGGATCTCCTCTCAGATGTTTGTATGTGGTATGATCGTTTAATTGCCACATTACTTCGTCCCGATAGTCTTTATAATTCAATAGTACAATTGCTCCTCCCTTGTCCGCTTGTCGTAATTCTATATTATGGTCATTCTGTAGTGTTTTTAGGGCTTCCCTCTCTCTCCTAGAGAGATTATTCCTGTATGTTCCCATCTGGGTGTTCCTACCCATTGTTTTTTGTGTCATTAGACATGAGAATGTCTTGATTGATGCATTGTTGCTCTGAGGATCAAAAGATTCTTGTTTCTTAAATATGCTCTCTTCTCTAGATCCACTTTGATCCTTAAAGAATTATTTAAGAGGTTAATTTTCTGGTAAATTTTTGTATGTCCACATACAGGTCAAATGCATCTACTTGTGTTGATGGTATAAAGGAAAGTCCTTTGTTAAGAACACTTATTTCATCAAGAGCTAGTGTATGTTCACTGAGATTAATAATCAAATTCGTGTCCTGTTCTTCCTCCAGCCTGTTCTTGGGGGTCTGCCGATACCCCCCCCCTCCTGCTATACCTCCTCTGACTTCCTCGTTTTTTGAATGAGTGACCATTCCTGACCTATTTATCTCTTGTGGGGTCATAATAGTATTGATATTGTCAGAGTCTGAACTATTGCAGGAGATGTCCACAGTACCCACTGGTCTGCTCTTGGTCTATCTTTGTCTCCATGGTCTATTTCTGCAGTATTGTGCTCTTTCCTCAGGGCTCAATTGCCACCTATATACCGTCTTGTTTTTATAATCATTGGTGACATCCTCAAGCTTACTGTTTTTAAAGGTGATCAAGTCTGACTCATATTTATCAACCTCTTCCTTTAATTTATTAATCCAGTTCTTATCTTTCTCTGTTTCCAATTTATCCAAGTATGTTTCTTCATATTTTTTTATTTCTGTTCTGTTAATTTCCAATAACCTTGTGACTTCTTCTATCACCAGTAGTATTAGATCTAAAGAACATTTATTTAACCCTTTGAGTGCTAAGCACTTTCCCACCTGGGTGCTAAGTTGATTGAAGGTTTTTTTTTTTATTTTAATTTTTGAAAACATTTTTTTTTAACTTTTATATTTTTTTTCAGATCCCCAAGACTTACATAATTTGAAAGGTTAGACGATTACCTTTCCAATGGTGGGTCTTGGGGGTCTGTAGCTGCTTAGATGCCTGAGATACAGGCATCTAAGCTGCATGCCCCCTTTCCCTATACTTTGTATTGTCAGTTTGTTAATAAAGTTGCGTGGTGATGTCATCACGTCATTGCTCGTGACGTCTACATGCAAAACGAGAAGCCCCGGCGATGCCTGTTACTATGCAGGTCTGATCGCCGGGGTAGGTGCGGGTGGGAGACTCCAGATCTCCCTCAATGTAGGAGAGTGCTAGCAAAGGCTCTGAGCCGTCATTAGCACCAGAGTGGGAAACTCTGTGATGGCTCAGAGCCATCGTTAGCACTCAAGGGGTTAAAATATTACACCACTTTATACAGAATCCAGGATTATTCCTCCATATAGTAGGGGTGCATTCTGGGCACCACGGACGGATTCAGTCCTTAACAGAGATACCTGGAGTGCCATTTACAATGTCTATACTAATTATTGTTTAGCACCCGGACATATTGTTGGGAACATTCCAAGCACTTGGGCACTTGGGCACTATTGGCACAATTTGCAATTGTACTTGCACATGACTTTGTATACTAGTGGACTGCACATTTCTGCATTATGGCTGATAACACTGAGGAAGACATAGGTACAGATACTGAGATCAAGGGAGCTGAGGAATTTTTATATACTGAAGAGGATGCTTCCAGAATCAGATTTGCTACCATCCCCAAAAAGTACTGGTACTACAGACATCACAATTATATGCCAAATTGGTTAAACTAAAGAAAAAGGAACAGGACCTAATTCTACATGGCTCCTATTTATCAGAATATCATAGAAAAAAATATATACCACGGGGGTTCAGGATAAGGAATACCCCTACTATAGGGAGGAATAATCCTGGATTCTGTATAAAGTGGTGTAATATTTTAAATAAATGTTCTTTATTGTAGATAAAGAACATAAAATATGTAGGGCCTACTATGGAGGTCATTATAGAATTACTCAGGGTCTGTCTAGAACTGAATTATTTCCGCTTTGAAAAGGATTACTATCTACAAATCGCTGGAACAGCTATGGGGTCCAATGTGGCCCCAGCCTACGCAAATTTGTTTATGGCGGAATTGGAGACCATGGGCACTGACCTTTTCGGGATAAAAATATAATACTGTTCCGTAGATATATAGATGATCTGTTCCTATTATGGAAAGAGACCGAAGAGGGATTACAACAGTGGACAGAAGAATTAAACAACATACATCCAACGGTAAAATTCAAACTGACACATGATAAAAATACTGTGGACTTTCTGGATTTTCGGGTCTACAAAGAGAATAATAGGATCTGTACTACTCTTTATACAAAATCCACGGATAAAAACTCAATGCTACATGCTGCAAGTTGTCATCCCCCTATCTTAAAGAGAGCGCTGCCAATATCCCAATATAAAAGAACAATTTGGAATAATACAGATCCTAAACTAAGGAATGAACAGCTATTGGATATGGAAGGCAAATTTGCTGCAAGGGGGTACCACAAGGATTTATTGAATGAATGCAAGGATCAAATTATGCATCTTACACAGGAGGAAGCATTAAAACCTAAAGAACATCCCAAGGAGGACAGCAGAATGACGTTCATTACTACCTTTACTTTAGGAAAGAATGACTTCATACATAATATGAGAGACAATTGGAGGCGGCTTACCACAGATACAGAACTGCCTTTTCAAGGAATGGATCCACCTAGAGTGAGTTAACAGAGAGCACATTCCCTAAGGGACACATTAATTAAACCAGACCCCAGAAATTGCTATGTGAAGGATACATGGTTGCAGAACAAACCAGGTTGTTACAGGTGTCTAGGCTGTACCACATGTGGAGGACTGACAACTGGAAACAGCTTTAACCATCCATATGGTATAAAAAGATTTCCAATCAAGTATAGAGTCACATGCACAACTACTTTTATTGTATACCTACTACATTGCATCTGCAGTCTGTTTTATGAAGGTAAGACAGTTGATGACCTCAGGACAAGTATGGCAAACCACCGGTCTGCGATCAGAAAAGCAATTGATAAAGGAGATTCTGACCAGCCGGTGGCAAGACATTTTGCACAAGTGGGGCATACTACTAGAGACCGGAAGTATATAATAATAGACCATGTACCTCCTCTGACACGAGGAGGGGATAGGGCTAAGCTATTATTACAATGAGAAGCCAGATGTATTTATACCTTGGGTACCATGACACCACAAGGATTGAACGTGCATCTAGACTGGCATTGTTTTTTATGATTGATAAGTTCTGATATGGCTGAAGGGTTTGTTTTTTAGAAATCAACAAATGTGATACTGTGAAGGATAACAGACAACTATACTCAAACTACAATTCATTATACTGTGCTAAAAAATTTTTATACTGTGCTAATTTCTTATACTGTGCTAATTTTTTATTCTGTGCTAAATTTTTGCATATTGTGCTAGTATTTAATCCATTCTTTTATAGCAATTTTGATAGTGTGTTAGTGATTTATAAGCATACTTGCACAACCAACCAATGCAGACGATATATAAATATTGTTAGGATGGATCATTAAGATTATCTGTTTGTTTAGATTGTTAATGCCATTTCAAACATAAGTATCATCTATGGTATAATTAACTATGCCACAATGGACAGTGGATATCGTTATGTAAAGTGCTATATTGTTATTTTGTATTCTGTTGTGCAAACGTAGACATATATACACAAGCTGATCTAGTTTCATTGCCTTCTCCATTTAATATCAACATGTGGTTCATTTATACATAATAGCAGTACATAGAAGCCTTTGACTGATTACTATGCCTCAATGTTACATTATGCCTGACGATATGAAGTTGTGCTGTCTTTTTTCCATTAGACGCTGCTGACATTGTGGCTGGTTGCCATAGTTACGGATGTTACATAACGCAACCAGGAGGGGAGGATTCACTTCTGGGAACGCTGTCGGCAGCGTCACACTGGATTGCCAAGGGTTTGTTTGTTATATATTTCAGGTGAGTACACTGTTATTATCTGGTTTGTTTGTTTGAGGACGGGGGTAACCCCGAAACGTCACTTATTAAAGTTATCATTGACAAGACCCAGTGAGTGCCTTCTCTTTTTGATGTTATATTGTGCACTGGAGTGCACCCTGGGTACCACGGATGGATTCAGTTCTTAACAGAGATACCTGGAGTGCTTTACCAGCTACAACGTATATATATATATATATATATATATATAGATAGATAGATAGATAGATAGATAGATAGATAGATAGTCCATGTGTATCTGCACTCCCACTTCAAATAGACGACAACCAGGGTGCTAAGTCAAAAAACTTGATATAGCAAAAACAGGCACTGCACTTGCTGGATTACTAAAAAATAATATACTTTAATACACAGTGACGTTTCTGGGTACAGGACCCCTTCCTCAGACAAAACAAACTATGTCAAACACCAAACTTAAATACCCATAAACCCCCCTCCTTTAGATTAAAAAAGTGTGCCAAAAACTGTTGCCATTGTAATATGTGTAGCATCAATATATACAACAATATATAACATATATATTTGTTTGGTCTGAGTAAGGGTTCCTGTACCCTGAAACGTCACCATGTATTAAAGTATATGAGTGAGTGCAGTCCCTGCTTTTACTATATATATATATATATATATATATATATATATATATATATATATATCCTGTCATCTGTGCACTACTATGCTCATCACAGTGATTCCACCTGTGATTGGATCTTCTAGAGGGTATGGAACAACCCTGCAAATTACAGGACATCACATTATCGGAGGATCCCCATGGAAACATAGAGGACTTTGCCTTTACAGAAGCTGACGCTGCCCGCATATGTTGCGAGGCTGACCTGCAGGAGCTACAGGAAACAAGAGGTGAGAATCCCACTAACATATTCCACAAGCTATTATATCTAGAAAAAAAGGAGGTAAACTTCCATTTACACGCTGTACCATAAACTTAAATTTATTCCTAGGGGGAGTGAAAAACATCCCCACTTTGGGACGCAATAATATAGAGTTTTGCAGGAGGTGGTGCGTTATATTGAGCAAATGCTCACATGATCTTATGCTCTTCGTTATTGAGGAGGTCTCAAGACTAAAATTGACTGTTAAAAAAGAGATTGAATCTGTTAAAGAATCTATATTGACAGTACTAACTACTGACTCCACTACTGACTTGCTTACCAAGCTTCAAACACAAGTAGAGAAATATAAACATGACCTATTAGCTTTTAAAAACAAAAATTTCACAACTGTAGAAAACGACTATAGGGACAAGAGAGTTTATAGCTGGTTATTTGGAAAAGATAACAACCTGTGGGTGGGCCACAAGAAACCTTTTAATAAAACTAGACACATTAATTTTTCCACTGTTGACAGCAGTGGGTGGGAATCTTCCGACGGTGACGGACAGGGAGTAGTTCAGGCTCCCACATAGAGTGGGGTGAGCACCAGGTCAGCACAGAAGCCCCCTTTATCTCAGGGTCCAGATACAGACGCCACAGGAGGGGCAAAAAGAAAGAATATACCAAAATAGAACAAAACATAGTTTTCAACTTAAGCTCACGACCACTAACCACTGACGAATTGAAAATACTCAATAGGGACCTCACATTTGTCCCTAAACCGAGGTGCGATTTATTAGATTTACTTGTAGACATGGGGAGATTCTAGACACAATTAAAATTGAAAGATTTCTTTAAAGATAAAGGGGATTACATTGTTAAACCCTTTAAGTCTCCAAGTGTCTTTGAACTAACCAATACACACACATCAATCAAAACTTTCCACTAAATTTGTACCTCATCCCTCACCGAATTATACAGAACCACTCCCCCTAGTAGAGACAACTTGAGCAAGGCTGAAAGATTGGCTATCAAATCCCTTTCACTGACAGGGATATAGTGATCAGGCCCGCTGACAAGGGTGTAGCCATAGTTATAATGGATTATTCCAAGTATAAAAGTGAGGCATGAAGACAATTGTATGATGAAAATACTTATGTTAAACTTACTACCAGTCCCACTAGGGTTTTTAAAAAACAAATTGATGACGTTCTGAATTTAGCATATCTGACTCGGCTGATTGATGATGATGTTTTTGGGTACCTAACAGTGGACCATCCAGTTTGCACTATTTTGATCCTTTTACCTAATATCCACAAATCCCTGGAGAACCCCCCTGGTAGGCCCATTGTGTCTGCCAGGGGGCCCCTCCTGCAGCCCCTAGCGGAATATATTGATTGCTTTTTACAGCCGGTGGTACAAAACACCCCTTCAAATCTGAAAGACTCATCAATTTGTTCAAAATTGGCTAACAACATCCTTGTAACAATGGATGTGGAGAGTTTGTATACTGCCATACCTCACGCCCATGGTATTTATATGGTCAGAAAAACACTACTTGATAAAGCACACTATACTGGACCACCTATAGAATTTTTGTTACAACTTATGGAATTCTGTCTGGAAAATATTTTTTTTCGTTTTGAAAATGACTATTTTTTACAGTCCATGGGGACGGCGATGGGGTCGAATATGGCCCCATCATATGCCAACATCTACATGGCAATGTATGAACAACAAAACATACTATCCAGACAGAATTCCATAAAATTTTACCATTGCTACATAGACGATGTCTCCCTTATTTGGAACGGCTCCTCAGGCCCTGGTGGAATGGACCGATGCCCTCAACAGCCTTGAATCCACTATTAGATTTAAAATGGAACACAACACAGATAAAGTCCATTTTCTAGATCTAGAAATTTTTAAGGTTTAAACCCAGCAGAGGTACGGACTACACACCACACTATTTCATAATGCTACTGATAAGAATTCTACTCTTTATTACACTAGCTTTCATCCTAAATTTCAAAAAGATGGGGTCAGCTCCTCATAGCTCCTGCGGGTCGTCCACAACAATACTGACAACTCCTGTAAAAACATACAGTTAAGAGAAATGGCTCAAAGATACCTACAGAGGGGGTACCCAATGTCTTTGATTGAACAAAAATGCCTCACGGCCAGAGAGTGGACACAAGAGACACTTACATCCAGGAAAACACCTGAACAAACATCACATCGGTTAAACTTTCTGACCACTTTCACCCCAGTATCAAAATCTGTGGTGAATACTATTAAGAACAATTGGATGGTTATCTTGAAGGATACAAGCCTTCCTTTCATGGACTTCATGGTATACAAGAGGGCTAGCAACTTGAGGGATCTTTTGGTCTTAAACGAACCCACGCACTGCTATGAGAAGCAAATGTGGCTGCCTAAGAGCAAACCTGGATGCTTTCATTGTGGAAATTGTGTGACTTGCAATAGCCTTATTACTGGCAATACTTTTTGCCACCCACACACTAACAGGAGATTCTCTATTAAACACAGATTAACCTGCACTTTAGACTTTGTTGTGTATGCTATTTTCTGCCCGTACTCCCTGTATTACATAGATAAGACTGTGACTACATTCAGGGAATGGCTGGCCAATCACAAGACAGCCATACATCAGGCTTTGGATAAAGCACATTCAGAACAGCCGGTAGCCCATCACTTTCTGACTGCAGGCCACCCTATCTCCTCCTTGCGAACTATGCTTATAGATCATGTACCTCGTCCAAGATGTGGAGGCAATAGGGCACTGACGTTATTGTGAACGGAAGCTTGGTGGATATTCAATTTGGAAACGGTTACCCCCCATGGTCTAAACCCTAACATAGACTTTGGCTGCTGTTATAGGGCCTAATCTAACATGTTTGGTTGTCATCTTTTTCATTTCATTCATTCTATTTGGCATGACCCTGGGGCGCTCTGTGCCCTTCCTCCTGATAAATGTGTCACTACATGTTCCTCTGGAGTTACCCTGATACTGTGTGTATATAGAGGGTAACCCAGATTCTGTAGTTTTATTGACTACTAAGTATTATCCAATGTTGTGCTTCTGATATTCTTTTTAGGTTTCTGATAGTGTATATTTATATATGTTTAGTCACTTAATTTGGGTGATTTTTTTGCAATTATGATATAATATCACTCTGACAGCGTCTCTACATTTACATGTTCCTTCTGCTGTTAGTGTAACAGCTGTGCGTATGTTTGCTGCGTCTGTCTCTATGACAACCGGCAGTGTCTATGTATGCTCAGGCTGATGCAGTTTGAAGATGTCATCCGCAATCGCCCATACTGAAAGCATGGTGTACAAGTGTTACCTATAAGATTGAGATGCGTACTTGCTGCCTTCTAATTGGTACATACTAGGTCATGCTGGTATATAGGGGAGGGTCTTGGGTGCTCACTATATGTCTGTTTGGCTTCCATTGAGAAAGGCTCCTGCCAGAGCCGAAACATTTGGAAATTAGCCTTTCCTTGTTGAATAAAGGTGATTGAGGAAATTCTGTGTCTGCCTGCTTTTTTGGATTTTTTGGGATTTACGGCTGCCAGCCGTGGGTAACATCCAGTGATCGTGTATAAATATTTCCTGCGGAGCACCAGGTGATTGAACTGTTGGAGTGTGCATCTCTCTCTCTCTCTCTCTCTATATATATATATATATATATATATATATATGTGTGTATATATATATATATATATATAGTATGACACAAAAAAGTGAAGAAAAAAAAGCCAAATCTGACACATTCCACGCAAAACTCCAAAAATGGACTGGACAAAATTATTGGTACCTTCTCAAAATTGTAAGAAATAATTGCATTCCAAGTTTGTGATGCTCCTGTAATTTGTAATTTAACTCACCTGTATCAATTAACAGGTGCTGACAATATAGAAATCCCACCAGCAACCAGTTAAAATGCTGAAACATTTACTCAACTTTTCTGTTGTGTTTAAATGATAGAAATTTTGCAACCGTAGAATATGCAGGCTTGCTTCGGGTGTGTTGGCATCCTAGTGAACAACATGATCGTATAACATGAATATCATCTTCACAATAGACTTTTTGCAAATTGCTAATTGTCACTTTGTATAGATGTAGCGCTCACATAACATGCGGCTAGATTACGAGTTTTGCGGTATGAGTGAAAAAGCAGCATTAAGGCTCTTTTTCACTACTGCTGGTATTACGAGTTTTGCAGGTATATCTGTACTGCACACTTTTTTGGCCGTAACGCAATGTAACTACCGCAGCTTTTGAAAAGTCCTTTTTCAATGGGACTACCATAATGCCGGTATTACAAGTTTGCCTGTCCGGCCAAAAAGTGAGCGGTACAGTCTATACCGTCAAAATCCATACCGTAAAGTAGTCAGTAGTTATGGGTTTTACGCTACAACGCCGTCACATAAAACTCATAACTAAAGTGCTAAAAAGTACAATAACACCCATAAACTACTAATTAACCCCTAAACCCAGGCCCACCCGCATCGCAAACACTAAAATAAAATTATTAACCCCTAATCTGCTGCTCCGGACATCGCCGCCACTATAATAAACATATTAACCCCTAATCTGCCATCACCGACACCGCCGACACCTACATTATACTTATTAACCCTTAATCTGCTGCCCTGACCTCGCCGCCACCTACATTACACTTATTAACCCCTTATCTCCCGCCCCTAACATCGTCGTCCCCTATCTACACTTATTAACCCCTAATCTGCCGCCCCCAATGTCGCCACCACCTACATTACACTTATTAACCCCTAATCTGCCGCTCCCAACGTCGCCGCCACTATACGAAAGTTATTAACCCCTAACCCTAAGTCTAACCCTAACCCTAACACCCACTAACTTTAATGTAATTAAAATGAATCTAAATAAAAAACCTACTATTAATAACTAAATAATTCCTATTTAAAACTAAATACTTACCTATAAAATAAACCCTAAGCTAGCTACAATATAACTAATAGTTACATTGTATCTATTTTAGGCTTTATTTTTATTTCACAGCTAAGTTTGTATTTATTTTAACTAGGTAGACTAGTTAGTAATTAGTTATAAATACAAATTTACCTCTAAAATAAAACTTAACCTGCCTTACACTAACACCTAACCTTACACTACAATTAAATCAATTACATTTATTAAATACAATTAACTAAATTACAAAAAAAAACATTAAATTTCACAAAGTAAAAAAGAAATTATCAAATATTTAAACTAATTACACCTAATCTAATATCTAATCAAAATAACAGAGCCCCCCAAAATAAAAAAACCCTAACCTAAACTAAACTGTCAATGTTCCAATCAGCCAATAGAATGCAAGCTCAATCCTATTGGCTGATTGCATCAGCCAATAGGATTCTTCACCTTTAATTCCGATTGGCTGATAGAATTCTATCAGCCAATCGGAATTCAAGGGACGCTATTCTGGATGACGTCACTTAAAGGAACCTTCATTTGAGAAGAGCCGTCGTCAGAAGAGGATGCTCCGCGCGGGATGTCTTGAAGATGGAGCTGCTCCGCACCGGATGGATGAAGATAGAAGATGCAGTCTGGATGAAGACTTCTGCTCGTCTGGAGGACCACTTCTTTCCGCTTGAATGAAGACTTCTCCCGGCTTCGTTGAGGACTTCTTGCCGCTTGGATGAAGACTTATCCCGGCTTCGTTGAGGATGGATGTCCGGTCTTCAAAAACTGTAAGTGGATCTACGGGGGTTAGTGTTAGTTTTTTTTTAAGGGTTTACTGGGTGGGTTTTATTTTTAGCTTAGGGTTTGGGTGGAAAAAGAGCTAAATGCCCTTTTAAGGGCAATGCCCATACAAATGCCCTTTTCAGGGCAATGGGGAGCTTAGGTTTTTTAGTTAGGATTTTATTTGTGGGGTTTGGTTGTGTGGGTGGTGGGTTTTACTGTTGGGGGGTTGTTTGTATTTTTTTTTACAGGTAAAAGAGCTGATTTCTTTGGGGCAATGCCCCGCAAAAGGCCATTTTAAGGGCCATTGGCAGTTTAGTTTAGGCTAGGGTTTTTTTATTTTAGGGGGGCTTTTTATTTTGATAGGGCTATTAGATTAGGTGTAATTAGTTTAAATATTGGAAACTTTCTTTTTTATTTTGTGCAATTTAGTGTTTGTTTGTTTTTTGTAATTTAGTTAAATGTATTTAATAAATGTAATTGATTTAATTGTAGTGTAAGGTTAGGTGTTAGTGTAACCCAGGTTAGGTTTTATTTTACAGGTAAATTTGTATTTATTTTATCTAGTGTTAGGGGTAATATGAACCTGATGGCAGCCATCTTGTTCTTCGCAGCCATCTTGTTCCTCGCAGCCATTTTGTAATGAATAGACTTTATTATACTGGGTTCTTGTGTAGTGAGAATTATATGCATGTTATGATAATTTCCTTAGCTGTTCGGCCTTGCCAATGTACCCTGGCCCAACGCCCAGAAATAAGATAGAATAAGATAATGTAAACAAGAGGGTTCAGAAACCTTGTTGTCTCCGCAGATGGTAGTTTGTTATGACTCTGTAAGTATTGTTATGAGAAACTCATGTTCCAGTTTTTCCTTGTACTTTGCTCTGTATAATTGTGTAAGATGACGCGGACCTAACGTGTCATCCCCTTAACCCTGTATGTCACTATAAGAAAGGCTTGCACTGTGCAATAAACAGAATTGGCTTTCGATCATAATGCTGCGCGGTCTGAGTCATTCTAAGGGGCCCTTATCAGATAATCTACATATGCCTCAGGTGGTACACTAGGCCCCAGGCTTTGGCCTGCGCTGACACCCCCCCCCCCCGTGGGATTATACACCTTACAATTCTTGGTGTCACGACAGTGGGATTCGCAGGAGGTAAGCTATCGTGTTTTTATTACGCTGCTTTCCTTCTGTGAATCTGAACCTAAATTTAGTTGTTTGTGTTTTAAAAAAAAAAAAGTGTAATATATGATATAAGGTTAAAGGGGTTCCTGTGGTTGAAGCACAGGTTTGCGGAGGTTATAGTCCTGCCGGCAGTTGTGATACCCCTCCAGACAGGTAATCAGTCCTGTACTGGGATACGACAGGTATTGTGAGTCCTGTCTGTGATAAGCGCGCAAGAAATATATGAATGCCAGTTGACGGAAGCATTTTTTTAAGATAAAACTCCCCCGGGCAAAGTTGGCAGAGTGAGTGAGTCTCACGTGTGTTAAAGTTTCCGATATTCATTCCCATAATAGAGTTTTGTTACCCACCTGAAGCTCATGTTGATATCTGATGCTTGCTTTGTTTTGTTTGTGTTTTTGATGCTGTGCGTAGAAAATATGAAGTGGCTATGCATGTTATTATTGTGGCTATTATTGTATTGAGAAATGGGAACTGCTCATAGATAAGATTGCACAGATGTATAAGGTAAAAGAAAAGAAGAGTTAATAGTTTCTGCAAAAGACAGAAATATTTTTAAAACACTGTCAGTGAGTACTGCTGTGTGATAGAGAAATCTCTGTGTGAAAGAATGTAGCAGGCAAAGAAGGGGGGCCACCACTGAGCGCGCACATAGATCAGAATAAAAAAATTTAAAAAAAAAGAGAGAGAAGAAACTGTTACAGCAGCTCCGTTTGTGAGACTTTTTGTATTTGCAGTAAGGAAATTTAGGAAATTTTGTCTGTCGGTTCTCACTGTGGTATGCGTGTAACAGATTTGCTTTAAACCAAAAACAGAATGTATTATTTGAAAATGATTATCCCAATCCAGGCAAAAAATGGCCATTTTGCGTGGAATCAGAAAGAAAAATACATTTTGAACTTGGTGACAGGTTAATCTGGTGGTCTTTAATATATATATGTCGTACGCGATGCAATAGATGTTTTTCTGCGAAAGGAAAAAAAAGGGAGTGAATCTCTGGTATGCGAGATGGAATGAACTTGTGCGTCTGTATCGTAAGAAAGTTTCCTTATGTTTCTCTGCTGGGAAATCAGACGTTTTTAGAAGATATTTGGTAATGTTATTTTATATACCTGTATTTTAAAGTCACCAGCATGTTTTTAGTATGTGGTATTCATATGCAGTTTTAGTTTTAAGTGATAATTGTTTTTCGGCATGTAAAGATATGATATTGTTTTTGCAAGTGAAGTAACGGCTTTGAAAGTGGCTTTGAAAGTGCGATGGTGTGTGTGATTTTTGTCACACTCTGGTAAATATGAAACTGTTTCTGGTAACGTATGTTGTATTTGTAAGGTCTGTGCACAGAGTTGGTGCACCTAATGACATATAGTTTTTGGCTGTAATTGAAAGTTTATTTAAAAGTGCGTCCGTTTTTGTTGCAAGTTAATTAATCTGCAGGTCATGCTACAGTACAGAGGTGAAATTTGTGTGGTAAATCATACAAGCAGCCTAAATTATGGTTAGGATATACATATGTAATTTACGTGATGAATGGTTAGTCCTTAAAGGGACAATCCACTGTAACAAGGTGTTGCTATTAATGTATTGTCCATGACTTTTGATACAAGCTGCATAGTATAACATGTAGGAGAGATTGCATTTGCAAGTTTATTTGTATATATATGAAGTAGCTGGTCTTATGCTTTCAAAACACAGTTGATTGCAATGGGTTGCATTTTAGATAATAAGAATATCTCATTATCTTATATTGGTCTGTAAAATCAGAGCTCAGTGCGTAGACGGAGCAATAGAAAATTGTCATTTTATTATTTAAAGAACCAGTGCAATAATATTGTATTAGTAGTTTGCTAAATATATTTTAAGAGACCTTTCTTTGTATATATTTATTTTAAATTTGCTGTTCAGATAGCAGATATTTTTTTGCAGTATAACTTAATTCTCTCTGTAATGCAAACTGAAGTGATAAGTTGTCTACAATTTTAGTGTAGGGATCCGTGAGACTAGCAGACAGAAAAGAAAAAAAAACGAGAAAAAATAGAGGAGTGAAAATATTTAAAGGGATACAGGAAAACTGATATAACATCTGAGAATTTAAGGGAATATTTACATGAAAAGACAATGAGGTTTACTGTAAGCCTAACACTAGTATATTTCACTGTGTTAGCAGTTTCAATTAAAGATTATTTTTAGTTTGGTTAAAATGTCCCTTTAACTAGCCTGCATCCCACTGTGAGTGCGTTCTTATGCTGCTTATGCTTGTTTAGGCTATTTAATGAACGTCAGTATGCATTTTTTATTATAAGGATCATTGGGAATAATTTAAAGGGGAAATTGTATTAGTATTCTTTTTCAGAAAGCTTATTTTTTTTGTGTTATATGCGGTTGTTATATTTGGCTGGAGAGCTGCAGAATGGTGAATATCAAATTATATACAACGTTAAATCCAATAATTTTGTTTCGGTTAAACTAATTAGCATTTATCAAGTTTTAGTGTGAATTTTATATCTTTAAGCAGTAAACAGTGTTTCTCCTTTAAGTAGAAATGAAACTTTGAGCTTGCCTCACTATCCTTGAGAAGAATGATAACACTGTGCATGTTTTGCTTTTCTTTAAAAAAAAGTTTCTCTGTTTGGCTTTGTTGCAGAGAGAGCGATTTGTACTTTACATTTAAAGAGGCAGTACTGGTGTTCTATGTTATAAAAAATGATAAATATAAATTGCTCACTACAAAGAAACAAGTATTTATATTATATTCTGTCACAGAATATATTTTAAAAATGATAATTTTATTTCTGTGGCTGTCAAACTGTATGTCAAAGATATTACAGAACTCTTTATTATTAAAATAACCCCCACTGCGTTCAATAAATAAATGAGATATTATTTAATGAAGTGATTTCAGTGACACTTTAAAATATATATAGTTATTTGGTTATTAACTAGTCTACCACTATTATTGCAATGACTTTGATTGCTGCTTAACAGCTAAGTCGTGGTCTATAAGGTGTCTACAAATAAACACCCCTAAAACAAATGATGCACATTTTATCTGATTCTACTGCATTTATATAACTTGCTAATTTATCTGATCACAGTTTTAGTTTTATTTATATGGCTTACGTGTATTTTGTCTCTTGGGGTTGTAATGAGATTTATACAGCCTGTGATAAGAGGCAGTCCTCAAAGGTTTAAAAATTAGCATATGAGCCTACCTATGTTTGGTTTAATCTAGGAAGGTTGGTTAAAATTAAAAGTCCTATCTGAATAATGAATTTTCATTTATCCTAGAATGTGGCTACTGTAGTTATCTGATCTTTCACAAATAAGCGCAATTTTATTTGTATAATCTGCATCTGAAGTTTTTTGGGCATCTGCTGTGTTTGTACATAGTGGATGTTTTTAATTGTTTGTAGTGTTCTGAGAGTGTTGCATTTCAGTGAATGTCAGAATATGTGTTGCATTCTAAGTTAATTGTGGTTGTTTGAAATTTGTGTCAGCAGCTAATGTTCCGTTTTGTGTAAGACAAGAACGATTGGTTTTCATTGTTTGTTATGTTTTTCTCTTTTGTGACTACGTGTGGAAGCGTGCTGTATGGACAGCATATTGAATTGTGAAGTGTATTTCATTTTGCTTGCTATTGAGAATTGTCTCTGCATGAGTGGAGTGCATGATTTGCCGTTTAGTTTCTTGTTATCTTGTGTTTGCGTGTCACATGAGATGTTTCACGCAAACATGGGGGAAGTAATGATGAGTATTGATGAATATCTTTATGTAATGGGGGTGATTGCTTTTAGGAGGTGGACCTAAAACGTTTTGAATCTCCTCGTACAATGTTATTGTCTAACCACCAGCTGTGCCCTAAAATTTCCTTGTCTTACCCCTATGCAGGGTGCACTACGTCCCTAGGATTGTCTAGAACTTTCCTTCATTGGGAATCTGGCCACGGAAAAGCATCTACCTTGCTGGCCACCCCGGTCATAGCCTGTACACCCACACCCCACTCTTTTTTTTCCCTCCCT
Source organism: Bombina bombina (assembly GCF_027579735.1). Lineage (NCBI taxonomy): Eukaryota > Metazoa > Chordata > Amphibia > Anura > Bombinatoridae > Bombina > Bombina bombina. The sequence continues at coordinate 1,073,389,221 of NC_069500.1, forward strand.
GGTGGATTAGATCTTTTTATTGTCTTTCTGTGTTTTATTTTGCTCTCATATTTCAGATGCCTAAAAATGTTTTATTCTTCTATTTGGTTCTTAACACTATATTTGTATTTGCAGGATGAGATCATGAAGCTGTCTTCAGAGATTAAAAGACACTAACTGAATTATTTTTGAGTTTCCATATTTAGGTGAAATCTGTACAGGCAAAATTCCATAAGTGCACTCTTCAAAAGATTAAAGATTGAAAGCAAGTAAACCTTTAAAGAAAGAAAAGAAGAAAATGAAAGACCTTTTGTCAAGCTTGTTTTAACCACCATACTGCAGTAAAAAAAGTTACTGAACCATCTTTGGATCCATTCTTTGCTTTGCATGCTGGTACCAGCCCCAGAACTGGACTCTGGGTAATCCATGACTGTTTCCTCTGATGTGTGTCTTCAGGACATAAAGACTATCCTTCTCTGGACTGTGCCTTACCGCTCGATATGAAGGACCTGTTATGCTGTTACAGGGTCAACCAATTAAATTAGGGGAGTATTGTTTTAACTCCATTCCTTATATTGCTTGTTTTGTATTTTCTTGTGTTTGTTTTATTTTTATTGATCATATTTGGTCTAAGAAATCATATGCTTCATTGGTATTAGTGCACATTGTAGTTTATGTGCTTAACATAGTAATTTTTAGATAAAGGTAACTGTGAACTTCACAGTATTGTACCCTATTGAATGGCCCACTAAGTATAAAAAATATGTTTAAGGAAAATGTTACAATATATCATAATATCTTAGACCCTTCACCCTTTAGAACATAAGGAGGGCACGTCTAAGCTAGAAGTTTATAGCAAATATACAGAGAAATGTTTGTTTCAGGGAATAGCCTAATTATAGTTTATGAAAGCAAATGTATTTTTCTCTTTTATTAATTAGTATGGTATCTGCAAAGTGAATTTGGTCATTCCTGATGTTTGTCAAAGAGAGTAATTCTTACCATAAAGATGTGTTTACCTTTAAAAGAGTTTGTAGTTTTAAATGATGTTCTGTTTGTATGCTTCCCTCATACAGGAGTGTGAGAGAATTTAGGTTGCATAAAATAATTAGTAAACTAGTAGTGTTTATATCAGATGAGATTGTTGAATATTAGGATCATGGTTGGAGAATTATAAACATTATAGATAGCAGCCATCCAGAATAAAGCAACACGAGGTTCTTTTATTTTTAGAAGTTCAAAGTGACAGTGTAAAGAAATTCATTTATTTTCATTGACTGTTTTATTTTTTTTCCATTATTACTACAGGGCAGGCCTTAGCATAAGTTTTAGCATAACCATTCAGGCCCTTGATGAAGTCTGACAGGATTTCACTTGCGTAGTATTCATGAAGTATCATTTAAAAGTGTATAGGGAAGTTGTAAATTATTCTCTGAGAAATGTCAATGTATTTAGTTTGTATCAACAATGTTTTGTTTGATTTTCAATGACATAGGATGAAAGTAACAGTTTATTTGGACATAATTGTGATTGTATTGCGGTGTGTACTCATCCTGTACTGTTTCTGTTTGCTTCCTAGACTCCCTGTGACTTGAGTGTCTGCTTGCCATGGGTATTCACTGGTTGCCTTGTCTACCCCATGAACAAACCATCAGATTTCCAGTATCTCCCTTTGGAAGAACCGTGGATAAGCATCCCTACTGCAAATGAACTGTTGGAGAACTGTATTATAGCAAAGTGTCAAGGTGCAGCGCTCTCAAATGGACAAAGACTGTTCTTAAAGTATTCAGAGGCCACCTAGAGACAGTTGTGCTGTTGCTATGTCATGCTTTACTGTGGAAAAGGAACTGTTGGACATATTGGGGGGTGCTAGCAATGCAGGTGGAGAGATAGACGATGCAGCGTTGTTTGGGGGTAGATGGGGGGCTGTTTGGGTCTCTGTGCCGGTAGACCGGTAGTTTTGGGAAGGCTGGAAGATAGATGGAAGGTATTGGAGGGACTGTACCTATATGCAGTGACAATTAGTCTATAAGAGTATATCACGACATATGAATATTTTTCTCTTTAGTATTCTCACAGAGTTCTGTTACCATAATATAAGGCTTTACTAATTCTCTATGCCTGTCTATTTTTTATGTTATTCTGTTAGAATAAAAGGATGGTATGTTAGGGGTAATATGAACCTGATGGCAGCCATCTTGTTCTTCGCAGCCATCTTGTTCCTCGCAGCCATTTTGTAATGAATAGACTTTATTATACTGGGTTCTTGTGTAGTGAGAATTATATGCATGTTATGATAATTTCCTTAGCTGTTCGGCCTTGCCAATGTACCCTGGCCCAACGCCCAGCAATAAGATAGAATAAGATAATGTAAACAAGAGGGTTCAGAAACCTTGTTGTCTCCGCAGATGGTAGTTTGTTATGACTCTGTAAGTATTGTTATGAGAAACTCATGTTCCAGTTTTTCCTTGTACTTTGCTCTGTATAATTGTGTAAGATGACGCGGACCTAACGTGTCATCCCCTTAACCCTGTATGTCACTATAAGAAAGGCTTGCACTGTGCAATAAACAGAATTGGCTTTCGATCATAATGCTGCATGGTCTGAGTCATTCTAAGGGGCCCTTATCAGATAATCTACATATGCCTCAGGTGGTACACTAGGCCCCAGGCTTTGGCCTGCGCTGACACCCCCCCCCCCGTGGGATTATACACCTTACAGCTAGGTAGCTAGTAAATAGTTAATAACTATTTACTAACTAGTCTACCTAGTTAAAATAAATACAAACTTACCTGTGACATAAAAATAAAACATAAGATAGATATAATATAACTATTAGTTATATTTTAGCTAGCTTAGGGTTTATTTTACAGGTAAGTATTTAGTTTAAAATAGGAATTATTTAGTTAATGATAGTAATTTTATTTAGATTTATTTTAATTACATTAAAGTTAGTGGGTGTTAGGGTTAGGGGTTATTAACTTTAGTATAGTGGCGGCAACGTTGGGGGCAGAAGATTAGGGGTTAATAAATGTAGGTAGGTGGTGGCGATGTTAGGGACGGCAGATTAGGGGTTAATAAGTGTAAAGTAGGTGGCGGTGAGGTCGGGGGCAGCAGATTTGGGGTTAATAAGTATAATGTAGGTGTTGGCGGTGTCGGGCGGCAGATTAGGGGTTAATAACTGTAATGTAGGTGTCGGCGATTTTGTGGGCAGCAGATTAGGGGTGTTTAGACTCGGGGTTTATGTTAAGGTGTTAACATAACTTTTATAAGAAATGTGTCAAGAGCGCCAGAAGTGGGTGTAAGGATTAGTGTTTAATACATAATAACTAAAAACCTATATAGGTAAAACAATATATTACAGGTTGATAAAAACAATAGATGTATACATTGTACAATAAAATCAACCATATACCATAAAATTAGCACCATGCATATGTAAGTAAAAACAAAAAATATATCAAAGATAAAAAATGTCTAAGGTGCACCTTTAGAGCAGAAATTCCAAAACAAGTTCCAGTTAATCCGATAAAGTCACAAGTGAATAGTCACAAACCATATGTCTCAAATAGTGGCATGTTCCAAATAGTGATGTATCCAATAAGTGGTGATTTATCCAAAAAGTGGTGATGATAACAGTTGATGGTGAATATTCAAAAAATCAAAATAATCCAAAATGTGAAAAAATGAAGAAAAATAAAAAGGTGTAATCCAAGAACAGAAAAAAAAATAAAAATAAAAAAATAAACAGTAAAAAACTTAAAACTAAAAATTGGATTCATATGTGTCCAAGTGAAAAACAATGTAAAGCAAATAGAATAAGTCTTGATAAAGGCCCAATACCAAGGGCCGAAACACGTCAACAGTTTGGTAAGCCTTATTCTATTTGCTTTACATTTACACCATCTGTGTTATATGTTTTACAGGTTACAAACACCATAACTCGAGTCATCACCTAAGAAGATTATTTTTCTTCACAGAGGGTTTTATTTTTGGATCCTACACATATTTTTTCACTTGGACACATATGAATCCAATTTTTAGTTTTTAGACATTTTTTATCTTTGATATATTTTTTGTTTTTACTTACATATGCATGGTGCTGATTTTATGGTATATTGTTGATTTTATTGTACATTGTATACATCTATTGTTTTTATCCACCTGTAATATATTGTCTTACCTATATAGGTTTTTAGTTATTATGTATTAAACACTAATCCTTACACCCACTTCTGGCACTCTTGACACTTTATATATGCCACTTCGTAGGTGAGCCTAGACACCTATGTTTTAGAGCGACTTTAGTACTGTCCCTAAGCGCTGTCTCTTACCACACTTGTCATTAAACATAACTTTTCTTTCCCCATAGGAATCAATAGGGCTGTGTTACGGAGCTTTACGCTTTATTGCAGGTGTTAGGCTATTTTTTAGCGGGATCTCCCCATTGGTGCCTAAGGGGAAATCGTGCACGAGCACGTAAAACCAGCTCAAAGCAGCGTTGGTATTGAAGTGCAGTATGGAGCTCAATTTTGCTCTATGCTCACTTATTGCCTGCTAACGCCGGGTTTTGCAAACCTATAATAGCAGCGCTATAGGGAGGTGAGCGGTGACAATAACTTGCAAGTTAGTACCGATCAGCTCTTACCGCAAAACTCGTAATCTAGTCGCTAGTTACTTTTGTAACGTTGTATATAACTGTTTAATTTTAACTGTAATCATGTAACATTGTTTTTTTTAGATGAATAGTGATTGGTATGTTTAAGTCTGAGGAGGTGCCTTACCTGACTGCTATATCGTATAAGGAGGCTTAGTTTATCATCACACCTATCTTAATAAAAATAACATTATCCTGTAAGTGAAGAACATTGGAATGTGAAATATGTACAGTAAATATACAGTAAAATACATAAATACATATGTAAACACACACACACACATATATATATATATATATATATATATACATACACACGTCACACACACATTAACCTATTTAGACTTGTGTATATGTATATCTCTTTGTTAAAGCCATTTGCAGTCCTTTTTTTCTAACACCTGAGACCTCATATCATTGAGGTTTTGTAACTTTTCACTGCAATTTTTTATTTTTTTCAAATAATTTTTTTTCAGTTTTATTATGAGTCTAATTGTACTTTTAAATGTATTTTTTATGTTTTTTGTGCAATTTTATAGGAGAATAACAGTTAAAGGGACACTGAACCCAAATGTTTACTTTCATGATTCAGATAGAGCATGCAATTTTAAACAACTTTCTAAATTACTCCTATTATCAAATTTTCTTCATTCTCTTGGTATGTTTATTTGAAAAGCAAGAATGTAAGTTTAGATACCGAACGATTTTCATGAACAACCTGGGTTGTCCTTGCTGATTGGACAGCACTAATAAACAAGTGCTGTCCATGGGACTGAACCAACAATTTGCTGGCTCCTTAGCATAGATGCCTTCTTTTTCAAATAAAGATAGCAAGAGATTGAAGAAAAATTGATAATAGAAGTAAATGAGAAAGTTGCTTAAAATTGCATGATCTATCTGAATCATGAAAGAAAAAACTTTGGGTTCAGTGTCCCTTTAACCACAGCCCTGAAGTCATGCTAATCCAACGCAAATTAAATTTAATTGCGCTCAAACTAATCTATTAAATTTCAACTTGTAACGCGCGCTACTTCCGAAACACGCAAACACACGCAATAAACCCGTAGATAGGATGAGTCTTCAGAAACAGCACACCTGCTTATCTTATCTTACTCTGTAAACACAAAGGTCAGAACAGGTAATTAAAATGTCACTATAGACAGTGAATTCTATAAGCAAAACCAAGTATTTCAATTGCAAAAATAAGTCCAAAGGACAATTTCATTTGAAACAAATCAAGAGGAAAATTATAGCACAGAGTCACTTTATTAGCCGGACTATCAATCAAACGATAACAGCAGTCAACTATTTGTGGATAGGAACACTTGTCACATAGCTATAGTGTTCATTTAGCCTTTTGTGCTAGTTTTAAAGGGACATTATAGTGCAAATAGCTTATTTTTTACCTGTTGTCCACTGTTTTTACTCCCATAAACTAACATAGAACCGGTGTCGCAAGTTGGTATCATATATTCAGCGCAAGGACTTACGCGGGGAGAATGGAGAAATTTTACTCCATTTTCACCTCGCCACACATAGGCAGGTGCAGCAAGCCTTGTGCTGAGTATATAAGCACCGTAACTCCCTAAAAGCATTAACAAACACCTAACGTATGCACAATATGTACCTTTAAACCGCCATCCCCCCACCACAATAACTAATAAATATATTAACCCCTAATCTGCCACAACGCAAAATACCTAAATACACTATTAACCCCTAATCCGCCAACCCCCCACAATGCAAACTACCTACTTAAACTTTTAACCCCTAATCCACCAAACCCCACAACGTAATCTACCTAATTAACCTATTAACCCCTAAACCGCCAAACCCCCCACAAACATCAATTTAATCACTAAGCCCCTTAACCTAACACCCCCTAAATTAACCCCAATTAACTACAATTACCTAAAATAAAAAAAGACTACCTTAAAAGATATCTTAAAATTACCAAAAATAAAAAAATCCTATCTTTACATGAAAATAAAAAAACCTAAGTTTACATAAAAATAAAAAAACATAGATTAAATTCAAATAAAAAATCTAAGATTACAAAATATAAATAAATATTTGTAGTTTAATGGACGCTAAAAGAGCTGATTGCCCTTTTAAGGCAATGCCCATACAAATGCCCCTTTAGGGGCAATGGGTTGATTAGGTTTTTTAGAGTTAGGTCTTTTTTAGTTTGGGTGGGAGGGGGTTGCACTGTTCGGGGGGACTTAGTATTTTTGTAAAGTAAAATAGCTGTTAAACTTAGGACAATGCCCTACAAAAGACCATTTTAAGGGCTATTGGTAGTTTAGTATTAGATTAGGGTTTTTTTGATTTTGGGGTGGCTTTTTTGTTTTTACAGGGGTATTATATTAGGTTAATTTTTTATTTTGGATAATTCTGTTTATTTTTTCTGCGAACTTAGCTTTTTTTATCTTTTGTAATATTAGATTTTTTTTATTTTCATGTAATCTTAGGTTGTTGTTTTTTTACTGTATTGTTAGTTTTTTTTTATTTTACTGAAATGTTAGGATTTTTTTTTTAAATAAGATTTTTATTGAGGTTAATTATAACATAAATGAATATAAAGAAGGACTTACAATGCTATATACACCAGCACAGTGAGAAAATGTGACATACTAATCTAAGGAACACTCAGTACTCGTGTACATAATAACAGATATGAACATAGGTAAGAAACCCCATTTTATACTATACATTAGTCCCTTTATATAGAAGGTCTAGATAACAAGTAATAATTTCCCCCTTTTAGAGACAAAACAGCCACTTTTGGACTGTAGATCATTCAATATATTTAAGGCGGGGGGCCAAAGGGATAGAAAATAAAAAATAAAAAAGAGGACCACTTTTGTGGTTTGCCTGGGGAGCAATATCAACTTCCAGAGCCCCCTTGCTGCTTACCACACTCGCGGTCACTGTGTTCGTCGGACCCTCCGCTGCAATCATAGTGCTGTTTGGGCCGCCCGTAACCGCCTCTGCAGCAACAGCCACGTCGTCATTGTAAGGGCTTGGAGTCTTCTCTAAATTACTATCAGGTTCCGGATCACGAGTAGTTGATTGTTGCCGCAGTTGATTTTTGACGGAAAAACAGTGCTGCACTAGCTTAATCAGCTGCGAGAAATGCTCCTCTAGCAAGGTGCAAATAACTTCCTCCGTTAGTTTTAATTCGGGCTCCATTATGAAAACACGTAGGACAGTAACCTTTTACTTCGGAGCCCAATGCAGCTTGTAGTAGGATGCTGTGTAATGAGTCGACTGCTTAAATGGGAGAAAGTAATTTTTACAGCATACAAGCTGTTCTGACAGTGGTTTAACACTGCTATACCCCGTTTACCGCGCGCGCGGGAGGGGGGGTGTTGAGACCTCTCCTAGAAAGGGCCGCTGTAGGCCTCAACCCTCCGGATCGGCAAGATGATGCAGTTTCTCAATAATCTTGATATCACTCAGCTGTGCTCAGTTTCCTGGAGAACAGGCTTAAGGTTTTAGGGATATTGTTAGAGAAGTGCTGCTGATAAATAGCAAGTTTCAACAGCAGCCTGCATGCAGCTGCCAATATTGCACCCATTCAGGATGCTGCCCAGAGACACGCCCCAGGATTTTATATTTTTATGTGAAGTTAGGATTTTTTTATTTTTGATAAGGTTTAATTATTTTTTTTAGGGAGATAGTCTTTTTTTATTTTATGTAATTGTATTTGAATTGGGGTTAATTTAGGGGTTGTTAGATTAGGAGGTTTAGGTATTAGATTAATAATTTGTGTTGTGGGGGGTTGGCGGATTAGGGGTTAATAGTTAGTTTGCGATGTGGGGGGATGTCGGTTTAGAGGTTAATAGGTTAATTAGGTACTTTACATTGTGGGGGGTTGGCAGATTAGGGGTTAATAGTGTAATTAGTTAGATTGTTTTGTGGGGGGTCGCGGTTTAGGGGTTAATAGGTTAATTAGGTACGTTGAGTTGTGGGGGAATGGGGGATTGGGGTTAATACATTTATTAGCTAGTTTGCGATGTGGGAGTTGGCGGATAAGGGGTTAATAGTTTAATTAGGTAGCTTGTGTTGTGGAGGGATGGCGGTTTATTGGTTAATACATTTTATTAGTAATTACTTTGTGGAGGGATGGTGGATATAGTGGTTTTGATGTGTTGGGTTCATTTTTTGGAAATGGGTTAGATTTTTACGGCCAATTGAACATTTTTTTGTTTTTTACTTAGGTGCCGGCAGCTCATAAATTGCCGTAAGTCACTGGCGATTCCAGAAATGTGTATTTCCGCACATTTCTGAACTTCACCAATTTATCCGACTTACGGCAGTATATGATCTGCCAGCGCCGAATTTGTGATTTACCCGATGTGTGAAGTGAATTTACGGGTGCTGAAACCTACGCCGTATATGTAATCTCACTGAATGTGTCTCACATTGACTGTTCCTAGCAACAAAGAATACAAATTACATTATTTAAAAAAAAAAAATAGCTTGAGTATAAAGTTTTCCACTTAAAGTGATATGAGACCCAAAAAATGATTTTGTGATTCAGAGCATACAATTTTATAAAAGTTTCCAATTTAATTCTATTATCAATGTTGCTTTGTTACCAGGGTATTCCTTGTTAAAGAGATACCTAGGTAGGTGTCTGAAAAACTACATGGCAGGAAATAGTGCTCCAGACACGTGCACACTCATGAGCTTTTTTCAACAAAGGATACCAAGAGAATGAAGAAAATGTGAAAATAAAAGTAAATTAGAAACTTGCTTTAAATGGCATGCTCTATCTGAATCATGAGCTACATTTTTTGGGTTTCATATCCCTTTAAAATACCCAACCCTATGCAATAAATATGTTTTGAAAATATAGAATTGCGGGTGGTTAGTTGCACTTAATGAGAACATCATACATGAAAGGATTTTTATTGTATACAGGACTGGATTTGTTAGCGGGCAGTGCAAGCAATTGCCTAGAGGTGCCTTCTGTCAGAAGTTCACTAGGTAAAAAAATATTGCTATAAATCACCTGGTAAAGTAATGTTCCATACACTCTGCCTCCCAGTGCAGCCAATCAGAAAAGGTGTTTATGGATAGAGACATCCTCATCAGACTCTAATTATAAAGAAATAATTTGCCATTTAAAATGTGTTTTTGTTCAATCAGATGTCACAGTATTCAGTTGTGAGCATTAAAACAATTCATCACAATTATTATCCGATCTGCATTAAAAGAGATTAATAGCCCATTAAAGGTTACATTTACTGAACAGCAATAACAACAACAAAAAAGTTACTTTAGCAGCAAATCAAAGACTCAATTAAAACTTTGATGAATTTCCCAATTTCCTTTTCCATCATACAAACAACCAAGTACTAATAAGTCACTGTTTCAGCATGACAAAAACTGTCACTGAAGCAGTTACACATCATTAGGTTCCTAACTGGAGCTACACACAAACTGGTTTTAAAGGTTGGCATTTCCCTAAGGTAACATTCTGCTCCTACAAGCAGACCACATCAGCATTATGTCACTTTAAAATGCTTCAGAACGTTTTGTTTCTCTGCTAGTGCATGACAGTCAACACCTGCAGTTCAGCAAACCATTGTAGCAGAACAGTACAAATCCAGGAATGGTTCAGTTTTGCACTCTAGACAAATATGTTAGCCTAGCTTTTTGCATTTCTCCTGAAAATCTTTCATGAACTCTTGGCCAATGAGCCTTGGAAGAAGAAAAGGGATGACTGGAGTTTATTCTGTACAGATGGCTTGGTTCATTAAAAAACAAATATTAAAAGCCAAGTGTTGAAATCTAGCTCACAGACAGAGATAGACTACTTCCATTATTTTAGGTCGTTCTGCAATTTGCATGATATATAAGATGTTCAGCTTGGCACATAGAAAGATAATGAGATATGTGTTTACAAATGGAGCGGCAAAACTATAATCAAGGGAAGCACTATTCTTGCCTCATATAGATCATATTTGTTTTGGAGTGTCTACAGCAGATGAAAACTGTACTGTTTCCACTTAAATCTGCATAACGAATATGTTCAGGTGCCAATATTTACTTTGAATGCTAATGATTGATAAGCTATTATACTATTATATTTAAACTCCCATTTGCTGTCACAGTCATGAAATAACATCTGTGTTCCTTTATTTGAAATGTTTTGGACTATATCTTTCTGTGAATCACATTTGTTCTCAGAGCCTGTAAAACATAAAATGTTCAGAAAGTGATTTTATCTGTCATAAATCCAGCAACTTGTGAAATACCAGAAGTTATCTTTTGAAACTTCCACTTCACATTTTCTGCCTGAATGCTTTAGATATGATGGAGATTAAACAATAATTTTCAGGTCACAGGTCTGCAGTAGCCACACAAATTACAAAAAAATGCATTGTGCTTACAAATAGGCTTTAAACATTGTTCTCGTGAATGTGCGTCTAGCAGAGTTCATTCCTGGAACAAAATGCGTGTTGTATTTGCTATTTGATTGTTTGGAATAATTAGGGGGATTATGCAGGTCAGACTCAAACACTGTATTACACCCACATTGTGCTCTGAGACATTTTATACTCATTTTATATCTTGACAACTCAATGTTGACTATAAAATATTTATATTTCAGCAACATGATAAAGCAGAACACATAATCTCATCTAACACAACCTTGGGCAATTCAACTAATATTACCATATTTTAGATAAACTTGACTTAAATTATGGTATAAATGTTTCTAGTGTAGCCTGTACAAAAACTGGCAAATCTCAGTCCTGATGCTGGTCTTACTTAGAAGATGATTGTGTAAAAAGAAAATATCTCACTCCGTGCAACTGGAGAGATACTCCAATCACAAAAGATGTCTAACCATTTTGCTGACATCGGTCGTGTTTACATTGCTTTGACAAAATTGATGACACCATTTGGATGTTTATAGTTTTGAGGTATCTGTTTTTTGGAAGTTGAAAACTGTTTTTGTATCCCATTGAAGTCAGAAGAAGCCATTAAACATTTTTTTTTTGCTAAGTCCCATTAATGTATTTCATCTATCACTGCTAGGTACTAAAGGACATAATGCACTTTACTAGTAATAATACATTTTAATTATAAATTAAATAAAATCATATGAACATGAATGTTTAACTCTGTTTTCTAAATAAAAGGAACATATACAGAAAATTATATTGTACTCACTCAAATAGCACAGCATTCTGGATACACAAATTAAATGCAATGCAACCATATGGTCTAAATAGGGAGTTAGATCTTACCCTGTACTTGTAATAGTTTGTGTCTTTAATGGTCAACATACATTATAACCTGTATGTGTAAAGAAATTGCTAAAAGGGATAGCACTCCATATCTGTTATTGTATGCTGTTATGTATATATATATATATATTGATTTTTAAATGCTATTCACACCATGTATGAACCAACTGCATATTTTGAAAAGTACACACTTGTTATGTGCTGTAACCACTAGGTGGTGCTAAGAAGGGTACTGATTAGTTACCATGGTGTAGGTGGGCCTATATAAGGACACACCATATGTTGTTAGCTATGTATGATTAAAGGGACACTAAACCCACATTTTTTTCTTTCATGATTCAGATAGAGCATGCAATTTTAAGCAACTTTCTAATTTACTGCTATTATCAATTTTCCTTCATTCTCTTGCTTTCATTATTTGAAAAAGAAGGCATCTAAGATAAGGAGCCAGCAAATTTTTGGATCAGGCCCTGGACAGCACTTGTGTATTGGTGTTGTCCAATCAGCAAGGACAACCCAGGTTGTGAACCAAAAATGGGCCGGCTTCTAAACTTACATTCTTGCTTTTCAAATAAAGATAGCAAGAGAATAAAGAAAAAATGGTAATAGAAGTAAATTAGAAAGTTGCTTAAAATTGCATGCTCTATCTGAATCATGATAGAAAAAAAACTGGGTTCAGTGTCCCTTTAAAATTTATTTCATATTACTTTCCTTTAGTTTATTGACATATTTTATTTTTATCATTAAAATAAATGTATCAGTATCTTATTTTATATTCTGAGCTTAAATGGACATTATACCCAAATGTTGAAGCACATGAAAGGGATGCAGCATTGCTGTAAAAAGATGACTAGACAATATCACCTGGACATATCTATGTAAAAAAAAGAATATATTTAACCTCAAATTCCTAAGTATTCACACCCCTCTGTAAAGAGACTAAAAGCAGCCAGTCAGGAAGCTTGTCGTAGGACTTTCAAGGGAGTGTGCACCTGTTACGTTATTTTCCTATTCAGTTTAAGTAACTTCTATGAAATCTCATGAGATCACAGCAAAGGCAAAGCATTACCTCAGCACTGCTCATGCTGATTGGCTATTTTTTTCCCATCCTACACCTGGACAGGAGCTGAAGAATAACTGTTTAAACAGCACTTACTCTGGTGAGCTGAAGAAATTGTGAGGTAAATATCTTCCTTTTTTACATAGAGATGCTAAGGTGATATTTTCTATTCAGCTTTTTACAGTTATGCTGCATCAGTTTCAAGTAATTAAACATATGAATATTATGTCCTTTTAAGTATTATTACAGCCTTAAAGCATTGAAAAATCTCAGCATTTAATATCACATGCTGAATTATTACTTCTATCGCTACATCTGTAGTAATAAATATATATTGAGATTTTGTATCAATCTATTGGTAAATACCTTTTTTAGGATACACATTGACACATTTGTATCATCTACTATCTGTAAATTCCAGTTTCAATAATAGATTTTACCATCTATTGCCAGATAGCATATCTGTTTTCCCAGTCACTGCTTTTACATACTCCGCCACCCTACCATAAGCACCTAGCCTAAAACCCCTAATCCACCATCCCCCCACAACGCAAACACGAAATAAAAGTATTAACCCCTAAACCACCATCCCCCCACATAGCAAAGTAATAAGCTAACAACTAAAACCCCTAACCTAACACCACCTAACTTAACCCCAATTAAAATATCCATAAATTTAAAAAAACCTATACTAATTACCTTCATTTTTTTTTTTTTTTAATTTACAGGTAAAATTAAATTAAAACTTACTTACCCTAAAAAAACTAACATTACATTACAAAAAATAAAACAACTAACATTACAAAAAAAAATACCTACCCTTTACAAAATATAAGAAACCTAACATTACCAAAAAAACTACCCTTTACAAAAAATAAAAAAACCTAACATTACCATAAAAAACTAGGGCTAGTGGTAGTTCATTTGTAGAAAATGATTTTTTTTTATTTTGGGGTGGGGTTTGTGGGGGGTATTAGTATAGGATTATATTTTTATTACTTGTTAGGATTTTTTTTTTTTAAACAACTTTATTAACCCCTTAATGACAACTGACGTACCAGGTACGTCATGCATTAACAAGCAGTTCATGACAATGGACGTACCTGGTACGTCAGTTGTCTAACAGAGTGCTGGAAGTGATCACAAATGCTTCCAGCAGCTCTGAGGGTATTGCAGTGATGCCTCAATATGGAGGCATCCTGCAATACCACTTTACAAGCCTCCAATGCAGAGAGAGCCACTCTGTGGCCCTCTCTGCACCGGTAGCGATAGTGCCGGGTGTGGTAGCGATAGTGCCGGGTGTGAGGGTGCGCGTGCGCATGCACGATGCGCGTGCGCGTGTACGATGCGCAAGTGTGCACGTGAGCGTGCGCATGCGCATGCACGATGCGCGAGTGTGCACGTGCGCGCGCGTGCACGTGCACCCATTAGCCACACTGACACCAATGAATGAGGGCAGAAAGGGGAAAAAAAAGGGAATTTTTTAAAAAAAAATATAAAAGGATCTGGGAGGGGGTGGGGGTGGGGGTATTGTGGGGGCTGCTACACTACAGAAATAGTTTTTTAAGTAAAAAATTAAATAAAAATACTTTTTGGGGGTTTTTTGGGGCCAAACTGGGTACTGGCAGACAGCTGCCAGTACCCAAGATGGCGGTAATTAGGTAGGGGAGAGGGTTAGAGAGCTGGAGGGGGGATCAGGGAGGTTGGGGCTAAGGCAGGGGTCCATCACAGCTAAAATACTTTATTATTTTTTATTTAAAAAAAAAAAAAAAAAACCTCTTTTATTTAGTACTGGCAGACTTTCTGCCAGTACTTAAGATGGCGGGAACAATTGTGGGGTGGGGGAGGGAAGAGAGCTGTTTGGGAGGGATCAGGGGGTGGGATGTGTCAGGTGGGAGGCTGATCTCTAAAATTAACCCTGCAAGCTCCCTACAAGCTACCTAATTTAACCCCTTCACTGCTGGGCATAATTAACGTGTGGTGCGCAGCAGCATTTAGCGGCCTTCTAATTACCAAAAAGCAACGCCAAAGCCATATAAGTCTGCTATTTCTGAACAAAGGGGATCCCAGAGAAGCTTTTACAACAATTTCTGTCATAATTGCACAAGCTGTTTGTAAATAATTTCAGTGAGAAACCTAAAATTGTGAAAAATGTAAAGTTTTTTTTTTTATTTGCTCGCATTTGGCGGTGAAATGGTGGCATAAAATATACCAAAATGGGCCTAGATCAATACTTGGGGTTGTCTACTACACTACACTAAAGCTAAAATTAACCCTACAAGCTCCCTACAAGCTCCCTAATTAACCCCTTCACTCCTGGGCATAAAACACGTGTGGTGCGCAGCGGCATTTAGCGGCCTTCTAATTACCAAAAAGCAACCCCAAAGCCATATAAGTCTGCTATTTCTGAAAAAAGGGGATCCCAGAGAAGCATTTACAACCATTTGTGCCATAATTGCAGAAGCTGTTTGTAAATAATTTCAGTGGGAAACCTAAAGTTTGTGACAAATTTTGTGAAAAAGTGAACTTTTTTTTTTTTTGATCGCATTTGGCGGTGAAATGGTGGCATGAAATATACCAAAATGGGCCTAGATCAATACTTTGGGTTGTCTTCTAAAAAAAAATATATACATGTCAAGGGATATTCAGGTATTCCTGACAGATATCAGGGTTCCAATGTAATTAGCGCTAATTTTGAAAAAAAGTGGTTTGGAAATAGCGAAGTGCTACTTGTATTTATTGCTCCATAAATTGCAAAAAAAGCAAAGAACGTGTAAACATTGGGTATTTCTAAACTCAGGACACAATTTAGAAACTATTTAGCATGGGTGTTTTTTGGTGATTGTAGATGTGTAACATATTTTGGGGATCAAAGTTAGAAAAAGTGTGCTTTTTTCATTTTTTTCCTCATATTTTATTATTTTTTTTTTAGTAAATTATAAGACATGATGAAAATAATGGTATCTTTAGAAAGTCCATTTAATGGTGAGAAAAACGGTATATAATATGTGTGGGTACAGTAAATGAGTAAGAGGGAAATTACAGCTAAACACAAACACTGCAGAAATGTAAAAATAGCCATTGTCATTAAGGGTAAGAAAATTGAAAAATGGTCCGGTCATTAAGGGGTTAAAGATAAAACAATACAAAAATTGGAAGACACAGCTCAGTTTCAATTCAACTTCAACAGTTGTCATGTTTTACTGAGTTACAGTTCTATATTTACTGGATACTTTTTAATTTAATGAAACAACTCAATTTTACTCAAGACCTTTTTACAGGTCAGAAAACATGTCGAGAATATTCTAAGGAGACATCTAAGTACTCCACTTATGGTCAAAGTAGCCCTAAAGGATTTTAAAACATTAGCAAGAGTGAATTGCAAATAATAAGAGTAAAGAAACTTTAAAACAAAACCTAAAAGGGGATTGGGGTCCTGTCCTGTCGGCACTCCTTATCAAATCTCTTTCTCTTTTATGTGTTCACCGGTTTTGACCTATAATAAAAGGGTGTCTCTGGATAGTAAGTTAGTATCCCTAGCGGACTGCACATATTCATCCCATGTATGAGACTGAGACATTTCTGCATAAATTTTCATTTTCTCATTTTTAAGATAGTAATATTCCTCTAACTCCATCAAGTCCGATACCTTCCTGACCCACATATCTAATGAAGGAGCGCCCCCATGTTTCCAATTTTTGGCAATCAATATCTTGATTCCGTTGGTCATAATTTTAAACAAGCTAAGATAAGGTTTGAATTTAATATTAGGGGGTTTATTCAATAACCATATCAGGGGGTCTAGTGGTAGTTCATTGCCTAGTATAAATTCTATCTCAGAAATCACCTGTCTCCAGAAATTTTGAATGGTGTTACACCACCACCACATGTGTGCGGTGTCGCTATTTACATGTCCACATCTCCAACATTGGTTTTTTTGCGAGCGGAATAGTCTATGTAGTTTTCTGGGAGGGAGATACCATCTGTGTAATAATTTAATATTTATCTCCAATATGGAGGAGGAAATTGAGGTTTTCAATGTAGCCTGAAGTATGGAGACGCTTGTTTGGGGGAGTATACAGGGAGTGCAGAATTATTAGGCAAGTTGTATTTTTGAGGATTCATTTTATTATTGAACATCAACCATGTTCTCAATGAACCCAAAAAACTCATTAATATCAAAGCTGAATATTTTTGGAAGTAGTTTTTAGTTTGTTTTTAGTTTTAGCTATTTTAGGGGGATATCTGTGTGTGCAGGTGACTATTACTGTGCATAATTATTAGGCAACTTAACAAAAAACAAATATATACCCATTTCAATTATTTATTTTTACCAGTGAAACCAATATAACATCTCAACATTCTCAAATATACATTTCTGACATTCAAAAACAAAACAAAAACAAATCAGGGACCAATATAGCCACCTTTCTTTGCAAGGACACTCAAAAGCCTGCCATCCATGGATTCTGTCAGTGTTTTGATCTGTTCACCATCAACATTGCGTGCAGCAGCAACCACAGCCTCCCAGACACTGTTCAGAGAGGTGTACTGTTTTCCCTCCTTGTAAATCTCACATTTGATGATGGACCACAGGTTCTCAATGGGGTTCAGATCAGGTGAACAAGGAGGCCATGTCATTAGATTTTCTTCTTTTATACCCTTTCTTGCCAGCCACGCTGTGGAGTACTTGGACGCGTGTGATGGAGCATTGTCCTGCATGAAAATCATGTTTTTCTTGAAGGATGCAGACTTCTTCCTGTACCACTGCTTGAAGAAGGTGTCTTCCAGAAACTGGCAGTAGGACTGGGAGTTGAGCTTGACTCCATCCTCAACCCGAAAAGGCCCCACAAGCTCATCTTTGATGATACCAGCCCAAACCAGTACTCCACCTCCACCTTGCTGGCGTCTGAGTCGGACTGGAGCTCTCTGCCCTTTACCAATCCAGCCACGGGCCCATCCATCTGGCCCATGAAGACTCACGCTCATTTCATCAGTCCATAAAACCTTAGAAAAATCAGTCTTGAGATATTTCTTGGCCCAGTCTTGACGTTTCAGCTTGTGTGTCTTGTTCAGTGGTGGTCGTCTTTCAGCCTTTCTTACCTTGGCCATGTCTCTGAGTATTGCACACCTTGTGCTTTTGGGCACTCCAGTGATGTTGCAGCTCTGAAATATGGCCAAACTGGTGGCAAGTGGCATCTTGGCAGCTGCACGCTTGACTTTTCTCAGTTCATGGGCAGTTATTTTGCGCCTTGGTTTTTCCACACGCTTCTTGCGACCCTGTTGACTATTTTGAATGAAACGCTTGATTGTTCGATGATCACGCTTCAGAAGCTTTGCAATTTTAAGAGTGCTGCATCCCTCTGCAAGATATCTCACTATTTTTGACTTTTCTGAGCCTGTCAAGTCCTTCTTTTGACCCATTTTGCCAAAGGAAAGAAAGTTGCCTAATAATTATGCACACCTGATATAGGGTGTTGATGTCATTAGACCACACCCCTTCGCATTACAGAGATGCACATCACCTAATATGCTTAATTGGTAGTAGGCTTTCAAGCCTATACAGCTTGGAGTAAGACAACATGCATAAAGAGGATGATGTGGTCAAAATACTCATTTGCCTAATAATTCTGCACTCCCTGTAATAGTTCCCAGATCAGATTCCCATCTCTCTAAATATGGGGTATATATCCGGGTGGCTTTTGTATCAATAATTTGTATATTGTAGATAGGGTATGTCTAAGAGGGGGCAGGGTACATAGTGATTCGAATTTTGTCATTGGTCTAGTCATATTGTCTCGTCCTTTGTGTCTGAGTATGAAGTTTCTTGCTTGTCTGTATGTGAACCAATTGGAGAAACATTCATGGCCTTCCTCCAATAAGTCAGATTGTGTTCGTATCGACTCGTTAGTAATCATTGAACGTACTGTAAAATCTCTATTAACTGTCTCTGTTATTGAGGAGTTTAAAAAGGGTCGAACTGTAAATTCTCCATTTTCTATTAGCGATGTTATTGGTGATGGTATAGAGGAGATAAATAAGGAGGTATCTATTACCTTCTTCCAGACCTGAAATGTTTCTTGGGTTATGGGGTTACTCCATGTCATGGATTTAAAATTATCGAGGTAGCTCCAGCATAGGCGCCCAAGGTGAGGTTTCTGTGATATAATTTGTTCCAATGAGACCCAACGTTTGTGGTGAAAATGAATGTTCCAATCCACAACCCTCTGAAGAAATATAGCCTGTCTATATAAAGGGAGATTTGGAACTCCTAGCCCTCCTTGTAATTTAGGGGATTGCATTATATGTTGGTTAATTCGTTGTGCTTTTCTGTCCCAAATAAAATCACTAAATGCTTTCTGTATTGAGAACAGGTAGTTTCTCGGGAGGGGGATAGGTATTGTTTGGAGGTAGTAAAGTATTCTCGGGAATACATTCATTTTAATGATATTGATGCGCCCCAGCCAAGATAACCTTTAAGATCTCCATGAAGAAAGATCATTAATTATTGTACGTTTAATTGGTATAAAATTCAAATTGAATAAACTATCTAGAGTAGGGGAAAGTTTAATTCCTAAATAATTTAGAGCCTGGGAGCACCATGCAAACGGGGTAATTTTTTTAATGGTGGCCAAAGAAGGTTCTGTTGGGTTTATATTTAGGACCTCGGATTTAGCCTTATTTATTGAAAAGTTTGATAGTATATGGAATTTTTCAAATTCAGATACTAGATGTGGGATTGATTCTTTTGGATCTGTGAGAGAGAAAAGCATATCATCCACAAAGAGAGAGACTGTGTATTGTTGAGAGTCAACGCTAATACCGTGTATTTGAGAGTTTTGCCTAATGCTTGTTGCCAATGTTTCTATCACGCAGGTGAATAGAAGGGGCGAAAGTGGGCAGCCTTGACGTGTCCCATTGGTTATAGGGAAGGAATTTGATAAAGATCCATTTACTAGGACACGTGCACTGGGTTGGGAATATAAGGAGAAAATCCAATGCAATATTTGAGGACCAAGGCCCATATGTGTCAAGGTGGCTTTTAAGAAATCCCAGGCAACACGGTCAAAGGCCTTTTCTGCATCTGTTGACAAAAATACGGTTGGTATGTCGTTACTTTTTACATGATGAATTAAGTGCAAGGCCCTGACCCTGTTGTCTTTAGCCTCCCGACCCAGGATGAAGCCTACCTGATCTTGATGGATAATATCGGGGACGATTCTATTTAATCTATGGGCTATTATTTTTGTGAAGATTTTGATATCCGTATTCAATAATGAAATGGGGTGATAATTGGCCGGGAGGACAGGTGATTTATTCGGTTTTGGTAAAAGTATTATGTGGGCTTCTAGGGCTCTTGCAGAAAAGGTTTCGGAGGAGTCAATATACTGGAAATAGTTCAGAATGTGTGGTGATAGAATGTCTTGGAATGTCGAATAGTATTTGTGTCCAAAGCCATCTGGGCCTGGGGTTTTCCCTGACGGTAAGTCTTTTATAACTAATTGTATTTCCTCTAGGGTTATGGATTCTTCTAATCTATTATTTTGTTCTGATGAAATGTTGGGTAGTTTCAGGTTTCTAAGAAAGGTATCTATTATCTGTGACTTTGTAGTGTTAGTATTTGTATGGGTATTAGATGTATTTTGGATATTATATAATTTCTGGAAAAAGTTTTTGAATGTCTGGGCAATGCTATGCGTTGAGTAATGTGTACATCCTTTTTCGTCTGTAATTTGTAAGATATATTTCTTATGTGTCTTGTGTTTGAGGTATCTTGCTAGTAAACGCCCTGACTTGTTATGTCCTTCATAATGTTTTTGTTGATTCTGTAAGGCTTTCCTTTTATGTTCTTTAGATAAGTGTAGTGCTAGTTTCTGTCTTTCCAAGGTAAGTTCGTGCAGAAGGTCTTTATCTGTTGAGGCTTTTTTGTGCCTAAGTTCTAGGTGCTGTATTTTATCGAGATAAATTTTAGTGCAGTCTCTCTTAATTTTATTATCATGTGCCTTAATGGCCATCGGTTCTCCCCTAACAACACTCTTATGGGCCTCCCACAAAAGTTGTGTAGATGTTCCAGGAATGGCAATAATTTGAAAATATTCAGTTATTACTTTAGTAATTACTTTAGTAATCCTTGAGATGTTCTGTGTGTCCTTTAACAATAAGTCGTCTAATTTCCAGATGAAATCTCGTATGGGTTTCGAAGGCCAAGATAGTGAGCTAACTAATGAGGCATGATCTGACCACGTTATTGGCTTAATTTCTGCGGATCTAAACAATGACAAGCCTCCTACAGCTGAAAATATATAATCAATCCTAGTATATATCTCGTGTGGAAAGGAATAAAATGAATAATCTCTAAGCTGAGGGTGTAGTGTCCTCCATACGTCATGTGCTACTATCTTTTTAAGATGGGAGTTTATTTTAGTAAATTGGGATAGAGGGATTGAGGAGTGGCGTGACGAGCAGTCCATGACTGGATTCAATGCCACATTAAAGTCCCTGCACATGACAAGTACTACTTTTTGTTGGTCCAATATGTGATTGGTGAGTTTCTTAAAAAAGGAATGCTGGTTAGAATTTGGGGCATATAAGGATATTAAAGTTATTGGTCTATTGTATAGTAATCCAATTAGAATATTGTATATTCCTTCTCTATCTTTGATAGTTTGCAATTCTGTAAAAGGGATGCATTTCTTAATTAAAATGCCTACTCCCTGTTTTTTATATTTATCATGGGATGCCCAGTAACATGTGCCATAAAGATGAGCAAAAGTGGAGGAATCCCTACCCTTTCTAAAGTGTGTCTCCTGGAGAAACACTATATTGGCTTTGTGGCTGCGAAAATCTTTTAAGGCAATAGTTCTTTTATTAGGAATATTTAGGACTTTAGCATTAACCAAATACACATGCAAGCAACATTTTCAAAACTATTGTCTCTTATACATTTTGGTAAAGTCCTCCAAAATTAGCTTGTAACAAGTAAACAAGTGAAAGATTTTCATTTAAGGGTATTCTTATAATATTCTGCATAGCGGATTGGAAAGTCTTTCTCCCCAGACTCAGCCCAGGAAAGCCAACACCAACAAAGTGTATTGAGAGTTCAGGACTCAGCTGCAGGTTCTCCTGTCTTTTTCTTCTTGTAATGTACAGTAGACCACTGTGGCCTCTGAGGAAGAAGAGCAACCCCCTGTCGGAGAGTTGAATCCTGTGGGGTTGGTATATTCTGTTGTGGAAAGGTGATGTTAAGTCCTTTAGAGAAAGAGGTCAGGTCATCTGGTTCTTTATATACGTGGGTTCTTCCTTCCTTTTGAACTATCAGACTGAAAGGGAACCCCCAGCGATATTTCACTTTTCTTTCCTGAAGGGTTTGCGTGATAAAACAAATTTCTTTACGTTTTTCAATAGTAGTAGGACAGCTGTCCTGAAAGATCTGGATACTATAGGTTTGAAACTTAATTTCATGTTGAAGTCTCACTTGTTTCCATATTGTTTCCTTATCCAAATAGTTGGCAAATTTTATGATGATGGCTCTCGGCGGGTTGGGAGGAGTAGGTATAGGTTTCAGTGCCCTATGGACCCTTTCCATAGAAGTTTCCGTAAGTTTGAGGGCTGGTATCATGTATTCAAATAGTTGCAGGAGGTATGAGGTTAGGGATTCCCTAGTAGCCTCTTCTGGCACCCCACGTATTCTCAAATTACTTCTCCTGTTCCTATTGTCTAGATCCTCAACCTTCAATTGAGGGACTGGATAAGTGATTCATGACGTGTCAGTTGGTGGTTAACATCAGACACTATA
The DNA here is from genome assembly GCF_027579735.1 of Bombina bombina. NCBI lineage: Eukaryota > Metazoa > Chordata > Amphibia > Anura > Bombinatoridae > Bombina > Bombina bombina. The sequence continues at coordinate 1,073,411,981 of NC_069500.1, forward strand.
TTGTTTAAAGAATCTTGGCCCTCTTCTAGGTATTCCAGTCTAGTTCCCATGTCGTTAATGTCTTTTCTCAAGGAGGACATCTCTGATTTAATAAAAGTTTTTAAGTCTGCTAGATCGGATTTAGATGGAAGCAAAGAGATGGTAGATTGGATCTGTGTTAACTGATCTGTTTGGGGTGAGAGGGCTCTAGGTAAATGATCCACTACCTGTGCATCGTTATTTTGAGTATGGTGTTGTTCTAGACCCTCCAACTCTTGTTTATGAAAGAAGGAGCTCATAGTGTTAGATGGTGGTGCTGCTTGTCTCTTATATGGTTTTGTATTTCTTTTAGAGGCCATCAGGTAAGTTTGGAGTCTGACAGCGATATTTCCAGTGATGTATTAATTTGCCCCTAAGATTGGCAGTCAGTGATCAGACCTATTAACAATATCTCTCAAGTCTCTAGTATATCACAATTATATATTATAGGATATCTGTTTGACTGTAGCAATGCCCTCTATCCTTTATCTCGAGTAGTTATTTGCCTTCATGTGTGGTGCTGTGGGGAGAGGAATATCAGGGCTATTGGTCTAGGCTCCGTTATTGTTTTTCACAAGCAATGGAGACACAGCCTACCGGGTCTATGATATCTGACCTATGGTTAAACGTAGGTTATATTAGCCAGAACCGGAGTAAAAATCAGACCATCCGGTTAGTACCTCTCAGGTATGCGGCTCTTTCATGGCTTCCCCGTCGTACACGTTGGTCTATCACGTGGTGTAGCGCAGTGGCGGCGGTCTCCACGCCAGATATCTCTCCGACTTAGGGTGTTGTCCTAGATCTCATTGTCACCTCAAAAGTAGACAAAGCAACAGGTAGGACACACAGCCGCTGTACTGTCCGCAACTGGTTCCTCAGCGGTAGTCACTTCAGTTTGCCAGCCCGTCCCGTTCTTAACCCAAGTCTCCAGAGGTGTCAGGATGGGCAATTGTGTGCCTGATAATGAATCCCTAAGTCATTCTTAGATTCACAGTAGGTTTTCGGATGACTCTCTCTACCCCAGTTTTAAAAAAAACAAGCTGAGACTTAAGGCATGCCACAGAGCATTTTAGAATGCGGCCATGTCCCTGCACGGCTACGACCCGCCTCCATTACTTGTTAGGATTTTTTATCTTTTGTAAAGGTTAGGTTTTTTATTTTTTTAAATGTATTTTTTTTCTGGTAAATGTTAGTTTTTGTTATTTTTTTGTAATGTTAGTTTTTTTAGGGTAAGCTTAGGTTTACATTTTATTTTATAGGTAAGTTGTTTGCTATGTGGGGAATGGGGATTTAGGGCTTAATAATTTATTTAGATAGTTTGCGATGTGGGGGGATGGCGGTTAAGGGGTTAATAATTTATTTAGCTAGTTAGCGATGTGGGAGGATGGCAGTTTAGGGGTTAATCATTTTATTTAGTGTTTGCAATGTGGGAGGATGGCGGTTTAGGGGTTAATACTTTTATTTAATGTTTGCAAAGTAGGGAATGGCGGTTTAGGGGTTAATACTGTAGTTCATGTGTGTAAGTCTACTTTATAATGTATTTTTGTTATGTTTTGTGCAACTTTTTAGTTTTTTTGGAAGCACTTTACCAGAGCTCTTAGATCGCGGTATGGATTGATGCGTTTTCTCCCAACTTGTAATATCAGCAGAAGAAAAAAGGATTGCAAAATCTCTGTTGCGCTAACGCAAAGTCCGCTGCGCATCACTTGTAATGTTACCCCATGTATGTTAATAAACCTCAAAAATGTCTCCAGTGCCCATTTCAGAATATTTTATATATGTACAAGATAATAAACTGTTTGGAAATAGCCGTAAGATAGTGTTAAAGATGTCCAAAATACCTTTTTGAGAACTTATCAAGTGCCTGTAGGTGTCAAATTAAAAAAAAAAAAAACTGGGCTCAAAAAGCTGCTAAAAGTGACTCAAAAATGGATTGTGATCACCAAGGACATTTCAGCTACATACGGAAAATAGGGCTTTTATCTGGGTTCCCGAAAACGTACTTGTGAGTGATTGTGAGTGATTAAATAGTGATTAAGGCCTTGAAAAGCTTTTCTATATGTTTGTGATCTACCCTATAAATTTCTGATTTACTGCAGCCTATCTTGACCTCTCTGGACCTCCTGACTTTGACCCTTTTTATTCAAAGTGAATGAAAATGGTTGAATGACCCGTAGTCTTCCACCTCCCTATGATAAGTTAAAGGGACAAAACATCACAATTTTTTTCTTTCATGATTCAGACAGAACATACAATTTTAAACAACTTTCCAATTTACTTCTATTATCAAATGTTCTTTGTTTTCTTGTTATTCTTTGTTGAAAATCAAGAAGGTAAACTTAAGAGTGTGCACGTGCCTGCAGCACTATATAGCAGCAGTTTTGCAACAATGCTATACATTATCAAAAGTACTAGATGGCAGCGTTATTTCCTGTCATGTAGTGCTCCAGACATGTGCATGCTACCTATCTAGATATCTCTTCAACAAAGAAACATATGTGAATGATGCAATTTTGATAATAGAAGTAAATTGAAAACTTCTCTATCTGAATCATGAAAGAAAAAATTTGAGCTTCATGTCTCTTTAAGACATGATTGATTAGACAACCTTTTAGAGTACATTCCTTTCCTGACCCTTCCTGCTCCTATTTGTTTGCAAATGTTACAAAGCAGTGGCAGCGCCTCCCCTGTCAAATCATGAAAAGAAAGTTTTTAATTATTAATAATAAAAAAAAGTTGACTGTTTTTGTGCATACTTTTTCTGACCATGCCCCCCCAGGTACCCCCACCCCCCCTTCCTTCCTCCAGATGTGATCCCAAATTCAAAGTCATCCCACATGAATCAATCATCCATGTTGCGCAATTGAGAGGCAGTGAGCTGTTTTGCTGCCATCAATTGATTGCGCAACATGGATGCTTCATAGTGTTACTATCTCACTATGAACTAGCGCTTCCCAGTGGTATCTCACTGGGCCGATACCACGCTCCAATAGAAGCGATTCTCAAAATTGCCTCTATGTTCAGCTAATCGAGACAGCCAATCAGCTGCTGCCGGGGAGGCGTGACGAGTGTGGAAATCCCTGACACTGACGTCGGACTCACTGTTATTGGTGTCGGCAGGAAGCAGCCAAGCAGGAGGGAGCTGCTGTGTGCCGAGTCCTCACTTGACACATGTGTGGCTGTTTGTACTACTGTCACTGTCATTGTAGCGTCACCATTTTTTGCAGCAGTGGCAGCCTGATTGAGACAGAGCTACTTAGAGCAGTGCTTTCCAAACTGTGTGTCGGGACACACTAGTGTGTCGGCAGGAGTGTGTTGGTGTGTCCCTGCTTCAGCACAAATTTCTTTTAAATGTATTTATTTTTTTGGTTTCTGAATTTCCGCCTGCCTGCTATGCATATCACATGGTTGACACGTGATTGATACCATGTGGGTCACAGATCATCTTAACCTATTGGCGCAGCTCAGTGGGAACTGAAACTTTTCCCATTGGCGGCTTTGACGGCATATTGGCTCCTGACTGCACGTGTAGTCTCCTTAATTGGCACGTGACTGCATGTGTAGTCATTGAGTGGGACAGCAGTGTGTTTGCAGAGCAAGCAGTAGTCAATCGGACTTACCGAGCTCTGAGGGCAGCAGCCTAAATGCTGAGCTGAAGTCAGAAGTCAATGGGTTTTTTTGCAACTAGCTCCCAGTAGTGCATTGCTTCTCCTGCTCTTGATATATGGATAGGAAGTGGAAACTTAAAAATGCTTGATGATGAAATGCGAGTGTCTTTATCAAATATTCCACCAAATATTAAGAAATTGTGTTCATCCCATCAACCTCATACATCCCATTAAAATAGTAAGTAGCTATTGGTGTTATTAAACTTTTTTTTAATTCTTGCACATACATACTGTTACATGTAAATTTCATTATTATATAATTTATGTATGTGTCCGTATTGCTTAAAACAAGCTAGTTTAACCTGTTTGCTTGTACAACTGAATTACTGTGTCGCAAAATTATGTAGGTCTAAAAAGTGTATCGCCAACATAAAAGGTTTGGAAAGCTCTGACTTAGAGGGTGGGTGCCACCATGCCAGCCAGGCAGGGTTGTGGACCGAACTTGCAGTGCAGAGCCGATTCCAGAGCTCATCTGCAGCTGCCCAGTACCGGGTGAGTTGTTGTCAATGGAAGTCCATGGGCATGGAATGCTAATGAGTCTAGTGCTGGAACTGGAAAATATTGCATTTCACTCTCCCCAGCTCTCTCTTCTCTCCCGCTTTTCCCTTCACTCTCCCCTCCCAGCTTCTCACTGACTGCCCTCACTCACATCTCTTTCCATCCTTCTTTGAAAGCAAAAGGATCAATAACTGACCCTTGGTTTTACAAGTGCTTTATTTATCTCGCAAAGTACTAGTGATATTATCAGTCCTAAACATTATTTACAGCAAATGCCTCCCTAAATCAACACAAGGATATCTCAGAGCAAGGAACTTGGTTTTCCTTAAAGAACACCAATCCATCCTTTACAGATCACATTATTTTATACATCCTACATGCAGCCTTCCCATTGCATTAACCCTTTACAGCTGAAGATAAAAGCTATTTATGTTACATGAAACGACACATAGATTCCCACAACCATGTTTAATTCACTTCTTTAGCAAATATTTGTCTTACAAACAAGGCTGCAACACATTGCACAACAATTTAGTAGCAGCCAAGGGGTTAACCTTGACAGAGGATTCTGCAGACAAGATGTATATACACAATTGAGTGCCCAAGTGCCCATGATTATTATTACCAGGCCAGCAATTTATTTAAGCAAAATATGCCATTGCCATGCCCAATTGCCCATTGCCTTATTGCCTTTAGTGCTAGCGCTCATAGCAAGCTGTTAGCATTAGCAATATGTAATTATTTATCATCCCTTATTAGGCCAGCCACTATGGATATCAATCTATGTTCATACTGTGATGTAGAATATCTCACATCCATGCCATCACGGCATTAAACATTTCCTTTGATATCCATGAATGGTGGCTGATTTACTTTACTTATATTTATAATTTTATTAAGCAATCTAATGCTAACAGCTATTATTAGAGAGTTAGAGACCATAATTTAATGTTATGTCTATTTCCACTCCCCCTGTATCACGTGACAGTCATCAGCCAATCACAAATGCATATAGGTTTATTCTATGAATTCTTGCACATGCTCAGTAGTAGCTGGTGACTCAAAAAATATAAATATAAAAAGACTGTGCACATTTTGTTAATGGAAATAAATTGGAGAGTTGTTTAAAATTACTGCTCTATCTTAATCATACAAGTTTATTTTTGACTTGAGTGTTTTGCATCTGGGGCAGATCAATGGGGTGGGACAGACAGATACATGCATAGAGGGAGATGGGGTAGATATGTGATAGTGAGGGCAGATAAGCAAGCTATTTAGGGAGCTGTGTACTTATTTTTATTTATTTTTTTGCTTCCAGCTTTTCACCTGTTGTTAAGTGCAAACTGGGCTGTGCAACTACATATTGAGGTATGCACTGTTTAAGCCTTAATTAAAACCTGCCCTGTTGGGGGTACTTGTGGCCCGCGGTATATTTGTTTCTCTAGCGCATCATATCTAGTGCCTCACCAGCCTCTGTCCTCACTGCACATCACTGTTACAAAGAACAATTGATATGGCCAAGCAATCATTCCTTCCTACAATATATATACATTGGAGCCCTTTCCAGTCAAACACCTTGCCATATAACATATCCCATTTTACCCTTTTAAAACCTTTTTTTAACAATATTAGAATTATATTTTTTATTAAAAAGTGTATGTATGTATGTATGTATGTATGTATATATATATATATATATATATATATATATATATATATATACTGTGTATATATATATATATTTATATATATATGTGTGTGTGTGTGTGTGTGTTTGAGTGTAATAGTTTATTTTAATATGTTTAATGTGTTTTTTTGAAAACTTTTTTTAACCCTTACACTTTGCTTCAGGATTCAAGTCACGCTAAATATTCTAAATATTCTAGCACAGTTGTGCCTCTCGCATTGAGCACAAATCGATAACATTCAGCTTGTAATATGCATGCTTATTAGCGTAGTCCCAATGTCCATATGAAATATATAGGTTGTGCTATAGTGATGTCGCCTGCGCTGACCCATCTCTGGTAAATGTGATTCACCAGAGGACTTGTAATATAAAGTTGCAGGCACCTGATAGCGTGGTCCAGTGATGATGTGTAACGTTAGCGCACCACTTGTAATCTGGGCAAAAGTATAAATATTTTATTCTCTAAGGAGTTTAGGAGTTAGAAAAAATAGGGTATTATGAGGGTTTAGTGGTGTTAGAGGCAGGGAAAGAACTGGAGGAAGCTTGAAGGTGTGTGATATTTATAAAAATTAATAAAAAAAAATCCATAAAGATTTTAGATATTGATAACAAATTAAGCTGGTGTAATCTTAGTGATCTGTGGTATAAATGTAAATAAATATGTACAAGTCACAGAGTTAAAATATTGATGATAAATATTGCTGGAGAAAGCTAAAAGATCAGTGGTATTAATGTAAAAAGACATATTCCTCTCACAGTTAAAATATTGATGACAAATATTGTAATAACACTGCAGTAGATGTCAGCACATATGGTCCTCTTACAAGCCATTATCCTCAAACACAACAGGCTTTATGGCTGCAATTCATTGTACTTAAAGGGATATGAAACCCAAACTTTTTCTTCCATGAAAGAACACACAATTTTAACCCCTTAACGACTGATGTACCCTGTGTATTGCACGGTCATTAGGGAGTTTACTAGTGCAGCTTTACCGACAGTGGCAAAGCTGTACTAATACTGCATGCCATGCTACCGGAGGGATGTAGATATAGTACAGTCTGCCGACATCAGCAAAACCAGAGCTATAAGCAAGGCCAGATAAGAGGGCCCTTTAACGACTTCGGACACTTCTGTTATCAAATTTGTTTTAATCACTTGGTATCCTTTGTTGAAGGAGCATCAATACGCTACTAGAAGCGAGCTGAACACATTAGGTGACCGAATGACAAGACATATATTTGCAACTTCTAATCAGCAGCTAGCTCCCAGTAGTGCATTAATGCTCCTGAGACTGCCTAGGTATGCTTTTCAACAAAGGATAATAGAAAAAATATAAATAGATAACAGAAATAAACTGAAAAGTTGCCTAAAACAAAAGTTATCATTCTGCTACACTCTTTATTTCAAGTCAAAATGAATGAATGAATGAATTAATTAATGTTTATTAAACCTTAAAGGGACACTGAACCCAAATGTTTTTTCTTTCGTGATAGAGCATGCAATTTTAAGCAACTTTCTAATTTACTCCTATTAAGGTAAAAAATGGTAATAACCCCAGGCGCCTCACCAAACGGAGGCAAAGGAAATAGAGGCGAAAAAAGCACCTTAAAATATAATCACTTATTTATTAGAAAAACCATAATATACACAATAATTTGTTCAATACTCATGGATCCATGATGCTAATACAAGGACATAAAATGTGAACACAGATTTACACAATGGTCAGAGTGACAGTAGACCAGTGATAAAATAAAACAATAAGAATGATATTAATAAAACCAATGGTAAAACGACATACAATGTGGCAAGTACATATATTCTTGATGGAATAGGGCTCTAGCCCATCCGATAGTGGAAATATGGTGAACTGAGATGTGACAGTCTTCAAATTGATGGAAATGAAAAATAAGTAAGTAAAATGGTGTCCAGATATGTGCGTGATTGTAAATCCAAAAAAAGTCAGTGATTTCCAAAATATTCAAATATAAAAATGCCAAAGAATCAACAAAAATGGTGCAAAGTGCTAGATACACTCAGTAAAAAAATATAAAAAAGGTGAAAAAATTCAGGGGTTATTAAAAACTGAAAAGGTATAAAAACACAACTTGCTGTAAAAAATGTTCAAAAAACAGTCACTAGGAATCCCAATGTATGATGCGTTGCTTGTAGTGAATTCTAAAGTAAACCAACTGTATCCGTGAGTGTCTAGTGTGGATGGATGCTGGCCCCACATTGTATGTCGTTTTACCATTGGTTTTATTAATATCATTCTTACGCCTAGATTTAGAGTTTGGCGTTAGCCGTCAAAACCAGCGTTAGAGGCTCCTAACGCTGGTTTTTACCGCCCGCTGGTATTTAGAGTCAGTCAGGAAAGGGTTTAACGCTCACTTTCCAGCCACAACTTTTCCATACCGCAGATCCCCCTACGCCATTTGCGTATCCTATCTTTTCAATGGGATCTTTCTAACGCTGGTATTTAGAGTCGTGGCTGAAGTGAGCGTTAGAAATCTAACGACAAAACTCCAGCCGCAGAAAAAAGTCAGGAGTTAAGAGCTTTCTGGGTTAACGCCGGTTCATAAAGCTCTTAACTACTGTGCTCTAAAGTACACTAACACCCATAAACTACCTATGTACCCCTAAAACTAGGCCCCCCCACATCGCCGCCACTCTATTAAAAAATTTTAACATGCCTCCACCTACATTATCCCTATGTACCCCTAATCTGCTGCCCCTAACACCGCCGACCCCTATATTATATTTATTAACCCCTAATCTGCCGCCCCCAACGTCGCCGCCACCTACCTAAAATTATTAACCCCTAATCTGCCAACCGGACCTCACCGCTTCTCTAATAAATGTATTAACCCCTAAAGCTAAGTCTAACCTTAACACTAACACCCCCCTAAGTTAAATATAATTTAAATCTAATGAAATAAATTAACTCTTATTAAATAACTTATTCCTATTTAAAGCTAAATACTTACCTGTAAAAGAAACCCTAATATAGCTACAATATAAATTATAATTATATTGTAGCTATTTTAGGATTTATATTTTTTTTACAGGCAACTTTGTATTTATTTTAACCAGGTACAATAGCTATTAAATAGTTAATAACTATTTAATAGCTACCTAGTTAAAATAATTACAAAATTACCTGTAAAATAAATCCTAACCTAAGTTACAATTAAACCTAATACTACACTATCAATAAATTAATTAAATAAAATACCTACAATTATCTACAATTAAACCTAACACTACACTATCAATAAAGAAATTAAATACAATACCTACAAATAAATACAATTAAATTAACTATCTAAAGTACAAAAAATAAAAAAGAACTAAGTTACAAAAAATAAAAAAATATTTACAAACATTAGAAAAATATTAAAAATTTTTAAACTAATTACACCTACTCTAAGCCCCCTAATAAAATAACAAAGACCTGCAAAATAAAAAAATGCCCTACCCTTTCTAAATTAAAAAAGTTCAAAGCTCTTTTACCTTACCAGCCCTCAAAAGGGCCTTTTGCGGGGCATGCCCCAAAGAAAACTGCTCTTTTGCCTGTAAAAGAAAAATACAACTCCCCCCCAACATTAAAACCCACCACCCACATACCCCTAATCTAACCCAAACCCCCCTTAAAAAAACCTAACACTACCCCCCTGAAGATCATCCTACCTTGAGTCGTCTTCACTCAGCCGAGCCACCAATGGAACTGAAGAGGAGATCCGAAGCAGCAGAAGTGATCCTCCAAGGGGCGCTGAAGAAATCTTCCATCCGATGAAGTGAACCTGGACGTCTTCCATCCGGGCGATGTCATCTTCCAAGCGGGGTCTTCAATCTTCTTTCTTCAGGATCCATCTTGCAGACCTCAGACTCGGAACATCCTGCTGGCCCAACGGACTGATCGGAACAGCCAATAGAATGCGAGCTCAATCTGATTGGCTGATCCAATCAGCCAATCGGATTGAACTTGAATCTGATTGGCTGATTCCATCAGCCAATCAGAATTTTCCTACCTTAATTCCGATTGGCTGATAGAATCCTATCAGCCAATTGGAATTCGAGGGATGCCATCTTGGATGACGTCCCTTAAAGGAACCGTCATTCGTCGGGAAGTCGTTGGTGAAGATGGATGTTCCGCGTCGGCGGGATGAGCATGGATCCGGAAGAAAGAAGATTGAAGATGCCGCTTGATAGAAGACTTCAGTCGGATCATGGACCTCTTCAGCTCCCGCTTGGATGAAGACTTCAGCCGGATCATGGACATCTTCAGCCCCCCGCTTGGGCTTGGATCAATACATCGGAGGTTCTTCTGGACCGATCGGGACCCGGTGTGGTGAAGACAAGGTAGGGAGATCTTCATGGGCTTAGTGTTAGGTTTATTTAAGGGGGGTTTGGGTTAGATTAGGGGTATGTGGGTGGTGGGTTGTAATGTTGGGGGGGGTATTGTATGTTTTTTTTTTACAGGCAAAAGAGCTGAATTCTTTGGGGCATGCCCCGCAAAAAGCCCTTTTTAGGGCTGGTAAGGTAAAAGAGCTTTTCTATTTTAATTTTAGAATAGGGTAGGGCATTTTTTTATTTTGGGGGTCTTTGTTATTTTATTAGGGGGCTTAGAGTAGGTGTAATTAGTTTAAAATTGTTGTAATATTTTTCTAATGTTTGTAAATATTTTTTTATTTTTTGTAACTTAGTTCTTTTTTATTTTTTGTACTTTAGTTACTTTATTTCATTGTATTTATTTGTAGGTATTGTATTTAATTAATTTATTGATAGTGTAGTGTTAGGTTTAATTGTAACTTAGGTTAGGATTTATTTTACAGGTAATTTTGTAATTATTTTAACTAGGTAGCTATTAAATAGTTATTAACTATTTAATAGCTATTGTACCTGGTTAAAATAAATACAAAGTTACCTGTAAAATAAATATTAATCCTAAAATAGCTACAATATAACTATAATTTATATTGTAGCTATATTAGGGTTTATTTTACAGGTAAGTATTTAGCTTTAAATAGGAATAATTTATTTAATAAGAGTTAATTTATTTCGTTAGATTTAAATTATATTTAACTTAGGGAGGTGTTAGCATTCGGGTTAGAGTTAGCTTTAGGGGTTAATACATTTATTATAGTAGCGGTGAGGTCCGGTCGGCAGATTAGGGGTTAATTATTGTAGGTAGGTGGAGGCGACGTTGGGGGCGGAATATTAGGGGTTAATAAATATAATATAGGGGTCGGCGGTGTTAGGGGCAGCAGATTAGGGGTACATAGGTATAATGTAGGTTGCGGTGGTGTACGGAGCGGCAGATTAGGGGTTAATAATAATATGCAGGGGTCAGCGATAGCGGGGGCGGCAGATTAGGGGTTAATAAGTGTAAGGTTAGGGGTGTTTAGACTCGGGGTACATGTTAGAGTGTTAGGTGCAGACTTAGAAAGTGTTTCCCATAGGAAACAATGAGGCTGCGTTAGGAGCTTAACGCTGCTTTTTTGCAGGTGTTAGTTTTTTTTAAGCTCAAACTGCCCCATTGTTTCCTATGGGGGAATCGTGCACGAGCACATTTTTGAAGCTGGCCGCGTCCGTAAGCACCGCTGGTATCGAGAGTTGCAGTGGCGGTAAATTATGCTCTACGCTCCCTTTTTGGAGCCTAACGCATTGAAAACGCAGCCATTCTGTGAACTCTAAATACCAGCGGTATTTAAAAGGTGCGGGGGGAAAAAAGCATGCGTTAGCAACGCGGGTCGTTACCGACAAAACTCTAAATCTAGCCTTTATTGTTTTATTTTATCACTGGTCTACTGTCACTCTGACCATTGTGTAAATCTGTGTTCGCATTTTATGTCCTTGTATTAGCATCATGGATCCATGAGTATTGAACAAATTATTGTGTATATTATGGTTTTACTATTAAATAAGTGATTTTATTTTATAGTGCTTTTTTTCGCTGTTATTACCATTTTTTACCTTGATTCCTATTGGTGGTTACTAGGCATCACCTCCCCTCAGGCTATAAGGGTTTCTAAGTAGGTGCTAGCCATTTCCCATAATTTACTCCTATTATCAATTTGTCTTCGTTCTCTTGCTATCTTTATTTTAAAAAGAAGGCATCTAAGCTTTTTTTTTTTGGTTCAGCCCTCTGGACAGCACTTTTTTATTGGTGGATGAATGTAGCCACCAATCAGCAAGAACAACCCAGGTTGTTCACCAAAAATGGGCAGGCATCTAAACTTATATTCTTGCATTTTAAATTAATGTAAACCAAGAGAATGAAGAACATTTGATAATAGGAGTAAATTAGAAAGTTGCTTAAAATGTCATGCTCTATCTGAATCACAAAAGAAAAAAATTGGGTTCAGTGTCCCTTTAATGCAACATGCAAATTAGATACATTGACATTGCATAAAATGTATACTTTGTAAATGTATTTAAACCTCATGCTTCTTGATTATATGAATATCAACTATATGTGCCTATTCTGAATGCTGATAAAAGAGATGAAATTTAAACAAGGATATCATGTGATCTTACTATTTGTACTTGCATTTTGCTTAAGCACACTAAAAGCAAGGTCAGGGCTCATTATTTGATGCATAAATTGTTAATTTATTAGAACAGCTATTGAATGTAGTGATGCAAATATGATGTGCATACACTATACCCTCTTATCCATTGAGTTCTATTATGTATTCATTTTTTTGTCTCCTGCTATAATATATGATTAAAACTGCTGTATCAAAGCTACTTTTACAATTTCCCCGAGTTCATTTAATCATTGGATGCATTTTACTGTATATAATGCATGCATAAAGGTTTTTTTATGTATGTGTGCTTCTAATGTTATATGTTATAGTGTTCATCATCACACTTTTGTATGATTAAAGTTGTTGCTGTCAGTCTGTAGACTTAGAACCTTTTTAAACATGTGCACCATAAATGGTGATAACCTTCTAAAATATCTTGCATATCCATGGCACCTTTTTTAAATTTAAAGGAACATGAAAACTTAAAATTACAGTACCTTTTCTTTTGAATACATAGGGGCCGATTTATCATCGGTCTGCTTAGCGGATCATGTCCGACAGACATCGATGAATGCCGACAGCATGCGCTGTCGGCATTTATCATAGCACCACAAGCAGTTCTTGTGAACTGCTTGTGCAATACAGCCCCTGTAGATTTGTGGCCAATCGTAGGGGTGTCAATCAGGACCAGTTATGGAGCAGTGGTCTTAAGACCACTGCTTCATAACTGCTGTTTCCGGCAAGCCTGAAGGCTTGCACTGAAACAGGGGCATCAAGCACCATTCAGAGCTTGATAATTCGGCCCTATAGTTTGTATCAACAAAAGTTCTAGTAGATTTTTTGTGTGCCACCTATGTACTGTGTGTCATAGGTTTATCACTCATGATCTAGATTATCCATAGAGCTTATCTATCTCTATGGCCCTCATGCATAATTTGGGGAACAGAGAGAGAGAGAGAGAGAGGGGAGAAAAACACAATGAGAGAGAGAGAAAGCGAGAGGAGGAGAGGGATAAAAGACAACATGAGAGAGAGAGGGGGAGGAGAGGGAGAAAAGACAACATGAGAGAGAGGAGAGGGAGAAAAAACAACATAAGAGAGAAAGGAGGAGAGGGAGAAAAGACAAAATTAGAGTGGGTGGAGGAGAGGGAGAAAAGACAACATGAGAGAGGAAGAGAGCGAGAAAAGACATGAGAGAGAGAGAGAGGGAGAGAGAGAGAGGGAAAATGACTACATGTGGGAGAGAAAGAGGAGAGGGAGAAAAGATAATGAAAGAGAGAGAGAGAGAGAGAGAGAGAGAGAGAGAGGGAAAATGACTACATGTGGGAGAGAAAGAGGAGAGGGAGAAAAGATAATGAAAGAGAGAGAGAGAGAGAGAGAGAGAGAGAGAGAGAGGGAAAATGACTACATGTGGGAGAGAAAGAGGAGAGGGAGAAAAGATAATGAAAGAGAGAGAGAGAGAGAGAGAGAGAGAGAGAGAGAGAGAGAGAGAGAGAGAGAGAGAGAGAGAGAGAGAAAAAGGAAAAGAGGGAGAAAAGACAACATGAGAGAGAGAGGAGGAGAGCAAGAAAAGACAACATGAGAGAGAGAGAGAGAGAGAGAGAGAGAGAGAGAGAGAGAGAAAGGAAAAGAGGGAGAAAAGACAACATGAGAGAGAGAGGAGGAGAGCAAGAAAAGACAACATGAGAGAGAGAGAGAGAGAGAGAGAGAGAGAGAGAGAAAGGAAAAGAGGGAGAAAAGACAACATGAGAGAGAGGGTGGAGGAGAGGGAGAAAAGACAACATGAGAGAGAGAGGAGGAGAGCAAGAAAAGACAACATGAGAGAGAGAGGAGGAGAGCAAGAAAAGACAACATGAGAGAGAGAGGAGGAGAGCAAGAAAAGACAACATGAGAGAGAGAGAGAGAGAGAGAGAGAGAGAGAGAGAGAGAGGAGAGGGAAAAGGACTACATAAGAGAGAGAAAGAGGAGAGGGAGAAAAGACAATGAGAGAGAGAGAGAGAGAGAGAGAGAGAGGGAGAAAAGACAACATGAGAGAGAGGGTGGAGGGGAGGGAAAAAAGACAACGTGAGAGAGAGAGGATGAGAGCGAGAAAAGACAACATGAGAGAGAGAGAGAGAGAGAGAGAGAGGAGAGGGAAAAGGACTACATGAGAGAGATAAAGAGGAGAGGGAGAAAAGACATCATGAGAGAGAGAGGAGAGGGAGAAAAGACAATGAGAGAGAGAGAGAGAGGATAGGGAGAAAAGACAATGAGAGAGAGAGAGAGAGAGAGAGAGGATAGGGAGAAAAGACAACATGAGAGAGAAGACAACGAGAGAGTGAGAGAAAGAGCGAGAGAGAGAGAAGAGGAAGGGGAAATAAAATAGAAGCAACAGATAACAGATATAATGAAGAAAGAGAAGGAAGATGGAAAAGATAAAAAAAACTGAGGGGGGAGGGAGAAAAGGAAAGATAAAAGAGTGGAGAGAAATAAAAGGAAGAGGTAGAACAGATAGAGAGAGAATTGTGAGAGGGGAAGTAGAGAAGACAAAGAAGAGAGTGCAGGAAGAGTGAAGAGATGAAAGAGAGAAAAGAACAAGAAAGAGCTAGATAAGGAGAGGAAGAGAAGAGTGGAGAAGAAAGGAGGTAGAAGATAGAGATGAAACAGAGAGGAGAGAGAATGTACAATAGAAGTCAGAAGAAAGTGAAAGCAGAAAGGGATAGAAAAGATAGCAATAAGAGAGGAAAGAGAGAGGAAGGAGATGAGAGAAGGAAGAAAGAGAAACCATACAGAGAGAGACTGATAGAGAAGAGTGGAGGAAACGCAAAGTAATGACATTGATGACATTGTGCATTTTATTTTATTTTTTACTATGCTTAATTAATTATTTTATGAACAATTGAAATTGAATGGCCCTTCAATAAAAAAAAATAATAATCAAATGTAGTGTAGATAAACAACATAAAATAGGACCTCAAAGAATATTAGTATGTAATATTATGTATATTTTTGTATGTCTAGTAGCCCAAAATGTCATTGTATTTTTAAATTTACTGATATTATCAAGTTCTTTCAGTATCCTTTATTGAAAATACAGCTCCAGAGCAGCAATTCACTTCTGAGAGCTAGCTGCTCAATAGTGGCTTCACATATATGTCTCTTTTCATTTGCTCACGGAACATACTCAGCTAGCTCCTAGTAATTAATTGCTGCTCTTTAACTTTGTCTCTTTACCCAAGAATGGAAATACTCTAATGAATCAGAGAATAACATATGACAGACATTGATGAATGTCGACAGTATACGCTGTCGGAATTTATCATTGAACAAGCAGTTCTTGTGAACTGTTTGTGCAATGCTGCCCCTTGCAGATTCGTGGCCAATCGATCGCTAGCAGGGGGTGTCAATCAGCCCGATCAGAAGCAGCGGATCAGTTATGGAGCAGCGGTCTTTAGACCGCTGCTTCATAACTTCTGTTTGAAGGCCCACGCGGAAACAGGGGCATCAAACTCCATTCCGAACTTGATCATTCGGCCCCAATAACTATCCATTATTTTATATTATAGTAAATCCAGTTAACTGTTTAGTTAAAGGAAAGAAAGGGAATTTCTAACACACAAACATGTAAGGCATTATACTTTATTGAGAGACATAAATGGTACACAAGTAGATCGGTAGTTATACACAGTACTTAAAATAGAACTTTGAGGCTGTGACAAGATACAGGCTATAGTGTCTGGCAGGTCTGTGTCTGGCACTTCTGTAGTACACACCAGAACCAAGTTTGAAGTAATGCCCTCTTTAGGGCTGATGACTGGAATGCCTGCTATAGGGCCAATTACTGAAGTAATGTCTCTTTACGGCCGAGGACTGGAGTGCCCACTCTAGGGGGCCTATTTATCATATGTCTGTCAGACCTGATCCGACAGTGCGGATCAGGTCCGACAGACATCGCTGAATGCAGAGAGAAATACGCTCTCCGTATTCAGCATTGCACCAGCAGCTCTTGTGAACTGCTGGTGCAACACCGCCCCCTGCAGACTCACGGCCAATTGGCCGCCAGCAGGGGGGTGTCAATCAACCCGATCTTACTCGATCAGGTTGATTTCCGGCAATTCCTGTCCACCTCATCAGAGCAGGCGGACAGGGATATGAAGCATCGGTCTTTAGACTGCTGCTCCATAACTTGTGTTTCTGGCGAATCTGAAGACTCAGTTAATATGAGAAATGGGTGTAATACTCAAAAGACCTATCTTATAGGAAAACTTGTAGGTCACAGTCAATTGGTTTCATGAGTGTCCCAAGGTGTAACAGATAACATACACAAAGTTTCTTTTTAATTCATGAAGATATGTAACCCTCAGAAGAAAAGTTCATAAACAACATTCCTTTTCATTATCGTTACTTGAGCCATTCAAAATATGCATCATAATATACCCCTCAAACCCACAATCTCAAATGGCCGTGCGGTTACTTCAGGCGGGACTCGCCAGGCTTAAGGAAAACATCCCAAGCGCTGCTTCAGCGTTGCCGCTTTAGCAGGTCACTCACCACTTAATCAAGCCGCACGCCAACTCGCTGTCTGCGAGGAAGGGGGAGGGAGATAGCATCACTGATGACAGGTTCAGGCTCCAGTCTCCTGACTGACGAATAGGAGGGTAGGTGTGTCTTTGCTCCAGTAACATCATCCACAAAGGAAAAAAGGTTAACTCCTCAGACACCAGAGAGCATCAGTACAGCTGGGAAAACAATCTGTCCTTGCTGGTGGAACATCAGTGAAACAAAAGTTGCGGACAGATCGAAATTAAAAAAGAAAAACTTTTTTCCAAAAAGGATTAAAAACAGGAACATGCACAATAAAGTAGCTGAATGTGGTGTAGCACATAGATTGGCTTACGCGTTTTGGCATTAGCCGTACTCATAGCCCTAGGTGTTAGGTCTCCTCCCTGGTCTTATATTACACATAGTATAATCTAATTGGTTAAAAACAATGATAATAACAATGTACACCTGTTCAGCAGATTGAATGTAGACCTATCACGGCAGTATACATGTCACTATAGTTATAAATGAAAAATAAGAAAACAAAATTAAAAAAATGAACAATTAAGAAATTGAACAGTTAAATGTAGAACAAATGCATAAACTGCACAGAAAAAAGATAACAGGGGAACATGGTTGATATACAAAAAGACAGCTCATAGTGCATAAGAAACTTATACTCCATTGAAATGTATACATTATTACTATTATGTATCTATACAAATATATATTCAAAAAAGTTGGAAAAACAGAAAATCTGCTCGATCCCTTGCTGGGCAATACTACCGCATTGATACATTAACCATATAGAATATTAAGTAAATACGTAAATACACACAGCAGCAAAGGAGAGTAAAAAGATATTATAAAAAACCCAAAAATATTTATATATATATTTGTATATGTTCTAACACTCATAAAACTCAGAAACGTCTTAATGTATAACAGGGCATAATGATGGCTAAAGTCACTGCTACACACACTGCCGCAATATTGCGTGGGAGCTTAAAGAGAAACTACTATAAAACCAACATTGGGGCTCTATAATATAAGCTGGCTGTGGGGAAATGAAAGAGCACCATAAATATTATATGTATAATCAAAAAATGTCCGGATACAAAAAAGGTCTAAATATATACATAAACCTATGACAATGCATAAACCTAAGGATACATATATAAACAGCATGTAATGTATAAGTCATAAAGTGTTTGTTGATGTTGAATAAGCACATAGAAGAAGCTTAATGTAACAACATTCTCTCCTATAGATTCCACCAATTTTCCCACTATTATGACCATGGGTAGTTGTTCCAAATCATCTAAGGTCCTTATGTGCTGCTAATATGAAAATATATGCTAAACACCAGGTTCTATGTTCAATTGAAACTTCTATACCTCTGGACAATTATAAAATAAAGTAAATTAAATTAAACATAAGTAGGATTCGGCTGGTAGATATGCCAAAAGGAGAGATGCACCAGATCCCCAAGACGCAAAAAATGATAATAAAATAAAGAAAAAGACTACATATCAGGATATCTATTCCCAAAAATTAATAAGGTCAAATTTAGAATTTAGACCTTTGGGAATGCGGGTTTCCAATTTGAAGATCCAGGACATCTCCCTCTTAGCCAGGATGTTATCCTTGTCCCCACCCCTGATTGGTACTCTTATCTTTTCTATGATGCACCATCTTAGGGACTCTATACTTTTATTGTGTCTGATTACGAAGTGTTGTTCCAGTGGAGTGGCTGCCTTTCCTAATGTTAGAGTAGATAAATGTTCCCTAATCCTATAATTAGCATCTCTGGCTGTGAGTCCTACATATTGAACTTTGTATAAAGTGCATTCTAGTAGATAGACAATACACTCTGCTGTACAGTTTAGGCACAATTGAATATCAAAATCTTCCCCTGTCACACAGGATTGAAAGGTTGTAGTAACAAGGGCATAATCACAGGGCCTGCATTTTTTATGCCCACATCGAAACATGCCCATATGTCTCAGCCAAGAGCTAGAGGATTTTCCAACTTGCTTCAATTGAGTCGGTGCTAGTCTAGCTCCCAGCGTGTTACTTTTGCGATAAGAACATTTTATCCCCTTCTTTACTGTCTCTTGTAGAGCATCATCGGCTGAAAGAAGGGAAAAATGCTTTTTGACAACTGAGAATACTGTGAACTGTAACCAGTGACAAAATAAGTGCCCTGTGTGGATGAGGGTATTTTTTGTAACTTCTCATCAGAAATAAGTAATTGTCTATCCAAAGAATCCACCTCTTTCCTAGCTCTAGTGATATCCCTCCTAGAATACTTCCTTTCTTTAAGTCTATTCTCCAGGTCATCAGCAGCCACCCGATAGTCAGCCAGGGTACTGCAATTTTGTTTTAGGCGTAAAAACTGACCTTTTGCCACCGCATATCTGACATGATCAGGATGACTACTGGTGGCGTGGAGAAGAGTATTTCCTGAGATTGGCTTACGGTAAACATTAGACACAATTTCTCCATTGACATTGCTAGTTAGAGTGACATCCAAATAGTTAATAGACTTAAAATTACTTTCATAAGTAAATCGTAAACTGTCACTGTTCTTATTCAGATAATCGACAAAGTCCCTGACACAATGTTCAGGCCCACACCAAATTAACAACAGATCATCGATAAAACGTCTGTACAACTTAATGTACTGTCGAAAGGGATTTCCCTCTCCAAAGATGTGTGCCATTTCCCACCATTCTAAAACCAAATTGGCATAAGAAGGGGCAAATTTGGCCCCCATGGCCATTCCACACCTTTGGAGAAAGAAATCCCCCTCAAAACGGAAAAAATTGTGTGTCAACAAGATTTTGACTATTTCAACAACAAATCTCTGGAAATCCTCAGAATAGGTAGTAAAATGAAATAGAAAGAATTCAAGTGCCTTAAGCCCCATACTGATGATGTTGAGTAAATGTTTAGTATCTCGCAAGTAAGAATTAAATGAGGTAACCAGTGGTTGAAGGATAGCATCAAGCCACTCTGAAGTGTGTTCTAAAAGTGAATCTATGCCACTCATTTTAGGTCTTCCCTGCACATTTACCAAGGATTTGTGCACCTTAGGCAGATGATGGAACAAAGGGGTCTTAGGGATGATCCACTATCAAATAATCAACTGTCTGCTGATCCAAGAAACCCTCATGCATTCCATCATCCAACAGGTGCATCAAACCCTTTTTGAATTTTTCCATGGGGTCTCCTGACAAAATACAATTGTCATGGGTATTATGCAGTTGTCTATAGGCCTCTGTAACATACATAGACCTATCCATAACAACGACCGACCCGCCTTTGTCCGCCGGATGGATCACCAGTTCATTGTTGTGTTCTAGGGATACCAATGCCTCCCTTTGGGATTTAGTCAAATTATGTTTCTGAGTAGATCTTTTACTTTTGATGTCTTTCCCTAAAACTACTAAGTCTGCTTCAACTCTTGCATGAAATGTCTCAATGACAGAGCCCCTTGACTGAACAGGATAAAAAGTTGATTTACTTTTGAACTTTGGTCCAGTATTAATACACTCAGAACCAGTCCTAGCATCAGACTCTAGTAGCTGCAAGGAAACTACATCACAAGATTCAGAGAAATCCAATGCCGAATAGTTCATATCAGCTTTAATCGCCTGTAAATAGAATTATTCTGTAAGACATCAGAGTCACCAAAGAACTTCTTTAGAGTTAAATTTCTCACCAGCCGATTTACATCCAATAAAGTTTGGAAAACATTGAGGTTGCAGGTTGGGGCAAATCCCAACCCCAAGCTCAAAACATATTCTTGCTCAGAGGTCAATACAGTCTTGGATAAATTCATAACATTATAGGTGTTATTTATTTGTACTTGCTTTGGGGACGACTTCCCCTTAGCTGTTATCTCTCTTGTGTAGGAGTTTTGGACTGATCCGTACCATCCCCTGTTTTTGCCTGTACCTGGGGAAAAACCTGTTCTATTTCAGTATATGTACTCCCCAGTTGTGGTGTAAAAGGAAGGGACTGGTGTTGTACAGAAGCCTTGGTGTGTGTACTTACTATTTGTGGTATTAAAGGGAGGGACTGATGTTGTGCAGAAACTAAATCATTCAATCTAGAAACTAATTCTGTATTTTGGTTTCCCATAATAGGCAAAGATTGAGCTCCCCCTCCTAGTGCAAGCTGTGTGTTAATGTTGCTTTGAGCCTTCGTCTGGACCTTTCTTCTTTGACTATATATATATATATATATATATATATATATATATATGTGTGTGTGTGTGTGTCATGTGGTACTTTGCCCATAATACTACATAAGGTATGTATACATCTAAGCTGCAGGAAGTTCCACCAATCTTGGCTGTAAAGTTACAGCCGAGAGCTGTTGTTCCTAAGATCCAGGCATCTGTCTCTATATGTGCCTGATTGTTACAGACAGTGACACTGTGTTTGTCACCATCTGTAATGATCAACTTCTTGTGCCATCGTCACAAAGACAGAGGGTGGAGGTGTCCTAAGCTACAGAAAAAAAAATTAAAGGGACACTCAACGCAAATGTTTTCTTTAATTGATCAGATAGAGCATGCAATTTTAAGCAACTTTCTAATTTACTCCTATTATCAATTTTTCTTTGCTCTCTTGCTATCTTTATTTAAAAAGCAGGAATGTGATGCATAGGAGCCAGCCCATTTTTGGTTGACAACTTGGGTTATGCTTGCTTATTGGTGGGTAAATGTCAGCCTCCAATAAGCAAGCGCTATCCATGGTGCTGAACCTAAAATGGGCTGGCTGCTAAGATTTACATTAATGATTTTAAAATAAAGATAGCAAGAGAACAAAAAAAATGACAATAGGTGTAAATTAGAAAGCTGCTTACAATTGCATGCTCTATCTGAATCATGAACAAAACAAATTGGGTTCAGTTTCCCTTTAAGGGAGAGGGAGGGATGGGAAGCTACCCTATCTGAAACACTAAAATGTCATTAGTTGTCTAAGCTGAAACTTTGCTCTTTTCTATGAGAGCATACTGAAGTAGGTTCAGAAGAGGGCATGTTACAAGAGCACTATATCACTATATGGCAGTAGTGTTTTCAACAATGTTTGTAACAGTGTTATACAAAAAGTGCTCAATATCTGTGCCCACTTCTGAGTCTACTTCAGTATGTTCTCCTGGAAAAAGTGGGAAGTTTCAAAAGAAAAATCTGAATAATTTAAAATGAGCATTTTGATTAATCTAACACTTTATGAATATATTATCATTTTGCATAATTGTATGAATACAATTGTTTAACTTCAAACCACAAAATTACAATATGTAAACATTTTGATGATCGTAATTTAATTGTCAAAATAGTTTTTTTTTGCAAAGTTTATAATAATGCCTAGAGGTTCATTTTAACTTTTCTATAACTCAGGAATCAAACATGCTTATTAACATAACATGAAAAAACTCATGAAAACTTGTATATAAAAAATATGCTGCTTGGAACAGACCAAAACAGATTTTCAAGAGTTCAAGGTTGTTGAAAATGTAAGGTCGCAAAACTCTAGGGAAAAGATGCTGTTAAAGTGAAGTGGGATTGGTGGAGTTTAAGTGGAGCAAAGTCACCCAAACACCAGGCTTCCTGATGGATTCAAACACACTGAATTTGATATCCAGCAAAAATCTGCACAAAACTATTTATACAGTTTTTCTAATGGATTTATTGAATTGTTTTTAATGTTTTAGACATTGATGTGTTCCTTTCTGTCCTCACATAATTATTAGAATGTATTTTGGTAAAAAAAAACACAAACACTTTAATATCTACATCAGTTTTAGCTTATAATCAGATGTTCAAGGTCTAGATGTTCCACTAACAGTCACATCATAATACCTTTGAAAACAAGGCTTAAAGAACAAATAATAGTCTGTACATAATAGAAAATAAATGTTTGCCTCAGGTCAGAAACATTAGCTTTTACATACAACTATATAATGATCACAGTTCCCAGTGATTTCACTTACAAAGATTACAAGTGGAGCGCTAATTTAACGTGCGCCCTGCAAACGGAAGCATTTTCCCGTTTGCGGGCATGTGATAGATAACCAGCCATTACAAGTGCCTTTTTTTTGCTACTGTGAGCTTGTGGTAGCAATTAGCGCTTGGAAAATTAAAGGGACAGGAAACCCAAAAAATGTCTTTCATGATTTAGGTAGAACAAACTTTCCAGTTTACTTCTAATATCAAATGTACTTAATTCTCTTGTTATCATTTGTTGAAGGAGCAGCAATGGACTACTGGTTTCTAACTGAACACATGGGTGAGCCAATGACAATCAGTATATATATATATATATATGCAGCCACCAATCAGCAGCTAAAACCTAGGTTAGGTTCTTTGCTGCTCCTGAGCTTACCTAGATAAACCTTTCAGCAAAGGATAACAAGAGAAGGAAGCAAATTAAATAATAAAAGTAAATTGGAAAGTTGTTTAAAATTGTATCCTCTGTCTAAATCATGAATGTCTAATTATGACTTTACTGTCCCTTTAACCAGAGATCAGATATCTGGTTAGTTTTCTAATAGTGCCCCAAATGCCCCCAAAATAAACAGTCTTTTAGTTTTTATGAAAAAAAACCCTACATACACTAGGGGCAGTTTTTAGGGGTTAAAAGTGATGGGTGTGGGGTGTTAGAAAAAAAACAGCATGGAAAAGTGCCTTTACATATAGGTCCATGGGGACTGTGTGTTCGCTATAAATATATACTGTATGTATATGATTTTATATATATTTATGTGTGTCATAAAATTCCTCAGTAACTTCACTTCCTTATGTCCCTTTAAAAAGGAAGGTTTGATAATTAGAGAGTCTTTATAAAAGACCTTCCATTACTAACCTCATTGCTTGTTAAGTTTTGTCAAGCTGTGTAAACAGTCTCTAATTAAGGACTGCCGGATCTCCAGCTCAAATTAGGAGATTGTATCCTGTCGTAAATACCTTTAGAGACCACTTTAGTCTATGTTCCATTTATATTGCACAGGATCACAGTACCGATAAAGAGTAAGGCAGGGAGAGAAAGCATCATTAAAATGTCAACTTTATTATACTTGCATAAAAATAGTACAAAGGCACAGCAGACTGTCAGAATCCATGGCTGACGCGCTTCCTGCCTCACGGGCAGTTCATCAGAGCACAGGATTGAGCGCTAAACACAGCTGTTAAATCTGGGATGTGTCCCGTAGAGGAACCAATGAACAGGTACGAAATATGACACACACATTAACTCTGTGTATACCTTACCCCAAAAAAAGTGTGTAGCAAATTAAAATAACAAAACACTCACTTAATCTAAAAACAAAAGTAGTTTTCCTAAAAGTTAAGACATAGACGTTATTCAGGATACTATCTCAAAATGATGGTAAATAAAGTTACTTCATTATACAAAGCATATAGCCAGCAACGCCGCTCTTGTCATCCGCAATATTTATACCTTTGTCAATATAAAAGTTGAATGCATTATGAAGTCCTCTGTTTGCAACAGTGGCCTTAGAGGTTATGATATGGGAATTGACTGATTTAATGACACGTAACTTGTACTACTTTATTCATGGTGTGATTTTAGAAAACCAGGATTTCTGTTATCTTGCACTGTTAATTTCTTGAATTATATTTCTTTTTGTTATTATGCACTTGCAACAAAATAATAAAAATTACTTTATCATAAAAGTTGAATGCACACAATATATGTAATAGGCTATTAAAGATAACAAATAGCAGCGTAAAATACTGAGTATATTGCTATGAACTGTATAAGACACAACTTACTATGGTGAATAACCTAGTTGAAACCGCATAAGATTACAAAAATGGACAATTTTAAATTGTTCAATTTCTAACATTTGTTGAAGCACATTTTGTTAATATTAAACCTCATTCCGTTTCTGTTGAGAGATACATATATATAGAGATACTATAAATATATAGTACTATAAATATATAGTACTATAAATATACATTAACAGGTCTCCAGTAAAGAGACTAGTAGTTGATTACAACATAGACCTCCACGCAATAAATTAAGATATCTTTATGGTTAAGACATATAGTATATATTATATAGAGAAAATATAAATCCAAAGTTTTAATCCTAAATATCACAAAGAATATTGAATGAACAGAATTCATCTATCAATGTAGAGTTTGACATCACTAATTTTGTTTATACCTAGCGGACTACCTGTTCTGAGTGTATATATTCAAAATTCTTCTCTCTTACTTAGAGCTTTGTATCTATCACCACCCCTCAATCCTAATTTAACCTGTTCTATTCCTTGGAACCTGAAATAATTAAACTTATTGGGCGCGATCCGATATAGATCGCAGTTTGCGGCGCAAGCGAGGGAACCGGCGTCGCCCGCAGTTTCAGCTCGCAACTCGAGCTATCCCATATAGGTCGCCGTCAGATGCTAACGTGCCGTAAGTCTGACAAACCAGCGATGTCCAGAAATCTGCGCAAGTACAAATTTCTGGCGTCGCCAGTGACTTGCGCCACGTTAGAATCTGCCGGCGCCTATAAAACCTGACTAAAGTCTAAAACACCCGCACTGTCTAACACGCCTCCCTAACATAGCCCGACAAGTCTAACACGCCTCCCTAACATAGCCCGACACGTCTAACCCTCTATCCGCTATCCCCCCTCACTAGCCTAACAATAAAAAAGCTATTAACCCCTAAACCGCCGCTCCCGTACCCCGCCGCAACCTAATAAAGTTATTAACCCCTAAACCGCCGCTCCCGTACCCCGCCGCCAGCTATATTATATCTATAACCCCCTAAAGTGAGCCCCTAACACCGCCGCCATCTCTATTAAAATGATTAACCCCTAATTTAATCTACCTACCCCGCCGCCAGCTATATTATCTATATTAACCCTAAGTATATTATAGTTAATATAGTTATTACATTATATATATTAACTATATTAACCCTAATTATATTAGGGTTAATATAGTTACTATAGTATTTATATTAACTATATTAACTCTATCTAACCCTAACACCCCTAACTAAATTTATATTAAATTAATCTAATTCATTTATACACTAAAATATTCCTATTTAAATCTAAATACTTACCTATAAAATAAACCCTAAGATAGCTACAATATAATTAATAATTACATTGTAGCTATGTTAGGGTTAATATTTATTTTACAGGTAAATTGTTAATTATTTTAACTAGGTATAATAGATATTAAATAGTTATTAACTATTTAATATCTACCTAGTTAAAATAATTACCCAATTACCTGTAAAATAAATCCTAACCTAAGTTATAAATACACCTACACTATCAATAAATTTAATAAACTACAAACATCTATCTAAAAATACAATTAAATTAACTAAACTAAATTACAAAAAAAAACAAACACTAAATTACAAAAAATAAAAAAAAGATTACAAGATTTTTAAGCTAATTACACCTATTCTAAGCCCCCTAATAAAATAATAAACCCCCAAAATAAAAAAAATTCCCTGCCCTATTCTAAATTAAACAAATTTCAAAGCTCTTTACCTTACCAGCCCTTAAAAGGGCCTTTTGTGGGGCATGCCCCAAAGAATTCAGCTCTTTTGCATACAACAAATACAATCCCCCCCCCCCATTACAACCCACCACCCACATACCCCTATTCTAAAACCACCCAAACCCCCCTTAAAAAAGCCTAACACTACCCCCCTGAAGATCTCCCTACCTTGTCTTCACCACACCGGGCCGAACTCCTGATCCGATCCGGGCGATGTCTTCCTCCAAGCGGCAAAGAAGAATTCTTCCTCCGGCGATGTCTTCCTCCAAGCGGCAAAGAAGAATTCTTCCTCCGGCGACGTCTTCCTCCAAGCGGCAGCAAAGTCTTCATTCTTCCGGCGGCATCTTCAATCTTCTTTCTTCGCTCCGCCGCCGCGGAGCATCCATCCCGGCCGACTGCTGTACTACGAATGATGTACCTTTAAATGACGTCATCCAAGATGGCGTCCGCAGAATTCCGATTGGCTGATAGGATTCTATCAGCCAATCGGAATTAAGTTAGAAAAATCTGATTGGCTGATTGAATCAGCCAATCAGATTCAAGTTCAATCCGATTGGCTGATCCAATCAGCCAATCAGATTGAGCTCGCATTCTATTGGCTAGTACAGCAGTCGGCCGGGATGGATGCTCCGCGACGGCGGAGCGAAGAAAGAAGATTGAAGATGCCGCCAGAAGAATGAAGACTTTGCTGCCGCTTGGAGGAAGACGTCGCCGGAGGAAGAATTCTTCTTTGCCGCTTGGAGGAAGACATCGTCGGAGGAAGAATTCTTCTTTGCCGCTTGGAGGAAGACATCGCCCGGATCGGATCAGGAGTTCGGCCCGGTGTGGTGAAGACAAGGTAGGGAGATCTTCAGGGGGGTAGTGTTAGGCTTTTTTAAGGGGGGTTTGGGTGGTTTTAGAATAGGGGTATGTGGGTGGTGGGTTGTAATGGGGGGGGGGATTGTATTTGTTGTATGCAAAAGAGCTGAATTCTTTGGGGCATGCCCCACAAAAGGCCCTTTTAAGGGCTGGTAAGGTAAAGAGCTTTGAAATTTGTTTAATTTAGAATAGGGCAGGGAATTTTTTTTATTTTGGGGGTTTATTATTTTATTAGGGGGCTTAGAATAGGTGTAATTAGCTTAAAAATCTTGTAATCTTTTTTTTATTTTTTGTAATTTAGTGTTTGTTTTTTTTTGTAATTTAGTTTAGTTAATTTAATTGTATTTTTAGATAGATGTTTGTAGTTTATTAAATTTATTGATAGTGTAGGTGTATTTATAACTTAGGTTAGGATTTATTTTACAGGTAATTGGGTAATTATTTTAACTAGGTAGATATTAAATAGTTAATAACTATTTAATATCTATTATACCTAGTTAAAATAATTAACAATTTACCTGTAAAATAAATATTAACCCTAACATAGCTACAATGTAATTATTAATTATATTGTAGCTATCTTAGGGTTTATTTTATAGGTAAGTATTTAGATTTAAATAGGAATATTTTAGTTTATAAATGAATTAGATTAATTTAATATAAATTTAGTTAGGGTTAGATAGAGTTAATATAGTTAATATAAATACTATAGTAACTATATTAACTATATTAACCCTAATATAATTAGGGTTAATATAGTTAATATATATAATGTAATACCTATATTAACTATAATATACTTAGGGTTAATATAGATAATATAGCTGGCGGCGGGGTAGGTAGATTAAATTAGGGGTTAATCATTTTAATAGTGATGGCGGCGGTGTAAGGGGCTTACATTAGGGGTTAATAATATTAATATAGCTGGCGGCGGTATAGGGGGATTAGATTAGGGGTTAATAATTTTTATATAGGTGGCGGCGGTGTAAGGGGTCAGATTAGGGGATAGATAAGGTAGATGGCGGCGGTTTTAGGGGCTCACAGTAGGGGGTTAGTTTATGTAGATGGCGGCGGGGTCCGGGAGCGGCGGTTTAGGGGTTAATAACTTTATTAGGGATTTCGGGGGGGGGGGGATCGCGGTTGACAGGTAGATAGACATTGCGCATGCGTTAGGTGTTAGGTTTTATTTAGCAGATCACGGTTGACAGGGAGATAGACATTGCGCATGCGTTAGGTGTTAGGTTTATTTTCTAGTTAGTTTAGGGAGTTACGGGGCTCCAATAGTCAGCGTAAGGCTTCTTACGGCTGCTTTTTGTGGCGAGGTGAAAATGGAGTAAGTTTTCTCCATTTTCGCCACGTAAGTCCTTACGCTGCATATTGGATACCAAACTGCGCTGGTTTGGTATACCTGCCTATGGCCCAAAAAACTACGGGCGACGGCAGAAATATACGCGCGTAATTTCTAGGTTACGCCGTATATAGGATACCAAATCAGCGTAAATATTGGCGTCGCCGGCTTTTGCGGGCAACGCTTTATATCGGATCGACCCCATTGTCGTGAATGAAAAAATGTTTAGCTACTGGCGTTTTCGGTTCCTCAGCCTCTAGTGACAGTAAGTGTTCCCTAATCCTGTCCTTGAGACATCTAGAGGTGAGTCCCACATATTGAAAATTACAGCAGGTGCATGTGATTAGATAGATGATAAAGATAGATTTGCAGTCAATACGTTCACGTATCTTATAGATTTTTCCTGTGTTACTAGATGTGAAAGTCTCACCAACTAGTGCATACTCACAACTTTTGCACGGTCTACCTCCACACTTATAAAAACCTCTTCTGCCTGGAAGCCAGGAACAAGTAGTTGTATATCTATCTCCTGGACTCGAGCTAAAGTTTTTATTGATCTTATCACCTATGGTGTCTGATCTACTGGAAATTAATTTGCAATTCTTAGGGATCAATCTCAAGTCCTCATCTATCTCCAATAGAGTCAATCTCTTTTTAATGATATTACAGATATCATTGAATTGTTGGCTGTATTTAGTTATGAAATTCAATCCTCTTTGATTAGTAGCTGTTTTAGAGTTGTATTTCTTATCCTTCAATAAATTTGCTCTATCAAAACCTGCTACCATCATGGATAATTTTCTCAAATTACTCTGATCATAACCTCTTTCAGTGAGACGTAGAGTTAAATCATTGGCATGTCTCCAATAATGTTGTAAATTAGTGCAATTATGCCTTAGTCTGATGTACTGACCCTTAGGTATGCCCTTTTTTAGGTGTTTAGGATGTAAAGAGTCTGCCCGTAAGATGGTATTACCCGAGATTTCTTTTCTATATACTTCTGTAACTATCACCTGTTCATCATGACCCAATAGTACATCAAGATATGGTATGGAGTTTTGTGAGGCACTGTAGGTAAAACCAAGATTGGCATTATTATCATTCAAATGGCCAACAAAATCTGTCAATTTATCACCAGAGCCCCCCCAAACTACCAAAATATCATCGATGTACCGGGTATACATTTTAATACAATGTTTGAACCTGTTGTCATTTCCAAAGATTTTTATCAGCTCAAAATCTGCCAAGAACATATTTGCATACGAGGGGGCAAATTTTGCCCCCATCGCTGTCCCTCTTAACTGTAAAAAGAACTCCCCATTGAAAACAAAATAGTTATGATTAAGCAAAAATGTGATAGCCTGTAGAATGAATTCTATAAGCTTATAGTCATATCCAGAATATCTCTCAAGCGTTCTCTTTACTGAGTTAATCCCCAATACACGAGGGATGCAAGAATATAAAGAAATTGCATCAATAGTTACAAAATAGTAATTCTTTTCCCAGACAAAATTTTGTGTCATTCTAAGCAAGTGTTTAGTATCTCTAAGGAAACCAGGCAATGATTGTACAATTGGCTGCAACTGTGCATCTACCCATCCTCCTAATCTTTCTCCCAGAGAGCCAATAGCTGAAATGATTGGTCTCCCTGGGGGATTGGTTAGGGACTTGTGTACCTTTGGCAGATATTTAAAAATAGGTACTCTTGGATGTTCAACAAATATATACTCAACAGTTTTCACCGTCAATATAGCATTCTCAGACCCTGCATCTAGTAGGTGTTTTAGTTCTCTCTGAAATTTAATGGTAGGATTAAATGTAAGTTTCTTGTAAGTATGTGAATCTTCTAACTGTCTGTATGCCTCCTTTAGATAGTCTGCTTTGTCTAAGATAACAATGGAACCTCCTTTATATGAATTGACTATCACTATGTCTGAATTATTAGCAAGTTTATCCAATGCTGTGATTTCTCTCTTACTAAGATTATTATACATTCCTTTATTCTTATTCTCTGTAGTTTTTACTGATAATTCCATAAGATCTTGTTCCAAAATAGAGTGAAATAATTCAATCACATCATTCCGTGCATTAACCGGATAAAAAGTGCTAAGCATATTTTTCTTAACAGATTGTTGTCTATCAAGGGTACTGCCCTGGGTACTTTCGCCCTGCATCTCACATAGGGATACAATGTCACACAGATCTTCAAAATTACAATTCTCATTGAGAATCTGGGTATTCCCAAGTTCAGCACAGGGCGAGACTACCTCTGTAGAATGCTTGAAATGTTTAGCCAAAGTCACCTTACGTATAAATTTATTGATATCTAACAAAGTATCAAATAAATTGAAATCCCTAGTGGGTGAAAAACCTAATCCTTTAGATAATACTGCAATTTCATTACACTCTAGCACCACAGAAGATAAATTAATCAATTGTTGTCTTTGTGATTTTTCTTCTTTTTCCATTGGGTTTTGCGACTGGGATATCTTGGTATCGATGGTACTGTCTCTGTATCCTCTCTTGTTGTCTTTATTGTCCCTTTTTCTTTCTCTTTCACAATTTCTATCATGCCTGCCCCGTTTTTTGGCTTTGCCCCCATTTCAACTTCTGTTGTAGCAGTCTTCCTAATGGGCGTAGAGGTAGTTGGTATAGCTAGTATTGAAGTTCCTGTAGTAGTGGTTGAGATACAGTTGGTATCACTTGAGCCAGTTGTATTTTCAAAGCTGGAAAAGGTAATCTTCTTTAGATTTTTGTTCTTACTTTTATCCATATTTCCAGATTTTTGTTTTCTCCTTTGTGTCCTCCTCTCCAAATTCCAACTGTAAACAATTCCCAGCTCATAGTCTTTCGTATCTCTTCCATATTTCTTAAATTTATTATCTGATAAATCAGTACTCAATTGTTCCAGAGTCTCATCTAGTTGTTTCTGAAAATGGGGCATTTGTTCACCTTCTTTGAATGACTCCAATTGTCAATCTAGTTCCTCAATTTCAAGCAAAATACCTTCCCTCTGTTCTTTTTTGAACTTCACTAACTTCTCCATTAGTGTTAGGGAGAAATCTGTCAGGGATTGATTCCAGTCAAGCATGAATTCAGGATAATCTTTGTGAAAGGCTGGAAACTTTTTTAAACTTAACCCTCTAGGTATCTTTTTTTCTTCTAAATAATGCTCCAAAAATGTTATGTCCCACCATAGTTTTAGTTCTTTTATATGTGTCTTTTCTTTATTAGAGAATAGGGTTCCCAGGCTAGTCTTAACTTCTTCAGTTGCTGTGCCTTTAAATAATTTGTGCAATCTCTCCCTCCTATGTGTATCGACAAAAGCAGCCATATTGTAAAGTATATGTGTCCACAATAAGTTATATATCGTCTCTTGCCTCCACTGGAGAAATTAACTTTCAATGCATAAATTCCATACATACTTTGTGAAGGATTTATCAGACAATATACTTGTTTGTAGTAAAAGAGTACCACTTGGTGTAAGCAACTCCACACAGGAGTCCCACTATCGCAGATAACACCAAGTGAATATACAATAAGTGTACACAACTATAATATAAATACCAAGGGCTTACCGCACAGAAGATCAAACCGATAGATGAGAAAGTCTCTTCCACGCTGTCATCGTTTAAGCGTGTAACATGCTGTGCATGTAAAGTGATATAGGTATACAAACAAATGTGCCCCCAAGGTGAATCACCTACTACGTCACGCAGGTGAACTGCTGCTACTCCTCCGGTGCTGTAAGGGCTCTCCAATACCCCTCATTTGAACCAAGAAACAGTCACCAATATTGCACAGGATCACAGTACCGATAAAGAGTAAGGCAGGGTCTCTCAAGTAATCTCATCTACACATTACATTGGCCAAATGGAACAATACTCGTTCAGAGTACTTGATAGCACTAATGCCTTCCATGAAATTTGGCTCCCATGGCTCACTAGGTTCCCCAATTGGTCCTCAAGCCCTTAAACCACACCATAGATCCATTAATCATCTTCTGCTTTCCCGTTCCTTCACCCCCTCTCCCTTCCTTTTTTTTTTTTTTTTTTTTTTTTTTTCTCCTCTTTCCCTTCTTCTCTTCTCCTCTTTCTTCTCCTCTATAACCCATTAGGTCCGTCCTACATAAATCCCAGTATTCTATATCTTTATCATGCTGAGTACCAATATCATCTTTAAAAACAGACTCAATATCTAAACCTGTATCTACAATGCGTTACTTCCAGAAAAGAGACCCATTTAATGTATAGACTTGCTTTCATTCTTATTTCCATGTTTCTTGTTCACTCTTTTTTTTTTTTTATATAAAAGTATGCAATATTTGACATTTAATTGTATTATTCAATGACATTATATTGTATCTCCAATTCTGTATCTATTGGCATGCTGTTGTTTAATATGTTGTCTCAATAAAAAAAATTTAAAAAAAAAAAAAGAGTAAGGCAGGGAGAGAAAGCATCATTAAAATGTCAACTTTATTATACTTGCATAAAAATAGTACAAAGGCACAGCAGACTGTCAGAATCCATGGCTGATGCGCTTCCTGCCTCACGGGCAGTTCATCAGAGCACAGGATTGAGCGCTAAACACAGCTGTTAAATCTGGGATGTGTCCCGTAGAGGAACCAATGAACAGGTACGAAATATGACACACACATTAACTCTGTGTATACCTTACCCTAAAAAAAGTGTGTAGCAAATTAAAATAACAAAACACTCACTTAATCTAAAAACAAAAGTAGTTTTCCTAAAAGTTAAGACATAGACGTTATTCAGGATACTATCTCAAAATGATGGTAAATAAAGTTACTTCATTATACAAAGCATATAGCCAGCAACGCCGCTCTTGTCATCCGCAATATTTATACCTTTGTCAATATAAAAGTTGAATGCACACAATATATGTAATAGGCTATTACAGATAACAAATAGCAGCGTAAAATACTGAGTATATTGCTATGAACTGTATAAGACACAACTTACTATGGTGAATAACCTAGTTGAAACCGCATAAGATTACAAAAATGGACAATTTTAAATTGTTCAATATCTAATATTTGTTGAAGCACATTTTGTTAATATTAAACCTCATTCCGTTTCTGTTGAGAGATACATATATATAGAGATACTATAAATATATAGTACTATAAATATATAGTACTATAAATATACATTAACATGTCTCCAGTAAAGAGACTAGTAGTTGATTACAACATAGACCTCCACGCAATAAATTAAGATATCTTTATGGTTAAGACATATAGTATATATTATATAGAGAAAATATAAATCCAAAGTTTTAATCCTGAATATCACAAAGAATATTGAATGAACAGAATTCATCTATCAATGTAGAGTTTGACATCACTAATTTTGTTTATACCTAGCGGACTACCTGTTCTGAGTGTATATATTCAAAATTCTTCTCTCTTACTGAGAGCTTTGTATCTATCACCACCCCTCAGTCCTAATTTAACCTGTTCTATTCCTTGGAACCTGAAATAATTAAACTTATTGTTGTGAATGAAAAAATGTTTAGCTACTGGCGTTTTCGGTTCCTCAGCCTCTAGTGACAGTAAGTGTTCCCTAATCCTGTCCTTGAGACATCTAGAGGTGAGTCCCACATATTGAAAATTACAGCAGGTGCATGTGATTAGATAGATGATAAAGATAGATTTACAGTCAATACGTTCACGTATCTTATAGATTTTTCCTGTGTTAATAGATGTGAAAGTCTCACCAACTAGTGCATACTCACAACTTTTGCACGGTCTACCTCCACACTTATAAAAACCTCTTCTGCCTGGAAGCCAGGAACAAGTAGTTGTATATCTATCTCCTGGACTCGAGCTAAAGTTTTTATTGATCTTATCACCTATGGTGTCTGATCTACTGGAAATTAATTTGCATTCTTAGGGATCAATCTCAAGTCCTCATCTCTCTCCAATAGAGGTAATCTCTTTTTAATGATATTACAGATATCATTGAATTGTTGGCTGTATTTAGTTATGAAATTCAATCCTCTTTGATAAGTAGCTGTTTTAGAGTTGTATTTCTTATCCTTCAATAAATTTGCTCTATCAAAACCTGCTACCATCATGGATAATTTTCTCAAACTATTCTGATCATAACCTCTTTCAGTAAGACGTAGAGTTAAATCATTGGCATGTCTCCAATAATTTTGTAAAGTAGTACAATTACGCCTTAGTCTGATGTACTGACCCTTAGGTATGCCCTTTTTTAGGTGTTTATGTGTTTTTAGGTGTTTAGGATGTTTTTTTTGGGGGTAAGGTATACACGGAGTTAATGTGTGTGTCATATTTCGTACCTGTTCATTCATTCCTCTACGGGACACATCCCAGATTTAACAGCTGTGTTTAGCGCTCAATACTGTGCTCTGATGAACTGCCCGTGAGGCAGGAAACGCGTCAGCCATGGATTCTGACAGTCTGCTGTGCCTTTGTACTATTTTTATGCAAGTATAATAAAGTTGACATTTTAATGATGCTTTCTCTCCCTGCCTTACTCTTTATCGGTACTGTGATCCTGTGCAATATTGGTGACTGTTTCTTGGTTCAAATGAGGGGTATTGGAGAGCCCTAACAGCACCAGAGGAGTAGCAGCAGTTCACCAGCGTGACGTAGTAGGTGATTCACCTTGGCGGCACATTTGTTTGTATACCGATATCACTTTACATGCACAGCATGTTACACGCTTAAACGGTGACAGCGTGGAAGAGACTTTCTCATCTATCGGTTTGATCTTCTGTGCGGTAAGCCCTTGGTATTTATATTATAGTTGTGTACACTTATTGTATATTCACTTGGTGTTATCCGCGATAGTGGGACTCCTGTGTGGAGTTGCTTACACCAAGTGGTACTCTTTTATTACAAACAAGTATATTGTCTGATAAATCCACAAAGTTTGTATGGAATTTATGTTCCATTGAACCAGTGTTCAGTACAAATTAACACAATAACTGTGCAGTTTGTCCTACGGTTACTGCATTTACTATTCTAAGTAACAAGGAAATTTCTGACTTTCAACAACAATCTCATACCTGCCGTACTACGAACATTCAGTGACTTCCTGTCTACTTGTCCAGATCCTCCGCTACCATCTGGAAGCGTAAGTGGTTCCTTTAACATCAGCAGCAGCAAAATCAATAGCCATGCTCCCAACTCAATAGATGTGAAGCAGCCATTCCGGTTACAACATGCTCAACTGTTCGGAGAACGACTTCTACAGGTACAATTTCCTTATATATTTTATACCAGAAAGTCTTGTTCTGTCAATCTGATGGGAACACGTAGACTCCAGTCTGCAGCTTCCAGTAATAGGGGCCGATTTATCAAAGCTTCAACTGCGAATACGATGGAATTCCAGGTCAAATTAAATGCATAATTGATATGTCATAGTTATTATGGCATCAACATAGTAAAATGTAGAACATTCCGACAAAATATACGCTCCTGTGAGATCACCTTGATGCAAATCGATGCTTGCGTTATTTGAGCATACTACTGCCAATTCGCCCTCTCATATGACTCTATTCGACCAAATACAAATTTATCAAACATTCAAAAGGTACGCTCGCGTCTCTTCCGACGCCGCAAACCTAATGTTCAATCCGCCACGTTGAGGCCATGAATGCTATAGAAAGCACCATTGAGCCTGCTAATGCTAAAGAAAGCAAAGGGATGTTACTGCATTATAAAAGGGTGTGTCTAACAACATAGAAAAATTAGTTTAGTTATATGCAGTTTCGATTCGGAGATAGTTATCAAGTATGGAAATTCTGAAGGAGGTTGATGAACCAAGCTGAAGAAGGAGGTTGATGAACCAAGCTGCACAAGAGCGCCAACAAAGATGCATAAGAGTACCAAGGGTAGTCTTACCAAGAATTGGCCTCCATGCCCTAAGTGATAGGGAGGTTATTCGGAGATTCCGGCTGAATAGGGTTTCAATAGAGAGACTCTATGAAGAAATAAAAGACTCCTTAGGACCCAATACAGGTAGGATCAGGGCAATACCTGCGATGTTGAAACTCTGTACTATATTTTCTTGCAACAGGATCCTTTCAGGCAGTCATGAGTATAGTCATTGGAATGACCCAGGCAACCTTCTCCTGACATCTAAAGGTTGTTCTCAATGCCTTACACCAATGGCTAGTACATTACGTTCATTTCCCAGAAACACGGGAGGAGTGGCATAATGTAAAATTTCACTTCTATAAAATGGCTGGGATGCCCAACATATTGGGTGCAATAGATTGCACCCTTATATCTGTGCAGTCTCCTAAGGCAGGAGAGGAGGTGTATCAGAACAGGAAGCAGAACCATTTCCTGAATATCCAGGTGATATGTGACACCAAATTAAAAATAATGAGTGTCCGGTTAGGATTTCCTGGTTCTACCTATGACTCCTTCATTCTAAGGAATTCTGCCATCTACAACACATGCCAGAATGTATTCTACTAGGTAAATGTCTCTTATAAATATTTATATATGTATATTATATAATTAATTAATTCATATTGCTAATATCAATTGTCTATTTCTTGCATGCAGGAGATTTGGGCTATTCCTGTTTTTCCTGGTTTTTTACACCAGTGAACAATTCAACAACTGAGGAACAATTACAGTATAATGAAGCACATATATCAACTCATATAAGTCATTTGGAGTCTTGTAGAGCAGATTCCGCTGTTTGGAAGTCCCCTGTGGAGTACTGCAATATGCGCCAAAGAAAGTGTCACATATTTTTTTTGTTGATTTGTGGTATGTTTCACACTATTGCTATTCGAATGCCAAATGTTGAAATGGATAACTTAGATCTGGCTGAGTATGATGAAAATTTAGCACCCATATATCAAAATTATGCTAGGGAAGTACAAGCAAGGGCAGAGTATATTCAGGCAGTATTTGGCCAATAACCATTATCATGTAAATATTTAGTATACTACATTTATTTATTGCTTTCGTGTTATATTTGTTTGTTGCATTTATCCAAAAGGTGTTTATTTTGGGTGTCTTGCAATTATTTACTTTCAAACATGTTGAAACATATCTTTAAAACATATTGTAAAATGCATTTTCTTTATTGCATTTATTGCACACTTGACTCTGTTTTTGATTCTAAAGTGTTTCTTTGCTAGTCAATATTTTTGTGCAGACATAAATCAACAAAATTGTTTGAAATGCTATCACCTAGATTACGAGTTGTGCGTTAGAGGCTATGAGGTGCTAACGAGCATTTTTTTCTCACCGCTCACTTAAGACAACGCTGGTATTACAGGTTTTTTTAAACCCGGCGTTAGCCGCAAAAAGGAGAGCGTAGAGCACAATTTAGCTCCACATCTCACCTCAATACCAGCTCTGCTTACGTTAGCGGTGAGCAGGTAAAACATGCTTGTGCACGATTTCCCCTTAGGAATCAATGGGGGAGAGCCGGCTGAAAAAAAAGCAGCGTTCTGCTTCTAACGCAGCCCCATTGATTCCTATGGGGAAATACATTTTATGTCTACACCTAACACCCTAACATGAACCCCGAGTCTAAACACCCCTAATCTTACACTTATTAACCTCTAATCTGCCGCCCCTGACATTGTCGACACCTGCATTATATTATTAACCCCTAATCTGCCGCTCCGGACACCGCCACCACCTACATTATCCCTATGAACCCCTAATCTGCTGCCCCCAACATCGCAAACACCTACTTTTTATTTATTAACCCCTACTCTGCTGCCCCCAATGTCGCCGCCACCTAATTACACTTATTAACCCCTAATCTGCCACCGCCAACGTCGACACCACTATAATAAAGTTATTAACCCCTAAAGTCTAACCCTAACCCCCCTAACTTAAATATAATTTAAATACATCAAAATAAAATTACTATTATTAACTAAATTATACCTATTTAAAACTAAATACTTACCTATAAAATAAACCCTAAGCTAGCTACAATATAACTAATAATTACATTGTAGCTATCTCAGGGTTTATTTTTATTTTACAGGCAACTTTGTATTTATTTTAACTAGGTACAATAGTTATTAAATAGTTATTAACTATTTAATAACTTCCTAATTAAAATAAATACAAATATACCTGTAAAATAAATCCTAACCTAAGTTACAATTACACCTAACTCTACACTATCATTAAATAAATTACCTAAACTAACTACAATTAATTATAATTAAATTAAATAAACTAAAGTACGAAAAAAAACCCCACTAAATTACAGAAAATAGTAAAATAATTACAAGAATTTTAAACTAATTACACCTAATCTAATCCCCCTAATAAAATAAAAAGCCCCCAAAATAATAAAAATCCCTACCCTACACTAAATTACAAATAGCCCTTAAAAGGGATTTTTGCAGGGCATTGCCCCAAAGTAATCAACTCTTTTACCTGTAAAAAAAATACAATACCCCCCCAACATTAAAACCCACCACCCACACACCCAACCCTACTCTAAAACCCACCCAATCCCCCCTTAATAAAACCTAAAACTACCCCCTTGAAGATCACCCTACCTTGAGACGTCTTCACACAACCGGGCAGAAGTCTTCATCGGATCCGGGCAGAAGAGGTCCTCCAAACGGGCAGAAGTCTTCATCCAGACGGCATCTTCTATCTTCATCCATCCGGAGTGGAGCAGGTCCATCTTCAATCCAGCCGACGTTGAGCCATCCTCTTCAAACAACGTCCTAACACTGAATGAAGGTTCCTTTAAATGACGTCATCCAAGATGGCGTCCCTTGAATTCCGATTGGCTGATAGGATTCTATCTAAGACAGTTTCTTTCAACTCCTTCCGTGCAAGGGTGAACTCCTCAGAGGTTATTCTTGCATATTCAGTATCTAAAGAATATGTTAAATAACAATATTATAATCACATGTAATTTCAAGGGACAGATTCATTTCAAATGTAAATTTGAAAGCATTTTTAGAAATCTTTGGTTTATTCTTAAAGGTATAGGAAAGTCAAAATTAAACTTGCATGATTCAGATTTTATTTTAAGACACTTTTAAATTAACTTCTAATTTCTAATGTGCTTTTATCTCTTGGTATGCCATGCTAAAAAAGAATACTCACATATCCTACACTAGTGGAAGCTAGTTGCTGATTGTTGCCTGCACACATTTGTCTCTTGTGATTGACTAACTATCGGCTAGATTACAAGTTTTTGTCGGTAAGGCTTGCGTTGCTAACGAGCCTTTTTTTCCCACCGCTCCCTTAAGACAACGCTGGTATTACAGTTTTTTTTAAACCAGCCGTTAGCCGCAAAAAGGTGAGCGTAGAGCAGAATTTAGCTCCACATCTCACCTCAATACCAGCATTGCTTACGGTAGCGGTAAACTGGCTAAACGTGCTTGTGCATGATTTCCCCATAGGAAACAATGGGGCTGAGCTGGCTGAAAAAAAACCTAACACCTGCAAAAAAGCAGCGTTCAGCTCCTAACGCAGCCCCATTGATTCCTATGGGGAAACAAATTTTATGTCTACACCTAACACCCTAACATGAACCCCGAGTCTAAACACCCCTAATCTTACACTTATTAATCCCTAATCTGCCACCCCGCTATTGCTGACACCAGCATTATATTATTAACCCCTAATCTGCCGCTCTGGACACCGCCACCACCTACATTGTACTTATTAACCCCTAATCTACTGCCCCCAACATTGCCGCCAACTATATTAAATGTATTAACCCCTAATCTTCTGACCCCTACTATATTAAATTTATTAACCCCTAAACCTAAGTCTAACCCTAAGTCTAACCCCCCTAACTTAAATTTAATTTAAATTAAACAAAATAAATTTAACATAATTAAATAAATTAATCCTATTTAAAACTAAATACTTACCTATAAAATAAACCCTAAGCTAGATATAATATCACTAATAGTTACATTTGTATCTAGCTTAGGATTTATATTTATTTTACAGGCAACTTTGTATTTATTTTAACTAGGTACAATAGTTATTAAATAGTTATTAACTATTTAATAACTACCTAGCTAAAATAAGTACAAACTTACCTTTTAAATAAACCCTAACCTAAGTTACAATTACAACAAACAATTGCCCAGCATTCACAGTCCACATCCAGGTGCATGCAGCAAGGATCCTGCATAAATCCTTCAAAGTAATGGCCAATCCAAAAAAGAGCCACAGCACCTACTTATGCATCAAAATGTAGATTTATTGTAGAGACATCACAATATGCAGAAACAACGTTTCGGTCAACAATAGACCTTAATCATGTTATACAAATGAACACACCTGGTCACTTTGTATACCCTTACAGGTGGGTGGGGATTCAGTTACCTGTATAGGTGAAACAATATAATTGAGACATACAGCTTATTCTAAGGGCTCCCTCTAGTGGACACAGGGTAGAACATCTTCTTAACCATTTATGATCTGAAAGACATGTATCAAAAATTATGTATTGACAGATCTAAATCACATTTATTTATAAAACAATATTAAAACAACCTTATTCATATATACATAGTATACCACACCATTAGAACACACTACTAACTTATTATTTAGTACATTTCTTAGTTCACAAAGTGGCATTCCAGTCTATCTCCTTATTCATCCCAAAAGGGATAAGGGACTGTAATGTGTAAATCCAGAATGATTTCCCTACTTTTAAGGATCTTGACTCTATCACCTCCACGTCTAGGTCTTTTTATATGTTCTAAAATCTGAAACCTCAGTTGTGCTATAGAATGGCCTGCTTCTACAAAATGATTGGCTACAGGGGCATCTAAATTGTTACACATTAATAAAATCATAAGGAGACATTGGTCTATGATAAGAGATCTGAGCCCCCATGTCAAGGAATTTGAGGAGCCTCCTATGGCAGCTTACAAGAGATCTAGGAACCTAAGGGACACACTTGTGAAGGCTGATTTAGGCCCAGAAAAGGTATTGAGACAAACCTTTATTTCAAGTCCAAAGTTGGGGAATTTCCCCTGTTTGGGCTGTTGTAATTGTAATAATATTATCAAGGGTGATTTTTTTGTTCATCCACTCACTGGCAGACGTTTTAAGATTTTAGTTTTTTTTTTACCTGTAACACTGATTTTATTATTTACTTAATTAAGTGTCCATGCTCCAAGATTTATATTGGAGAATCGACACAACGTGCCAGAGGCCGGATCAATAAACATAAGCCCAATATCAGATGTAAAAATGTAGATGCACCTGTAGCCAATCATTTTGTAGAAGCCAGCCATTCTATAGCACAACTGAGGTTTCAGATTTTAGAACATATAAAAAGACCTAGACGTGGAGGTGATAGAGTCAAGATCCTTAAAAGTAGGGAATCATTCTGGATTTACACATTACAGTCCCTTATCCCTTTTGGGATGAATAAGGAGATAGACTGGAATGCCACTTTGTGAACTAAGAAATGTACTAAATAATAAGTTAGTATTGTGTTCTAATGGTGTGGTATACTATGTATATATGAATGAGGTTGTTTTAATATTGTTTTATAAATAAATGTGATTTAGATCTGTCAATACATAATTTTTGATACATGTCTTTCAGATCATAAATGGTTAAGAATATGTTCTACCCTGTGTCCACTAGAGGGAGCCCTTAGAATAAGATGTATGTCTCAATTATATTGTTTCACCTATACAGGTAACTAAATCCCCGCCCGCCTGTAAGGGTATAAGAAGTGCCCAGGTGTGTTCATTTGTATAACATGATTAAGGTCTATTGTTGACCGAAACGTTGTTTCTGCATATTGTGATGTCTCTACAATAAATCTACATTTTGATGCATAAGTAGGTGTTGTGGCTCTTTTTTGGATTGGCCATTAAGTTACAATTACACCTAACACTACACTATAATTAAACTAATTACCTAAACTACCTACAATTAATTACAATTAAATTAAATAAACTAAATTACGAAAAAAAAACACAAAATTACAGAAAAAAAAGAATTACAAGAATTTTAAACTAATTACACCTAATCTAATCCCGCTAATAAATGAAAAAAAAATCCCCCCAAAATAATAAAATTCTCTACCCTATACTAAATTACAAATAGCCCTTAAAAGGGCCTTTTGCGGGGCATTGCCCCTAAGTAATCAGCTCTTTCACCTGTAAAAAAATACAATACCCCCCAACATTACAACCCACACACCCAACCCTACTCTAATACCTACCCAATCCCCCCTTAAAAAAACCTAACACTAACCCCTGAAGATCTCCCTATGTTGAGCCGTCTTCACCCAGCCGGGCACAATTGAACCTCCAGAGGGGCAGAAGTCTTCATCCGATCCGGGCAGAAGAGGTCCTCCAAGCGGCAGAAGTCTTCATCCAAGCGGCATCTTGAAGGTTCCTTTAAATGGCGTCATCCAAAAGCCAATAGAATGCGAGCTCAATTGATTTATCCTACCTTAATTCCGATTGGCTGATAGAATCCTATCAGCCAATCGGAATTCAAAGGACGCCATCTTGGATGACGTCATTTAAAGGAACCTTCATTCAGTGTTAGGACGTCGTTTGAAGAGGATGGCTCCACGTCGGCTGGATTGAAGATGGACCCGCTCCACTCCGGATGGATGAAGATAGAAGATGCCTCTTGGATGAAGACTTCTGCCGCTTGGAGGACCTCTTCTGCCCGGATCGGATGAAGATTTCTGCCCCTCTGGAGGTCCACTTGTGCCCGGCTGGGTGAAGACGGCTCAAGGTAGGGAGATCTTCAGGGGGGTAGTGTTAGGTTTTTTTAAGGTGGGATTGGGTGGGTTTTAGAGTAAGGTTGGGTGTGTGGATGGTGGGTTGTAATGTTGGGGGGGTATTGTATTTTTTTTTAAAGGTGAAAGAGCTGATTACTTTGGGGCAATGCCCCGCAAAAGGCCCTTTAAAGGGCTATTTGTAATTTAGTATAGGGTAGGGAATTTTATTATTTTGGGGGGATTTTTTATTTTATTAGGAGATTAGATTAGGTGTAATTAGTTTAAAATTCTTGTAATTCTTTTTTTTTCTGTAATTTAGTGGGGTTTCTTTTTCATAATTTAGTTTATTTAATTTAATTGTAATTAATTGTAGGTAGTTTAGGTAATTAGTTTAATTATAGTGTAGTGTTAGGTGTAATTGTAACTTAGGTTAGGGTTTATTTTACAGGTAAGTTTGTACTTATTTTAGCTAGGTAGTTATTAAATAGATAATAACTATTTAATAACTATTGTACCTAGTTAAAATAAATACAAAGTTGCCTGTAAAATAAATATAAATCCTAACCTAGATACAATGTAACTCTTAGTTATATTGTAGCTAGCTTAGGGTTTATTTTATAGGTAAGTATTTAGTTTTAAATAGGATCAATTTATTTAATTATGTTAAATTTATTTCATT
This sequence comes from Bombina bombina, assembly GCF_027579735.1. Taxonomy (NCBI): domain Eukaryota; kingdom Metazoa; phylum Chordata; class Amphibia; order Anura; family Bombinatoridae; genus Bombina; species Bombina bombina. The sequence continues at coordinate 1,073,456,098 of NC_069500.1, forward strand.
TAATTTAAATTATATTTAAGTTAGGGGGGTTAGGCTAATCTTACACTTATTAACCCGTAATCGCCACCCCGCTATCGCTGACACCAGCATTATATTATTAACCCCTAATCTGCCGCTCCGGACACCGCCACCACCTACATTGTATTTATTAACCCCTAATCTACTGCCCCCAACATCGCTGCCAACTATATTAAATGTATTAACCCCTAATCTTCTGACCCCTACTATATTAAATTTATTAACCCCTAAACCTAAGTCTAACCCTAAGTCTAACCCCCCTATCTTAAATTTAATTTAAATTAAACAAAATAAATTTAACATAATTAAATAAATTAATCCTATTTAAAACTAAATACTTACCTATAAAATAAACCCTAAGCTAGATATAATATCACTAATAGTTACATTTGTATCTAGCTTAGGATTTATATTTATTTTACAGGCAACTTTGTATTTATTTTAACTAGGTACAATAGTTATTAAATAGTTATTAACTATTTAATAACTACCTAGCAAAAATAAGTACAAACTTACCTGTAAAATAAACCCTAACCTAAGTTACAATTACAACAAACAATTGCCCAGCATTCACAGTCCACATCCAGGTGCATGGAGCAAGGATCCTGCATAAATCCTTCAAAGTAATGGCCAATCCAAAAGAGAGCCACAGCACCTACTTATGCATCAAAATATAGATTTATTGTAGAGACATCACAATATGCAGAAACAACGTTTCGGTCAACAATAGACCTTAATCATGTTATACAAATGAACACACCTTGTCACTTCGTATACCCTTACAGGTGGGTGGGGATTCAGTTACCTGTATAGGTGAAACAATATAATTGAGACATACAGCTTATTCTAAGGGCTCCCTCTAGTGGACATAGGGTAGAACATCTTCTTAACCATTTATGATCTGAAAGACATGTATCAAAAATTATGTATTGACAGATCTAAATCACATTTATTTATAAAACAATATTAAAACAACCTCATATACATAGTATACCGTACCATTAGAACACAATACTAACTTATTATTTAGTACATTTCTTAGTTCACAAAGTGGCATTCCAGTCTATCTCCTTATTCATCCCAAAAGGGATAAGGGACTGTAATGTGTAAATCCAGAATGATTCCCTACTTTTAAGGATCTTGACTCTATCACCTCCACGTCTAGGTCTTTTTATATGTTCTAAAATCTGAAACCTCAGTTGTGCTATAGAATGGCCTGCTTCTACAAAATGATTGGCTACAGGGGCATCTAAATTTTTACACATTAATAAAATCATAAGGAGACATTGGTCTATGATAAGAGATCCGAATGCCCATGTCAAGGAATTTGAGGAGCCTCCTATGGCAGCTTACAAGAGATCTAGGGACCTAAGGGACACACTTGTGAAGGCTGATTTAGGCCCAGAAAAGGTATTGAGACAAACCTTTATTTCAAGTCCAAAGTTGGGGAATTTCCCCTGTTTGGGCTGTTGTAATTGTAGTAATATTATCAAGGGTGATTTTTTTGTTCATCCACTCACTGGCAGACTTTTTAAGATTTCAGTTTTTTTTTACCTGTAACACTGATTTTATTATTTACTTAATTAAGTGTCCATGCTCCAAGATTTATATTGGAGAATCGACACGACGTGCCAGAGGCCGGATGAATAAACATAAGCCCAATATCAGATGTAAAAATTTAGATGCACCTGTAGCCAATCATTTTGTAGAAGCCAGCCATTCTATAGCACAACTGAGGTTTCAGATTTTAGATCATATAAAAAGACCTAGACGTGGAGGTGATAGAGTCAAGATCCTTAAAAGTAGGGAATCATTCTGGATTTACACATTACAGTCCCTTATCCCTTTTGGGATGAATAAGGAGATAGACTGGAATGCCACTTTGTGAAATAAGAAATGTACTAAATAATAAGTTAGTATTGTGTTCTAATGGTGTGGTATACTATGTATATATGAATGAGGTTGTTTTAATATTGTTTTATAAATAAATGTGATTTAGATCTGTCAATACATAATTTTTGATACATGTCTTTCAGATCATAAATGGTTAAGAATATGTTCTACCCTGTGTCCACTAGAGGGAGCCCTTAGAATAAGCTGTATGTCTCAATTATATTGTTTCACCTATACAGGTAACTGAATCCCCACCCACCTGTAAGGGTATACGAAGTGACAAGGTGTGTTCATTTGTATAACATGATTAAGGTCTATTGTTGACCGAAACGTTGTTTCTGCATATTGTGATGTCTCTACAATAAATCTATATTTTGATGCATAAGTAGGTGCTGTGGCTCTCTTTTGGATTGGCCATTACTTTGAAGGATTTATGCAGGATCCTTGCTCCATGCACCTGGATGTGGACTGTGAATGCTGTAATATTGTTTTATAAATAAATGTGATTTAGATCTGTCAATACATAATTTTTGATACATGTCTTTCAGATCATAAATGGTTAAGAATATGTTCTACCCTGTGTCCACTAGAGGGAGCCCTTAGAATAAGATGTATGTCTCAATTATATTGTTTCACCTATACAGGTAACTAAATCCCCGCCCGCCTGTAAGGGTATAAGAAGTGACCATTTGTATAACATGATTAAGGTCTATTGTTGACCGAAACGTTGTTTCTGCATATTGTGATGTCTCTACAATAAATCTACATTTTGATGCATAAGTAGGTGCTGTGGCTCTCTTTTGGATTGGCCATTAAGTTACAATTACACCTAACACTACACTATAATTAAACTAATTACCTAAACTACCTACAATTAATTACAATTAAATGAAATAAACTAAATTACGAAAAAAAACACAAAATTACAGAAAAAAAAAGAATTACAAGAATTTTAAACTAATTACACCTAATCTAATCCCCCTAATAAATTAAAAAAATCCCCCCAAAATAATAAAATTCCCTACCCTATACTAAATTACAAATAGCCCTTAAAAGGGCCTTTTGCGGGGCATTGCCCCTAAGTAATCAGCTCTTTCACCTGTAAAAAAATACAATACCCCCCAACATTACAACCCACACACCCAACCCTACTCTAATACCTACCCAATCCCCCCTTAAAAAAAACTAACATTAACTCCTGAAGATCTCCCTACCTTGAGCCGTCTTCACCCAGCCGGGCACAATTGAACCTCCAGAGGGGCAGAAATCTTCATCCGATCCGGGCAGAAGAGGTCCTCCAAGCGGCAGAAGTCTTCATCCAAGCGGCATCTTGAAGGTTCGTTTAAATGACATCATCCAACAGCCAATAGAATGCAAGCTCAATTGATTTTTCCTACCTTAATTCCGATTAGCTGATAGAATCCTATCAGCCAATCGGAATTCAAAGGACGCCATCTTGGATGACATCATTTAAAGGAACCTTCATTCAGTGTTAGGACGTTGTTTGAAGAGGATGGCTCCACGTCGGCTGGATTGAAGATGGACCCACTCCACTCCGGATGGATGAAGATAGAAGATGCCGCTTGGACGAAGACTTCTGCCGCTTGGAGGACCTCTTCTGCCCGGATCGGATGAAGATTTCTACCGCTCTGGAGGTCCACTTGTGCCCGGGTGGGTGAAGACGGCTCAAGGTAGGGAGATCTTCAGGGGGGTAGTGTTAGGCTTTTTTAAGGGGGGATTGGGTGGGTTTTAGAGTATGGTTGGGTGTGTGGGTGGTGGGTTGTAATGTTGGGGGGGTATTGTATTTTTTTTTAAAGGTGAAAGAGCTGATTACTTTGGGGCAATGCCCTGCAAAAGGCCCTTTAAAGGGCTATTTGTAATTTAGTATAGGGTAGGGAATTTTATTATTTTGGGGGGATTTTTTATTTTATTAGGGGATTAGATTAGGTGTAATTAGTTTAAAATTCTTGTAATTCTTTTTTTTTCTGTAATTTAGTGGGGTTTCTTTTTTGTAATTTAGTTTATTTAATTTAATTGTAATTAATTGTAGGAAGTTTAGGTAATTAGTTTATTATAGTGTAGTGTTAGGTGTAATTGTAACTTAGGTTAGGGTTTATTTAAAAGGTAAGTTTGTACTTATTTTAGCTAGGTAGTTATTAAATAGATAATAACTATTTAATAACTATTGTACCTAGTTAAAATAAATACAAAGTTGCCTGTAAAATAAATATAAATCCTTACCTAGATACAATGTAAATCTTAGTTATATTGTAGCTAGCTTAGGGTTTATTTTATAGGTAAGTATTTAGTTTTAAATAGGATTAATTTATTTAATTATGTTAAATTTATTTAGTTTAATTTAAATTATATTTAAGTTAGGGGGGTTAGACTTAGGGTTAGACTTAGGTTTAGGGGTTAAAAAATTTAATATAGTAGCGGCGACGTTGGGGGTGGCAGCTTAGGGGTTAATAAATGTAGGTATGTGTCGGCGATGTTAGGGACGGCAGATTAGGGGTTAATAAAATGTAACTAGTGTTTGGTAGGCAGAAGTGCGGCAGTTTAGGGGTTAATATATTTATTAAAGTGGCGGCGATGTTCGATCATCAGATTAGGGGATAATATATTTATTAAAGTTTTTCCGATGTGGGGGGGGGTTCGGTTTAGGGGTTAATAGGTAGTTTATGGGTGTTAGTGTACTTTGTAGCACTTTAGTTAAGAGTTTTATGTTATGTCGTTAGCCCATAAAACTCTTAACTACTGACTTTTAAATGTGGTAGGAGTCTTGACAGGAGAGGGTCTACCGCTCACTTCTTCCAAGACTCGTAATACCGGCGTAAGGAAAATCCCATTAAAAAGATAGGATACGCAATTGACGTAAGGGGATTTGCGGTAGCCTCGCGACGCGGAAGAAAAGTGAGCAGTACACCTGTACCTGCCTGACTCGTAATACCAGCGGGAGTTAAAAAGCAGCGTTGGGACCTCTCAACGCTGCTTTTGAAGGTTAATGCCAAACTCATAATCTAGGCGTATATGTATTAAGCTAGCTGCCACTATTGCAATGCTTTGCCATCAGCAAAGGATAACAAGATAATAAAGAAAATTTGATAATAGAAGTACATTAGAAAGTTGTTCAAAATTGTATGCTCTATCCAAATCATGAACAAAATATTTTCTGTTTCCTATCCCTTTAATTGTTTTTCAATCAATTTAGCCTGCTATGTAAGTTTGGAATGACTAAACCAAACTGTCACGCTCGGCCGCTGGGAAGCTCCGGCGGTCCTTTCTGTGTGCTTGATTGGCAGGTAGTCTGAGCCGCCCCTTCCTGATGATGTCACTACCAGGCTATTTATTCCGGGCTTCCTGTTTCTTCAGTGCCCGTTTGTTTGTTCCTCTTTGTGGCTCCTGTGAGGACTTCACTGTGGAAACGCTCTAACTGCTGATTTTCTGTTGCCAAACTCTGCAAAGACTGACTATGCTGGGTTAACCCTCAAATTTCCTGATAACTTGTTGCCAAACACTGCAAGTACTGTTTATTCTGTGAATCTCTCAAACTGCATGTTAACCTGTTGCCAAACTCTGCAAGTACTGTTTATTCAGTGTAACCTTCAAACTGCTTGATATCCTGTTGCCAAACACTGCAAGTACTGTTTATTCTGTGAAACTCTCAAACTGCATGTTTACCTGTTGCCAACCTCTGCAAGTACTGTTTATTCAGTGTAAACCTTCAAACTGCTTGATATCCTGTTGCCAAACACTGCAAGTACTGTTTATTCTGTGAAACTCTCAAACTGCATGTTAACCTGTTGCCAAACTCTGCAAGTACTGTTTATTCAGTGTAAACCTTCAAACTGCTTGATATCCTGTTGCCAAACTCTGCAAGTACTGTTTATTCAGTGTAAACTCTCAAACTGCATGATAACCTGTTGCCAATCTCTCCAAGTACTGATTAATCTGTGTTAACCTTCGAACTGCCTGATATCCTGTTGTCTAACTCTAAGTACTGACTATTCAGTATTAACCCTCAAACTGCTTGATAACCTGTTGCCAAACTCTGCAAGGACTAACTACACAGTGTTAACCCTCAAACTACCTGATATCCTGTTGTCTAACTCTGCAAGTACTGACTATTCAGTATTAACATTCAAACTGCCTGATAACATGTTGCCAAACTCTGCAAGGACTGACTACGCAGTGTTAACCCTCAAGCTACCTGATATCATGTTGTCTAACTCTGCAAGTACTGACTATTCAGTATTAACATTCAAACTGCTTGATAACCTGTTGCCAAACCCTGCAAGGACTGACTACACAGTGTTAAACCTCAAACTGCCTGATAACAAGTTGTTCTTGTTTTACCCTTCCTCTGTCTGAGTATAAGTGGACTATCCCTGCTCTCCTGATTTTGTGATGACATTTCCTGAAACCAGTTCCTTACTCAGAGTCTATTTGGCTGATATCTTGAATTACTTTGGACTCAGGCTAACTCTGCTCCATATTATGAGTAGATTGTTTTTTAGAGGTTGTCGTGGGGTCACATCCTGGATTAAACTCAGAGTGCAAGGGTGTTTTTTAAGTTCTCCCTAGCATTTGGGTCTTCTTCTGGACATTTCCTAACCTGACACAAACCCTTTTCTCTTTTAAACTTGCATTGCTTCTAATGACTGATTAACTCTTTACATGCAGCAACACAAGATTAACTATACGGCACACCTGATATTGTTTTCTCCTCTCACTAATATCCAAATATTCTATTATATGTATGTTGATATGACAGACAGCTCTCAATTTTGTATGGTTTAGAAAAGTATATAACACATTGACTAACCATTAATCAGCTTTGCATAACCAACAATGTTCTATTAATATAATGTTTTTAAAATTTGAAATACATAAACATATTTGCGATAAGGGGGATGTTTGCAGAGTTTAAGCTACTAGTCAATCACAGATTGTCAAATCAATGTAATATAACAGTGTTGTTTAATACTGTGATTTTCTTGAGTAAGACAATTTTAATATTATGGCATTGACTGTCCCTTTAAGGAAGCACATTTAAAACATTCAGCTTTTTTCTTGATTTTTTACCTGCAGAATATATGGAAGATGTTGGAGGTGCTCCCATATTATGTGTTACTTCCACTAAAATTAAAAAGGTAAATAAATTTGACTTAAATGTTAAAAATCTCATTGAATTCATCTGGATTATAGCAGTTCAATTAAACTAAAGATTTCATTAACAGACATACCTGTTGCTTGGCCAACACCCGATTCAGGGGTGCTGCACATTATATCAGGCAGTGTGTGCACAGATGAGAAGCACTAGTAGATGCTGTAAAACATATAGGGATAAAAGAGAAATAAATACATTACATAATATATTTAGATAACAAAACAAAGTGGCTAACTTCCTTTTGTAAATAATTTATTTTCACCATGTTTAACGCATGGAATACAAGTGTTATACCTGCTAACTCATCGGTATTGTGTTCAACCTCGTCCAGAACCTGCGCCATAGTACTCCCCAATTTCTTCATTAACATATTTTAATTTTCACCACCTGTCCTAGGTGCCAACCTTTTTTCCTTTGCCAACTTTGACTTGAGGATTCTCTTAATATCGGAGAACCGTTTGTGACAATGTTCCATCGATTTAGAAAATCCCTCGGCAGAAACATTGTTGCTTATGCTTCTCCAGATCTCAGAGATGTACTTTGGGCTTTATTCCCAAAGAGAAAATCGTAATTTTGCAGAAACTTCCAGAACCTCATTCTGCTGGAAATTGTACTGAATATTATGACCGGATTTGATCTTCCCACTCTCCTTAGCAGACGCCATACCAAAATCTCTAACTTTGCCGCAGAACTTCTCACCAAATGGTGTGTCCATCTCCATTTACAGCTGGGGAACTTGTATTCCTTGTCTAAGGGATGGACACGTAGTTCCCAAAATGAATTGGAGGAGTTTCTGGTGTGGTGCAGTAAGACAGGAATCATATTATTTATGAGATGATGCGCCGCATGTACCGAATCTCAGGGACAAAAAGGACGCAACAACAGTGTCTGCATCATTTTAGTGACCTATAACGATGCGAGCGGCAGTATTATAAAGACATCAGGTCACTCACTAGAACTTTTAAGTGCCATTTTATACATTGTGTATTATACTTTGAAAGTTTGTATATGTGAAATTAGTATTAAAGATAAACATTGATGATGACATTAGGCCACACTTTGTCTAACATTTTTGACAATGATTTTAATCATTATAATAATTTTTAGAGTATTAATCAATTAAATAATACAAATGATGTTTGATTCAATTTAATCTGAAGTTGAAACCTCAAAAAAAAATATATATATATATATGTATATTTATTTGCATACCTGCATGTATATATATGATTTTAAAAAGGTTGTTATTTTCGGCAGAATAATACAAATTTCATGCATTAAAGCTGCAGATACATTACACAGAAGGCAACATAGCACATGGATCTAATAATGGCATACATCTATATATGTTCACAGATTTATCAAGAAGAAGAGGGAGGATTCCCCGATATGTGAGGCCAATCTCACATGGCTATCCAGGTGTGCAATTGCTCATCACCTCCTCTCCCTTTGAGCCTTCTACAGGATCCTGTACTGGGAGATGAGTCGGGGAGCCAATCCGAGGTCCCTGATGATATCCAAGGTAATTTTCAATTCTAACACAATGTTTGCAGTCTTTAACATTACAAAGGGTTTTTGAAAAGTTAATTCATGCTGCTGGTTACTGTTATGAATTGTCTGTTTTAATAAAAATGTTTGTACAAGTTTTTTATCATGTGGTCATAACAGTCTACAACAATGATGTGTATAATATAGGCCTTGTTACATATTCCTCATCCTAACGATGATTTGTGTTTGTGCTTCATTTGTGACAGCTGACCAACCACCAATTGTAGAGGATCTTGCCCCTGCCATCTCTCCAGCGATGGCAGAACCTGAAGTGGCTGGAAGAGAATATCATATTAGGTTTTAACACTTGTATATTGTTAATGACTTTGTGAACATATTTTATTTGGTGTTTTTATAGATGTAGATCAGGGAACCAGACGGATCCTAGCCGGGCAGTGATCCCACAACTCTTATGGCAACTCTCTGGGAGAATGTTGGAGTTGCAATGCACAGCACAATCTGGAGGAGGCAATTCATGGATTTTTTAAATTTATTTTTTATTAATTTCTGATTACTGGTTTTTATTATGTTTTAAATGGTTTTATGGTTATTATTTAAATATATATATGTTTCCAATAAATAAAAAAAAAATGTAGATTAAATAGTGTACCAGTATTCCTTTAAAGGGACAGTATACACTCATTTTCATATAACTGCATGTAATAGACACTACTATAAAGAATAAGATGCACAGATACTGATATAAAAATCTGGTATAAAACTGTTTAAAAACTTTCTCAGCAGCTCTCAGTTTAGCTCTGTTGAAAAGGCAGCAGGAAAGCCCACTGCAAGTGGGAAATAAGACACTCCCCCCTCTTTTGCATATGAAAAGACCCTTTACACAAACAGGAGCAAGCTGGAGAAGGTAACTGACAGAATTCTCATAAAACTTTGGGGCTTGGTTAGGAGTCTGAAAATCAGAGTAATGTTATTTAAAAATAAGCAAAACTATACATTTTTTTGTAAAAAAAACAAAAAAACTACTTTATTGGCTATATAAATAGATCATCTGCAAAACATTTATGCAAAGAAAAAAAGAGTTTATAATGTTCCTTTAAGTATTATTTTCAAGGGACATGAAAAACAAAATATATGTTGAATGATGTATAAATAGCATGCAATTTAGATCATATTTCTTATTTGTTAATATAATCTATTTATTTTCATTATTTTGCTATTCTTTGATGAAGAACATATGTAAATAGACTATGTAGCTGCTGATTGATGGCTGCACATAGATGACTCATGTGATTGGCTTGCACATGTGCATTGCTATTTCTACAAAAAATGATATCTGAAGAATACTAAAAGTTTAAGCTCTGAACTAACATTATTTGAATGTAAATATTAAATTAGTAATGCTTCACATTACATGTTATATTTACAATTAGTCTTGCTCAGAATAATCATATATTTACACTATTTACAAATAGTAGTATAAATAAATACAGATATATGAAAGACAACATTGTTTTTTTTAAAAAAAATAAACATTGAGGGACATGTAAATATGTTTGCAAAAGATTTCTGACAGAACACACACATACAGTAGAGATATATATATATATATATATATATATATATATATTCTCAAAAAACAAACAAAACAAAAAAAGGACATTTCTATGAGATATTGTTTGTTCAGGCATAAATCTAGCTATTTCAAGGACATTAACAGATGAAAAATAAAAGATTAGCTTTAGAGATATGTGCTTATTCATGGACAGGAATAAAATGGGATAAATAAAGTAGGAAAAATAAGAAAAACTGTCTTCATTTGATGGACATTCAGGGTAGATCATTTGATAAATAAGGATATCTTATTTATCTACTGTCCGATGCTATTCGCGTCAGACTTGACGCGCGTGAGTTTGACAAACGTGTTTAGAACTAAGACTGTCGAATGTAGATTCGCGTCAGCGATGTCTGGCGAGTGTATCGACCACAGCGAATGAGTTTAAAATTGCCGCTTTGATAAATTGGCCCCATTGGGTATCTGTTTGATAATCTTCTGCAGAACAAAAGCTATTACTTTATTTTCTAACACTCTGAGCTAATTCTCTCTCAGAGGAGCTAAATTCAGTATTGATAATTCTATATGTGCAGCATATTAAGACTGAAACTTCCTATATTCATGAAATGGTAACTTTGTAATGGCTACAAAGAAAATGCTCCTTTTAGTCCTAACTCTTATATTATAAAAAGGAAATTATGGACAATTTAAGAGATTTGAGAAGATATACAATTAAGATTAAAGGCAAGAAATCCACATAATTGTTCCAGCATTCTAACTTAAGGAAAAAATATAATTTGATATAACAATGTGTTAATATGTGTATATACACATATTAACACATAAATATATACTGTATTTATATAATCATATACATATATATTTATATTTGCTTCCCATCGCTGTGCGATTCACCCCTTTCACTGTACAAGACTCGTATTGGAGCATATGGCAGCATGCTCTCATGAGCACATGCTTCCGTGCAATGTAAAAGTAGTATTCGCATTGCACCAAACTCGTAATACCAGCGTACATTTGCGTGCGCTGGTATTACTCAGTGGAGTGCAAATAATACTTTAGCAAAAGCCATATTTTGCGCACAACTTATAATCTAGCCCAAAACTTCAACATAAAAAAGTTAACAACATAGTACAGCTAATAAATGCTTTGTTGCATGTAGAAGATACTTTTTTTGTTTTTTATGTTTCTGAGGCATGTCCCTGTCAAAGAATAAACTAGGGGGAGTTTTGCTTATCAGTCAATGCGCTGTCAATTTAAAAGAACCAGACATAAATATATAAACAGTGAAAATAAACAGTTATAATTTAAAGGAACATGAAACCAAGAAAATTATTTCATGATTCAGATAGAGAATACAATTTTAAACAACTTTCTAATTTTCTTCTATTATTTAATTTGTTTATTGAAGGAGCAGCAATGCACTACTGGTTTGAAACTAAACACATGGGTGAGTCAATGACAATCGGTATATATATGCAGCGACCAATCATCAGCTAGAACCTAGAATCTCTGCTGCTCCTGAGCTTTCATAGATAAACCTTTTAGCAAAGAATAACAAGAGAATGAAGCAAATTAAATAACAGAAGTAAATTGGAAAGTTGTTTAACATCGTATTCTCTATCTGAATTGTGAAAGAAAATTTTTGGGTTTCATGTCCCTTTAACTCTTTTGCATGCTAAAAACACTTAGGTTTATTGTGGCTGTTTCCGCTCATCAGAAGTAGCCCACGTACTCCAAGTTGAAAGTATACACAATCTATTGAGCGCAATTGAATTTAAAGCACATTGGGATAGCGCAACCTCTGAGCTCTGATTAACTGTTACGCTCTAATAAAAAGTTAAATAAAACACATCAAAAATACATTTAAAAGTACAGTTACACTTATATTAACACTAGCTAATCAAATTTTTTTTTTAAATTGCACAAAAAAGTTATAAGGGCTCAAAGATATGGTGCAGATATAAACTGTACCAAAATACCATCAGATATATGTAGATATATTTATTTATGAAGAAATCGAACATATTCTGCTAAGTGAAGAACATTGGAATGTGAAATGTTCATATTTTTATGTTGGAGATATAAACTGTACCAAAATACCATCAGATATATGTAGACATATTTATTTATGAAGAAATTGAACATATTCTGCTAAGTGAAGAACATTGGAATGTGAAATGTTCACATTTTTATGTTGGATTGCACTTGAGAAAATGCGATCAGGTTTGTGCGCGAGTAGGGTGTTTTTTTCCACTTTTCTTGCTCCATTGACTTCTATGAGGGAATCCGTTAACATAATTGCGATATTATAACTTTGACTTTTTGCATGCGTTGGGTTAGAACATGAGCAAAAACTTTCAACTTGTAATACAAGCGCTACCTGATGCACGCAAAAAGCTTACTTCTAGCAGAGTCATCGTGAGATCAGGATCAATAAATAGTGCTCCACTTGTAATTAGCTCTTATTATTCTATCATATGCATGATAGACATTTAGTGGTCAATTTATTAATGTGCGAGTGGACATGATACAATGTAGCGTATTATGTCCGCTGCACATCGATAAATGATGACAGCATACGCTATCGGCATTTATAAATGCACCAGCAGTTCTTGTGAACTGCTGGTACAATACCGCCCTCTTTTTAGACCGCTGCTTCATAACTTCTGTTTCTGGTGACTCTTGATAAATACAGAGCTTGATAAATTGATCCCCTAGAGGGTTTTCTGTAATTTTGCCATGTGTGGGTTAAAGTATGATTTAATTATATATATATATATATATATATATATATATATATACATACAAAGTATATTTATATTTACTTATACACACACACATTACGATATTTGATTTTGAATGTGTGTGAATATGTGTTAGAAGTAGGGGACCTATGCAAGAGTAAAAAATAAATACATTTTGAATAGCCATTTTATATGTAACCCCAGGTTTCCCAAAGGAATACACCATATTTTTTTGAGGGCCAATCAAAATCTTTCTTTGCTTGCTTCAAGGATGTACTGCGCAGGTGGGCAGACAGGAGGAATCAAGACTGGTGGAGGAAGGAGCTTGCTTTTTTCCCATGAAAAGGAGGCCTCAGCCTTGGAAATGCTTGCTGCGGATGTCCTCAGGTAAAAAGCAACCATGGAGTTAAGTTTAATAGACATGGACGAAAGTTTGGAATTCAGCATTTGTTTGGTGAGTGAATGCTGAAATAGCCACAGGCAGTATCATTTGGCTATATTTAGTAACGTGCAACACGCAAAGATTAACTAGAGAGGTAACAATTTTATGTTGTTTCGGAGAGGTAGCTATTTTGAGCTTCAAGGGTATTAATGGCAGAAGCTTTTGAGGATGGTGATCACTGGAGTGGTAGAGGACCATAATATTGTCTGCTCTGGAAGGCTTCATTGTATCACTCTAAGCCCAAAGTTAGACAATCCTGGTTCATTACCTATTTTTTTCCATTCCCATAAGTAGCAAATGATTGGCAGGAATGGATGAACAGCATTTTATCTCTTAAAGTTCTAATGCTCATTGCCCATGTTTGCTTTTTTATAGGCTATATAAGTTAATAATAAATACTCATCAGAAATTCTGTAAAAGCCATTTAGGATATTTTTATTGTAATTATTATTTAGAAACTTGAAATTTATAAACTAAAATAGCTAATGAAAATATTACTGTTTGAATTTGGTGCTTGGTAAAGATTTTACATCCAGTATATTTAATGCAAGAGTTACTCTAACCTTGCCTGTAGCACACAATATATTACAGACAATACAGTATGTGGTGTAATTGCCACTCACAATTGAAAACATGGCTAACATTTAAGCAATAGAGTGTGACAGACTCACCTTTTGACTGATTCTGTAGCTAAACAAGCTGTAGTGTCAGAGGGCTGCCTGTTAATGTGTTTAGATCAAATATGAGCTATTATTAAAAACTGAGTACTGTTAAATCCATTTCCAAGTACTATAGAGATCATTTACTATGCTATCATTTCACAGCAGTCTATTTCCCTTTCTCAAGTACTTTGCTTTAGAAGAAGCCCATTAAGATATATGTCTAGTTGACCCTTGTGATCAGAAACACAAAAAAATGCACATTTGCACAAAAAAGCCAGAAATAATAATAGTAACCATATGCCAGATGCAACAGTTTTAGACATTGCCAAATATTTTAAATGAATATCAAAGTATATTTTTCTCTGTGTGCATCTGAAAGAGGATATTTTACAATTTACTAATTAAATGGATGTTCTTGCTTTTAATAAAATATGTTTTTTATATTTGTTCAGGCAGAGGCAGAGCTACCATTGAAGCAGCAGGTGCGGTGGCACCAGGACTCAATTGCTGAGGGGACCCAAAGCAGCCAGTCTATATATATAGGCATGTGCAGAATGTGCAGAATGTGTACAATGCCAATGCATTGCAGGTCCATCTATATATCCTCCAAATCCTTATACAGAGCAGCCTGTCTATTATTACTATTGCTTATTACTGACTTAAAGGGATATGAAACCCATTTTTTTCTTTCATGATATAGAAAGAGCATGCAATTTTAAACAACTTTCTAATTTACTTCTATTATCTAATTTGTTTTATTCTCTTGATATTATTTGCTGAAAAGCATATCTAGATAGGCTCAGTAGCTGCTGATTGGTTGTTACACTTAGAAGCCTCATGTGATTGGCTCACCCATGTGCATTGCTTTTTCTTCAACTAAGGATATCTAAAAAATGAAACAAAATAAATAATAGAAGTAAATTGGATTGTTGTTTAAATTTGTTTGAATCATGAATATATATATATTCAAAAATACATAGAACATTTCCCCTATGTGAAGAACATAGTGATGTAAAATATTTACAGTGCATACACAGTAAAGCACATTCAGCAAGATTGCAAGTTTTGCGGTGTGGCTATATAGCTGAAAAATTGGCCATTGCAAGCGGAATATGCAGGTCTCCTGAAATACAAGTCGCAGTGATACAGCTATACCGCTAGCATTTTATCCTTTACGCAACTCTCCATTCCACACTCAAAAAATGGCTTTTGAGTGCAGGATTTTCATTGCGCCTGTATTACAGGTTGTGCGATCCGGCTAAAATGCTAGCGTTATAGCTTATACCGCCGCGATCCATTCCACCATCTGAGACCAGTAGTTATGGATTTTGTGAAACAAAAATGTTACAAAGTAAAATAACACCCATAAACAACCTTTTAACCCCTAAACCGCCACCACCCACATCACAAATACTATAATAAACCTATTAACCCCTAATTCGCTGTCCACCCACATCGTCAACACTAAAATAAAGTATTAACCCCTAAACTGCCATCCACCCAAATTGCTACTACTATAATAAACCTATTAACACCTAAACCGCCGGCCCCCCATATCGCTACTACTATAATAAACCTATTAACGCCTAAACTGCCGGCCCCCCACATTGCTAATACTAAACTAAAACTATTAACCCCTAAACCGCAGGCCCCCCACATCGCAACACACTAATTTAAACTATTAATTTGGCAGCCCTATACAAATAAATGATGATAATAATAATATTAACCCCTAAACCTAACTATTCCCTATACTTTAAATTAAATTTACAATATAACTATATTAAAATAAAAAAACTTACCTGTGAAATAAAAAAACTAAGATTAAACTATAAATAAACCTAACAAATATTTTGAGAAATAAAATAAAAATAAAAAACCCTAAACTACAAAATTAAAAAAAACCTAACACTACGACAGAAAAAAATAAAATCTAACATTACCAAAAATAACAACACTAAAATACAAAAAATATAAAAACACTAACGGCTAGATTTAGAGTTTTGTCGGTAACGACCCGCGTAGCTAACGCTGGCTTTT
Source organism: Bombina bombina (assembly GCF_027579735.1). Lineage (NCBI taxonomy): Eukaryota > Metazoa > Chordata > Amphibia > Anura > Bombinatoridae > Bombina > Bombina bombina. Next base: position 1,073,472,149 of record NC_069500.1, read on the forward strand.
TTTCTGGCAGCACCTTTAAAATAACTCTGGTATTGAGAGTCCACAGAATGGCTGCGTTAGGCTCCAAAAAAGGAGCGTAGAGCATATTTAACGCAACTTCAACTCTCGATACCAGAGTTGCTTACGGACGCGGCCAGCCTCAAAAACGTGCTCATGCACGATTCCCCCATAGGAAACAATGGGGCTGTTTGAGCTGAAAAAAAACCTAACACCTGCAAAAAAGCCGCGTTCAGCTCCTAACGCTGCCCCATTGTTGTCTATGGGGAAACACTTCCTACGTCTGCACCTAACACCCTAACATGTACCCCGAGTCTAAACACCCCTAACCTTACACTTATTAACCCCTATTCTGCCGCCCCCGCTATCGCTGACCCCTGCATATTATTTTTAACCCCTAATCTGCCGCTCCGTAAACCGCCGCTACTTAGATTATCCCTATGTACCCCTAATCTGCTGCCCCTAACACCGCCGACCCTATATTATATTTATTAACCCCTAATCTGCCCCCCACAACGTCACCTCCACCTGCCTACACTTATTAACCCCTAATCTGCCGACCGGACCGCACCGCTATTATAATAAAGTTATTAACCCCTAATCCGCCTAACTAACCCTATAATAAATAGTATTAACCCCTAATCTGCCCTCCCTAACATCGCCGACACCTAACTTCAAACATTAACCCCTAATCTGCCGACTGGAGTTCACCGCTATTCTAATAAATGTATTAACCCCTAAAGCTAAGTCTAACCCTAACACTAACACCCCCCTAAGTTAAATATAATTTAAATCTAACAAAATAAATTAACTCTTATTAAATAAACTATTCCTATTTAAAGCTAAATACGTACTTACCTGTAAAATAAATCCTAATATAGCTACAATATAAATTATAATTATATTATAGCTATTTTAGGATTAATATTTATTTTACAGGTAACTTTGTATTTATTTTAACCAGGTACAATAGCTATTAAATAGTTAAGAACTATTTAATAGCTAAAATAGTTAAAATAATTACAAAATTACCTGTAAAATAAATCCTAACCTAAGTTACAATTAAACCTAACACTACACTATCAATAAATAAATTAAATAAAATACCTACAATTACCTACAATTAAACCTAACACTACACTATCAATAAATTAATTAAATACAATACCTACAAATAACTACAATGAAATAAACTAACTAAAGTACAAAAAATAAAAAAGAACTAAGTTACAAAAAATAAAAAAATATTTACAAACATAAGAAAAATATTACAACAATTTTAAACTAATTACACCTACTCTAAGCCCCCTAATAAAATAACAAAGCCCCCCAAAATAAAAAAATGCCCTACCCTATTCTAAATTACTAAAGTTCAAAGCTCTTTTACCTTACCAGCCCTGAACAGGGCCCTTTGCGGGGCATGCCCCTAGAAATTCAGCTCTTTTTCCTGTAAAAAAACACATACAATACCCCCCCAACATTACAACCCACCACCCACATACCCCTAATCTAACCCAAACCCCCCTTAAATAAACCTAACACTAATCCCCTGAAGATCTTCCTACCTTATCTTCACCATACCAGGTATCACCGATCCGTCCTGGCTCCGATATCTTCATCTCAGCCCAAGCGGGGGCTAGACATCCATCATCCGACGGCTGAAGAAGTCCAGAAGAGGCTCCAAAGTCTTCATCCTATCCGGGAAGAAGAGTAGATCCGGACCAGCAACCATCTCCTTCCAAGCGGCATCTTCTATCTTCATCCGATGAGGACCGGCTCCATCTTGAAGACCTCCACCGCGGACCCATCTTCTTCCGACGACGACTTCCCGACGAATGACGGTTCCTTTAAGGGACGTCATCCAAGATGGCGTCCCTCGAATTCTGATTGGCTGATAGGATTCTATCAGCCAATCGGAATTAAGGTAGGAAAATTCTGATTGGCTGATGGAATCAGCCAATCAGAATAAAGTTCAATCCGATTGGCTGATCCGATCAGCCAATCAGATTGAGCTCGCATTCTATTGGCTGATTGGCTGATAGAATCCTATCAGCCAATCGGAATTCGAGGGACGCCATCTTGGATGACGTCCCTTAAAGGAACCGTCATTCGTCGGGAAGTCGTCGTCGGAAGAAGATGGGTCCGCGGTGGAGGTCTTCAAGATGGAGCCGGTCCTCATCGGATGAAGATAGAAGATGCCGCTTGGAAGAAGATGGTTGCTGGTCCGGATCTACTCTTCTTCCCGGATAGGATGAAGACTTTGGAGCCTCTTCTGGACTTCTTCAGCCGTCGGATGATGGATGTCTAGCCCCCGCTTGGGCTGAGATGAAGATATCGGAGCCAGGACGGATCGGTGATACCTGGTATGGTGAAGATAAGGTAGGAAGATCTTCAGGGGCTTAGTGTTAGGTTTATTTAAGGGAGGTTTGGGTTAGATTAGGGGTATGTGGGTGGTGGGTTGTAATGTTGGGGGGGTATTGTATGTGTTTTTTTACAGGAAAAAGAGCTGAATTTCTTGGGGCATGACCCGCAAAGGGCCCTGTTCAGGGCTGGTAAGGTAAAAGAGCTTTGAACTTTAGTAATTTAGAATAGGGTAGGGCACTTTTTATTTTGGGGGGCTTTGTTATTTTATTAGGGGGCTTAGAGTAGGAGTAATTAGTTTAAAATTGTTGTAATATTTTTCTTATGTTTGTAAATAATTTTTTATTTTTTGTAACTTAGTTCTTTTTTATTTTTTGTACTTTAGTTAGTTTATTTCATTGTAGTTATTTGTAGGTATTGTATTTAATTAATTTATTCATAGTGTAGTGTTAGGTTTAATTGTAGGTAATTGTAGGTATTTTATTTAATTTATTTATTGATAGTGTAGTGTTAGGTTTAATTGTAACTTAGGTTAGGATTTATTTTACAGGTAATTTTGTAATTATTTTAACTATTTTAGCTATTAAATAGTTCTTAACTATTTAATAGCTATTGTACCTGGTTAAAATAAATACAAAGATACCTGTAAAATAAATATTAATCATAAAATAGCTATAATATAATTATAATTTATATTGTAGCTATATTAGGATTTATTTTACAGGTAAGTATTTAGCTTTAAATAGGAATAATTTATTTAATAAGAGTTAATTAATTTCGTTAGATTAAAATTATATTTAAGTTAGGGGGTGTTAGTGTTAGGGTTAGACTTAGCTTTAGGGGTTAATACATTTATTAGAATAGCGGCGAGATTCGGTCGGCAGATTAGGGGTTAATAATTGAAGTTAGGTGTCGGCGATGTTAGGGAGGGCAGATTAAGGGTTAATAAATATAATATAGGGGTCGGCGGTGTTAGGGGCAGCAGATTAGGGGTACATAGCTATAATGTAGCTGGCGGCGGCGTATGGACGGCAGATTAGGGGTTATTAAGTGTAGGTAGCTGGCTGCGACGTTGTGGGGGGCAGGTTAGGGGTTAATAAATATAATATAGGGGTCGGCGGTGTTAGGGGCAGCAGATTAGGGGTACATAAGTATAACGTAGGTGGCGGTCGGCAGATTAGGGGTTAAAAAATTTAATTGATTTCCCTCCTAAATGGGGACATTAAAATCTACGCTAAAATATTGGCGAGTAGGATAAACTCGGTCCTGCCAAATATAGTACACCTAGACCAAGCAGGCTTTGTCCCGCTCAGGGAGGCCAGGGACAACACAATTAGAACCATACATATAATAGACTACGCCAACTCGCACAATATCCCTATGTTCCTGGTATCCACTGACGCGGAAAAGGCCTTCGACAGGGTGGCCTGGCCTTTTCTCAGAAGTACACTCCAGCACTTTGGCTTCCGTAGCCACATGATAAATAGAATCTTTCAACTTTATTCAGACCCCTCAGCAAAAGTTAGGGTTAATGGAGTACTTTCAAATAGCTTTAAAATTGCAAACGGCACGAGGCAGGGATGCCCACTCTCGCCAATCCTATTTGTACTCATTATGGAAGCTTTAGCATCTCATATCAGAGCTAACCCAAACATCATGGGAATACCCATAGGTCCCAACCACTATAAATTATCAATGTTCGCGGACGACGTCCTACTTACATTATCATCCCCATCACGCACCATACCAGCCCTCATGAAAGAGTTTGAAATCTTTAGCCAGCTATCCAATTTCCTGATCAATGGGCAGAAGTCAGAGATCCTAAACATCTCCCTCCCACGTAGAGAAGTCCAGATAGCTAAAGACCTATGCCCCTATAAAATAAATAACTCACAATTAAAGTACTTAGGCATCCAACTAACACCTAAAATACCACATCTTTTCAAGGCAAACTATGAACCCCTACAAACACAAATACAGCACACCTTACAAAATTGGCGAGATAAACCCCTATCGTGGTGGGGTAGAATCCAAGCCATAAAAATGTCGATCTTGCCGAAAATACTATACATAATGGAAACAATACCTATCACTCTCCCCAAGACCTACCTCCAGCAGCTCCAAAGACTTATCAATTCATTTATATGGGGAAGATTAAAACCACGTATAAATGCAACCACGCTATTCCGACCTTTAAGGGAGGGGGGATTGGGAGTCCCCCAACTGGAAACATACTACCACTCGGTAACGCTTCAACACATTCTAGACTGGCATAATAAGAGCACAGTCAAAGCCTGGGTATCCATAGATTCCCAGATACTAAGAGCTCCGCAACCAGGCCCCATTTGCTGGATCCCCAAAAACCTAAGGCCCCCCCCATGCTCCTCATCACCTATATATAGACACATTTTTGAATCATGGGATCAGCTAGTTCAGAAACACCCAACATTGTCCTCACAACAATCACCCCTCACACCTATTTCTCCAAATATGGAACTCACGGGTGGATATGAACCCCTGCGAAACACCAAAGTTACATGGGAGCTCACCGACTCAGTACCTATACTCTCACTACTAGATAACCGCAAACTGAAACCTAGAGACAGTTTATCAAACACACTGAAGGGAGCGTTCACCTCATGGTTAAAATACTCCCAACTAAATCATTTTATCCACAACAACCGCTTTAGAGAAGATTTGGTGAGATTACCCACCCCCTTTGAACAATTATGCTTGCTAGAGATTCCCTTTAAGGGAACCCTGTCCCGAGCCAAAAAGATCCTCGAAAATGCTAAACAACCATCCCCCCCATTATACACGACACAATGGCACCACGACCTAAATATACGACTAGAAGAGAAAGACTGGCAGATACTCTACAACAACACACGTAGGTCATCCACCTCTACCAGACTCATCGAAATGAACTTTAAGATTCTCATGCGCTGGTACTTAACACCCCATAGATTACACAAGATCTACCCTGCCTCAACAGCGCTTTGCTGGAGAGGATGCGGAGAAACGGGAACCATGGCCCACATTTGGTGGAAATGCCCTAAGCTGTCACCTTTTTGGAAATCAGTAGAGAAGACACTACAAACCATAACAGGAGAAAACTTTACACTCACCCCCGAGATAGTGTTACTAAATCAGAACCCAACACTACATTGCAAACTCCGCATCATACTGACTAGGATATGCTTAAACAGTGCGAAATCACTGATCGCACAGAATTGGAAGACTGCAACAGTCCCCACAGCCCAACAATGGCTGTCTAAAGTGTCAGACACTATCCCACTGGAACAATATGGGTACTATAAACGTAATCAGCTAGGGGTATTCTTAGATATCAAATTCTATTGGGAGACTTTTTTAAACTCATTAGAAGACCCACCCCACGACAATGAAAGAAATAAGTGAGATAGATGTGGCCCTACGTTAACATACAACATAAATCTAGACTTAATAAGATGGACTCGACTCCGCCTATATGGTAAAATAGAGCTCAAGACTGAACTTACCCCATCACCATATATGTAACTCCAGTGATTGTTATTAAAGTTAATATGTTTGTTAGATGATTCAAATCAGTTATGATTATGGTACGTTTTCAATGCCTTTGACCCAAAAGAACTACCAGCATCCCGCAAGGGGATGCCCTCAGATGGACATTCTTAAAGAGGCAGATAAGCCTTAAGAACTTTTTCTACATTTGTTCCATTCCTTGAACTTGGACATTATAAACAAAGCCAACAAGAGATGGCCCGCTCCTAAAGATACAATTAATGTCGCTCATTTATAAGTGATGTATTAAGTTATATTTTGAAATGTATCACATGTATTTGCACTCTTTTGGTTGAAAATTAATAAAAATCATCTTAAAAAAAAAAAAAAAAAAAAAAAATTTAATTGAGTGTCGGTGATGTGGGGGGGCCTCGGTTTAGGGGTACATAGGTAGTTTATGGGTGTTAGTTTACTTTAGAGCACAGTAGTTAAGAGCTTTATAAACCGGCGTTAGCCCAGAAAGCTCTTAACTACTGACTTTTTTCTGCGGCTGGAGTTTTGTCGTTAGAATTCTAACGCTTACTTCAGACACGACTCTAAATACTGGATTTAGAAAGATCCGATTGAAAAGATAGGATACGCAATTTATGTAAGGGGATCTGCGGTATGGAAAAGTTGCGGCTGAAAAGTGAGCGTTAGACCCTTTTTTGACTGACTCCAAATACCGGCGGTAGCCTAAAACCAGCTTTAGGAGCCTCTAACGCTGGTTTTCACGGCTACCGCCAAACTCTAAATCTAGGCCTAAGATTACAAAAAATAATAAAAGAAATTATCCAAAATAATAAAAATTAAACCTAATCTAATAGCCCTATAAAACAAAAAAGCCACCCCAAAATAAAAATATCTCCTAATCTTAATGCGATCGTCCGCCGCCCACTGAAGCTTTAATGCAAGGTATCCCTTTTATATTGGGGTACCGTTGCATTCCTATTGGCTGAAATATTCAAATCAGCGAATAGGATGAGAGCTGCTTAAATCCGATTGGCTGTTCAAATTGGATTTAATATAAAGGGGTACCTTGCATTCAAGCTTCAGTGTGCGGCAGATGATCGCATGAAGAGGAGGTTCCACGTTGCTGAAGACCTTTGTCGCTGAAGAGGACAAGCACTCCAGCGCTCTGGATCCGCACATAGCAGAAGACCGCTCCGCACTTTTGGAAGTGGATAGAAGATGGTGCCGCCCTGGAAGCAGTGTTAGTTTTGATGGCAAATTTCAATTTAGTCTTAGTTTTAGTCTATTGATTAAAATGCTGTTTTAGTCGTATTTTAGTCATCTAAATTGTTTTAGTTTTAGTCTAGTTTTAGTTGACTAAATCTCCAGTAGATTTTAGTCGACTAAAATCTAAGGGGTTTAGTTAAAGTGTAATGCATTATTTAAGCATTTCTCTATAATTTCCAAACTCATTATATACAGTATATACCAGAAGTAAACATCTAATAACCTGTTATTATTTATGGTATTAATGTTTAAACATGCAATACAGACACAGATTTAGCCGTTGTGATATATAACGTCTTTATTAAACTTAAATATAACCAAGTTTCATAAACAAACAGAAGTGCAACTTCAAAATATAAAAAAAAAAAACTTTAAACTGTATTGGCTGTAACGCCATTGCACATATTACCCAATATAAAAACTTTAACAGTTCTCTGTTAATAATTAAAAAAGTATTAAAGGAACACTGAACCCAAATTTTTTCTTTCATGATTCAGATAGAGCATGCACATTTAAGCAACTTTCTAATTTTCTCCTATTATCAATTTGTCTTCGTTCTCTTGCTTTCTTTATTTGAAAAAGAAGGCATCTAAGCTATTTTTTTGGTTCAGGACCATGGGAAGCACTTCTTTTTTGGTGGGTGAATTTATCCACCAATCAGCAAGAACAACCCAGATTGTTCACCATAAATAGGCCGGCATTTAAAGTTACATTCTTGCATTTCAAATAAAGATACCAAGAGAACGAAGGAAATTTGATAATAGGAGGAAATTAAAAAGTTGCTTAAAATTGCATGCTCTATCTGAGTCACGAAAGAAAAAAATTGGGTTCAGTGTCCCTTTAAGTAACTCATCAACACAACCAAAAAGTTTCTGCAGCTAGCACAGGCACAGCATAACTTAAACCCATACTCATGGGTTGTGCTTATTTTAATAGAAAGAATCAATTGATTGTTCACAGATTTGAAACATTTTCGGCAACGAAATTAACACTGCTCTAGAACTTCCAAACTCATTATATACTCCTGGAATAAAGGTTTATTAACCTGTTTTTATTTATGGTATTAAGGCTTGAACATGCAATACAGATTTAACTGTTGTGGTATATAACATGTCTTTATCTTAAAATTAAATAAAACCAAGTTTCGTAATTTTACAAAAGAGCAGTAATTAGATATGGATTGATTATAACACTGTTTAACATAGAGCAATGCCCTAAAAAAAGGCCCCATTTAAGGGCTATAGGTAGTTTATTGTTAGGTTAAGGGGTGTTTTTATTTTTGGGTGGCTTTTTTGTTTTTATAGGGCTATTACATTAGGTTTAATTTTCATTATTTTGGATAATTTTGTTATTTTTTGTAGTTTTTTTATTTTTCGTAATGTTAGTGTTTGTTTTTTTGGTAATGTTAGTTTTTATTTTTTCGTAGTGTTAGGTTTTTTTAACTTTGTAATTTAGTTTTTTTATTTTTAGTTTATTTTATTTTCTTAAAATATTTAGCTTTATTTATAGTTTAATCTTAGTTTTTTTTTATTTCACAGGTAAGTTTTTATTTATTTTAAGATAGTTATATTGTAAATTTAATTTAAAGTATAGTGGATAGTTAGGTTTAGGGGTTAATAGTTCAATTTAGTGTGTTGCCATGTGGGGGGCCGGCGGTTTAGGGGTTAATAGTTTCAGTGTAGTATTAGGGATGTGGGGGCGGGGGTTTAGGGGTTAGTAGGTTTATTATAGTAGTAGCAATGTGGGGGGTGGCGGTTTAGGGATTAATAGGTTTATTATAGTAGTAGCGATGTGGGTGGGCAGTGGATTAGGGTGTAATAGGTTTATTATAGTATTTGTGATGTGAGGGGTGACTGTTAATAGTTTATGGGTGTTAGTGTACTTTGTAACATTTTTATTATGAGTTTTGTGAAACATTTTTGCTTTGCAAAATCCATAACTACTGGTCACAGATAGCGGAATGGATTGCGGCGGTATAAGCTATAACACTAGTGTTATAGCCGGACCGCACAACCTTTAATACAGGTGCAATAAAAATCCTGCACTCAAAAGTCATTTTTTGAGTGCAAAATGGAGAGTTGTGTAAATGCTAAAATACTAGCGGTATAGCTGTACCACTGTAACTTATTATACGGGAGACCTGCATATTCCGCACGCAATGGCCAATTTTTCAGCATTATAGCTGTACCGCAAAACTTGTAATCTTGTTGAATGTTTTTTACTGTGTATGTACTGTAAATATTTTACATTACAATGTTCTTCACATAGGGGAATATGTTCTATGTATTTTTAAATACATATCCCTATATATACTGTATGTTTATAAATATATACAATTCAAAAGGAGACACCGACATCCATCTTATAGGTAAAATCTTGTAAGCTTTATTATGCAATGTTAAAAAAGAAGAGACAACACAGCAAATGTACTAGAGTCAGACGTGGGCGCAGCACACAGGCATACGCGTTTCGGAAAGAGATTCCGTAGTCACAGCCTGACATGCTACCCCACACACCTGTTTAAAAACCCCATGGGCTAATCTAATAGGTTAAAACAGGAACTACCCCCATAGACTCTAGCCAATAGGACACTAAATAGCAAATACAGCAATGATCCTAATTAACACTTCATTATCTAGGTTACCAGCATTTCTGCTATACACAACAAACAGTCCTAGCAATAATAGAAATGCATGTGAATAGACATATTCGTATAATTAATGTTAATCATATTTGAAATGTAGCACAGGGGAGATGATATAGCTACAGCATTAATTGAAAAACATTAATCATGGTAATAAAATATAATAAAATAAGTAGATGATTAAAAGGGAAACTAATGGGCAAATTAGTAAGGTGTAAGTTGGTCACACCAAAATTTATATAAGGATTTCATTTTAGGAGGAACAGGTGTTCAAAAGACAAATTCAAGTAAGCAAATAATGTATACTGTCGTATACAAAGAAGATATATATGTATTTATGTATTGATGTATCAGAAAAGCTCCATAGGCACAATGTATAGATACTGTCATGTGTGCTAATAGATTAGTAAATATAGCCATTGGTGTACAGAGCAAATATTGGCAGAATATTATTCCCAGTGATTAATAATATCAAATCTGGAATTCAGACCTTTAGGTAGTCTGCTTTCAAGGGTAAATATCCAATATGCTTCCCTTCTTGCCAATATTGTATCTATATCACCGCACCTAGGGGGCCTAAGGATCTTTTCTATAGCACACCATGAGAAATATCTTAAATCGTTATTGTGAAAGAGCCAAAGTGTTGTACTATTGGAGTGCTAGCCCTGTTGATTTTAAATGATGACAAGTGTTCCCGTATGCGGGTATTTAGGTCCCGTGAGGTGAGACCTACATACTGTAATTTGCAGTGAGAGCATTCAATAAGGTAAATGGCATATTCCGTGGTACAGTTCATACAGGTATCAATATCATACCTCTTGTTGGTGACAATACTAGAAAAATTCTTTGTCACATCAACATACTCACAAGGTTTACACTTGCGCCGACCACATTTGAACATGCCAGTATGCCTTAGCCAAGATGATTGACTCTCAGTTTTACTTTTCAATAACGTGGGGGCCAACAGATTACCCAATGTTGGGCTTCTCCTATAGGAGCATCTGAGCCCGTTCTTAACAGTATTAACTAGCTTATCATCAGCTGAGAGGAGAGGGAAGTGTTTACGGACTATCTTACAAATATCCTGATACTGTATACTATGATTGGTGACAAAAGTCAATCCTTTGAAATCATTATTTTTGGAAGATTTCATATTTAACAGATCCCTTCTTTCTATAGTACTGACAGCAGCTTTAGCCCTTTTCACTACAGCTTTGGGGTACTTCCTTTCTAGGAGTCTCCTTTCTAGATCAACTGATTCTTGTTTAAACTGTTGGAAACTAGTGCAATTCCTCCTCAGCCTAGTGTATTCTCCTTTAGCGATAGCATATGGAACATGCTTGGGGTGGCAACTCGTGCCTTGAAGGAGTGAATTGCCTGAGATGGGCTTCCTGTAAACGGTAGATTCAATCTTACCATCAGGATTACCCCGCAGTGTAATATCAAGATAGTTTATAGTATGTGGATTAAATTCACAGGTAAATCTCAGGTTAAGATCATTGCAATGTAAGTATTCCAAAAACAGGGGAATAATGTCCTCACTTCCTGTCCAGATGAAGATAAGATCATCTATATACCTCTGGTATAGAGATATATGAGATCTATATATATTATTATCTCCAAAGATGTGGTAAAATTCCCACCATCCTAGAAATAAATTTGCATAGGAGGGGGCAAACTTCGCCCCCATGGCGGTACCACATCTCTGGAGATAATAAGTATCTTCAAATTTGAAAAAATTATGTGTTAATAGGAATGTGAGTACCTTAAGAATAAAATTCTTAAGGCAATGATCATAATCTGTGAAATTATCTAGAAAAAAAGTAACAGCTTCCACTCCCTTCTGGTGGGGGATGCTAGAATATAGAGAGACAATGTCAATTGTCATCCACATACTAGACTCAGTCCATTCAATGTGCTCAAGTATGTTTAGGATATGCTTTGTGTCACAAACATATGATAAGAGAGACATAACAATAGGTTGGAGTATATTATCCAGCCATTGAGAAAGGTTTCCCAAGAGTGACTCAACACCACTAACAATGGGGCGACCTTTTACATCTATAAGAGATTTGTGAGTCTTAGGGAAGTGATGGAACAGTGGTGTCTTCGGATTATCCACAAAAAGGAATTCAGCTGTATTGCTATCTATACACCCTTGTTCCATACCTTCATCCAAGAGATGCTTGAGTTCATTTTTGTACTCATTGGTAGGATCCCTTCCTAGAATGAGGTAGTCATGTTCATTATTCAATTGTCTGAGACCTTCAGCTATATACTGTACTCGGTCCATTACTACAACCATTCCACCTTTGTCTGATTTCCTGATAACCAAATCCTGATTATTTCTTAGGGAAGTCACTGCTTCTTTTTCAGGCAAAGATAGATTGGGCTTGTAGTTGGACCGTCTAGCTTTCAATTCAACCAAGTCATTTTCCACTCTTGAGTGGAAGATTTCTACAATGTTGCCCCTGCTTTGTATGGGATAAAATTGAGATTTTTTCTTTAGGGTAGGGCCTCTGCTCCTAGTGTCATGTTCAGATATATTGTCTAACTGTAATTGTTGTAATGAGACAATATCACAATTCTCAGAGAAATTATATTTATTAGTAGAAATGTCACTTTCCCTATTCATAGGAGTAAAATCCTGTTCTATAGTGCTGACATCATCTGATAAATGTTTTCTCAGAGTTATGTTCCTAACTAATCTGTTGATGTCAATTATAGTTTGAAACAAATCAAAATCGTTATTAGGTGCAAAATTTAGCCCCAAATTTAATACTCTATAGTGTGTATCATTGAGTGAGAAAGATGACAGATTGACCACATTTCCTACTATTTGTACTTTGTTTGGGGTCTCGGTTCCCTCAGCTGATATTTGTCCTGATTGTTTCTCATGACTGGATTCTGTTTGGTAATGTGAGTGCCTCTTCCCCCCCCCCCGCTATGCCTCCCTGTACCTGTGGAAAAACCTGTTCTAGTACAGAGTTGTCAGGTCTAGATGTAATGTGCGGAGTCTCCATATAACCAGCCTGCTTCGGTCTCACTGTGTTAGTAACATTATTAGTATTATCTTCATATACAAGATGTGGACCTGCCGCAATGGCAGCTTGAGGTTCATCATTTTGATATGTGATAGATTGTATATCCTGAATAGCATCAGCTGGTTTATCACCATCACTGGAGTAGTCTGTATCGCTCCCAGAGAAGGTAACATTTTTAGATGAATTATTATTATTATTTCTGTTTTGTTTGTTTTTATTATTGGCCCTTCTCCTCCTCCCAAATCTTGGTTGGTTAGATCTAGAGTTCCCTCTAGATTTCTTGTTCCATATGTATACACAATTATTAGCATAGTCGTATTTGTCCCTAATGAACTTAGTATGTTTTCTCTCCATAATTTCAGACCTTCCCTTAGCAATCAGTTCCCTCAATATTTTATCAAATTTAGCAAAATCAGGATTACTAGATCGTCTATTCAGTTCTACTTGCAAATCATTAATTTCTATTTTTAAAGACTCTAATTGTTTGTTTTTATAAATCAATAATAGCATCATAAGTCTCAGGGAGCAGTCAGTTAGTACATTATTCCATGAGTCTATAAATTCCTTATCATTAGTGTCCACATCAAACGTGGGGAATTTAAAGACCCGTAGTCCCCTTGGTATCATACTCAAACTTTTGTACTTTTCAAGGGTCCAAATGTCCCACTGTAATTTAGATTCTTTTATCAAAAGTTTTTCCAGGAGTTCAAATAAAGTACTTAATGCCAGTATGCTCTTATCCTCTGAGAAAATCAGTTCACAGTCAGTAAGATTAGTGGTGCGTGCAGTAGCTGGCAACAATGAATAAAAAGTGTGCTGTGTTGTCTCCATAGCTGAGCAGAAAATTGCAGGCTGGAGGCTTGAACAGTCTGTGTTAGGTGTTGGTACATCCAGGGTATACCCAATAACAAACAAATCAAACAGAGAAACCCAACAACAGAACTCAGCCACACCGGGCTGTAATGAATCAATATGAATGGACCAGTGCAGAGTCTCCGGTAATGAGTGACACTTCTTATAGCACTTATACGGTTGAGTAACTCACCCCACTCTGGCCTGTCCGGTCAACCACTTGACAGTGTCGCTGCCCAAAGTACAGCCGCCTCTGTGCCGCTTCCGAAGATCCGAACTTCAATTGAGCGGCTCACAGGGCCTCAGCTGTAGTCCGTGTGCTCGTCGGCTTGAGTGTGGGTGTATAGCTATACGTCACAGGTATTCCTCCAATAGCAGGAGTTCTTTTCCGGAGGTGCTGCAAACTTTGATCCGCTCCAGGCTGTAGCATCAGCTGATGGGCCGGCAAGGACTGGAATAATCATCAAATTCAAAAGGAGACACCGACATCCATCTTATAGGTAAAATCTTGTAAGCTTTATTATGCAATGTTAAAAAAGAAGAGACAACACAGCAAATGTACTAGAGTCAGACGTGGGCGCAGCACACAGGCATACGCGTTTCGGAAAGAGATTCCGTAGTCACAGCCTGACATGCAACCCCACACACCTGTTTAAAAACCCCATGGGCTAATCTAATAGGTTAAAACAGGAACTACCCCCATAGACTCTAGCCAATAGGACACTAAATAGCAAATACAGCAATGATCCTAATTAACACTTCATTATCTAGGTTACCAGCATTTCTGCTATACACAACAAACAGTCCTAGCAATAATAGAAATGCATGTGAATAGACATATTCGTATAATTAAATGACAGTCATAATCCTAGTCATAATCCTAATGCGAAAATGTTAATCATATTTGAAATGAAGCTGTTACTTTTTTTCTAGATAATTTCACAGATTATGATCATTGCCTTAAGAATTTTATTCTTAAGGTACTCACATTCCTATTAACACATAATTTTTTCAAATTTGAAGATACTTATTATCTCCAGAGATGTGGTACCGCCATGGGGGCGAAGTTTGCCCCCTCCTATGCAAATTTATTTCTAGGATGGTGGGAATTTTACCACATCTTTGGAGATAATAATATATATAGATCTCATATATCTCTATACCAGAGGTATATAGATGATCTTATCTTCATCTGGACAGGAAGTGAGGACATTATTCCCCTGTTTTTGGAATACTTACATTGCAATGATCTTAACCTGAGATTTACCTGTAAATTTAATCCACATACTATAAACTATCTTGATATTATACTGCGGGGTAATCCTGATGGTAAGATTGAATCTACCGTTTACAGGAAGCCCATCTCAGGCAATTCACTCCTTCAAGGCACGAGTTGCCACCCCAAGCATGTTCCATATGCTATCGCTAAAGGAGAATACACTAGGCTGAGGAGGAATTGCACTAGTTTCCAACAGTTTAAACAAGAATCAGTTGATCTAGAAAGGAGACTCCTAGAAAGGAAGTACCCCAAAGCTGTAGTGAAAAGGGCTAAAGCTGCTGTCAGTACTATAGAAAGAAGGGATCTGTTAAATATGAAATCTTCCAAAAATAATGATTTCAAAGGATTGACTTTTGTCACCAATCATAGTATACAGTATCAGGATATTTGTAAGATAGTCCGTAAACACTTCCCTCTCCTCTCAGCTGATGATAAGCTAGTTAATACTGTTAAGAACGGGCTCAGATGCTCCTATAGGAGAAGCCCAACATTGGGTAATCTGTTGGCCCCCACGTTATTGAAAAGTAAAACTGAGAGTCAATCATCTTGGCTAAGGCATACTGGCATGTTCAAATGTGGTCGGCGCAAGTGTAAACCTTGTGAGTATGTTGATGTGACAAAGAATTTTTCTAGTATTGTCACCAACAAGAGGTATGATATTGATACCTGTATGAACTGTACCACGGAATATGCCATTTACCTTATTGAATGCTCTCACTGCAAATTACAGTATGTAGGTCTCACCTCACGAGACCTAAATACCCGCATACGGGAACACTTGTCATCATTTAAAATCAACAGGGCTAGCACTCCAATAGTACAACACTTTGGCTCTTTTCACAATAACGATTTAAGATATTTCTCATGGTGTGCTATAGAAAAGATCCTTAGGCCCCCTAGGGGCGGTGATATAGATACAAAATTGGCAAGAAGGGAAGCATATTGGATATTTACCCTTGAAAGCAGACTACCTAAAGGTCTGAATTCCAGATTTGATATTATTAATCACTGGGAATAATATTCTGCCAATATTTGCTCTGTACACTAATGACTATATTTACTAATCTATTAGCACACATGACAGTATCTATACATTGTGCCTATGGAGCTTTTCTGATACATCAATACATAAATACATATATATCTTCTTTGTATACGACAGTATACATTATTTGCTTACTTGAATTTGTCTTTTGAACACCTGTTCCTCCTAAAATGAAATCCTTATATAAATTTTGGTGTGACCAACTTACACCTTACTAATTTGCCCATTAGTTTCCCTTTTAATCATCTACTTATTTTATTATATTTTATTACCATGATTAATGTTTTTCAATTAATGCTGTAGCTATATCATCTCCCCTGTGCTACATTTCAAATATGATTAACATTTTCGCATTAGGATTATGACTGTCATTTAATTATACGAATATGTCTATTCACATGCATTTCTATTATTGCTAGGACTGTTTGTTGTGTATAGCAGAAATGCTGGTAACCTAGATAATGAAGTGTTAATTAGGATCATTGCTGTATTTGCTATTTAGTGTCCTATTGGCTAGAGTCTATGGGGGTAGTTCCTGTTTTAACCTATTAGATTAGCCCATGGGGTTTTTAAACAGGTGTGTGGGGTAGCATGTCAGGCTGTGACTACGGAATCTCTTTCCGAAACGCGTATGCCTGTGTGCTGCGCCCACGTCTGACTCTAGTACATTTGCTGTGTTGTCTCTTCTTTTTTAACATTGCATAATAAAGCTTACAAGATTTTACCTATAAGATGGATGTCGGTGTCTCCTTTTGAATTTGATGATTATTCCAGTCCTTGCCGGCCCATCAGCTGATGCTACAGCCTGGAGCGGATCAAAGTTTGCAGCACCTCCGGAAAAGAACTCCTGCTATTGGAGGAATACCTGTGACGTATAGCTATACACCCACACTCAAGCCGACGAGCACACGGACTACAGCTGAGGCCCTGTGAGCCGCTCAATTGAAGTTCGGATCTTCGGAAGCGGCACAGAGGCGGCTGTACTTTGGGCAGCGACACTGTCAAGTGGTTGACCGGACAGGCCAGAGTGGGGTGAGTTACTCAACCGTATAAGTGCTATAAGAAGTGTCACTCATTACCGGAGACTCTGCACTGGTCCATTCATATTGATTCATTACAGCCCGGTGTGGCTGAGTTCTGTTGTTGGGTTTCTCTGTTTGATTTGTATAAATATATACAGCATATATATATATATATATATATATATATATATATATAAAAACAAAAAGGAATGGTGTATGGGTGCAAATAATGGAAACTACGTGATCAAAGTTTGCCCCATCGTACGCTAACCTTGTAATGGGTTGGTGGGAAATATTTATGATATATGGTGATGGTAATCCTTACTCTCAGTGCATCAGAAGCTACCATCGCTATATAGATGACATAATATTTATTTGGAAAGGAAAATCCTATCTTATAGAAGATTTTGTGGATTATCTTAATGTGAACGAATGGGGCCTTAAATTCACTTTTGAGACCAATAAATCCAGCATTAACTTTCTTGATCTTAAACTGAGTAGCACAATAGGCAGTAATATAATAAAAACCACCATATATAGAAAGCCTATATCAGGAAATACTGTATTACATGGTAAAAGTAATCATCCTTTAAAAGTACCATATTCAACTGCAAAAGGTCAATTTATCAGGACCAAAAGAAATTGTTCTGAAAATTCAGATTTTCTATTACAAAGTGAGGAACTAGAAGCTAGGCTTAAACAAAGAAGTTACAAAGATACGGCAATATCTAAAGCCAAAATGGAAGTACAAGGTATAGACAGAAAAACACTTTTGTTAGACAAAAATAAATCTACTAATCCATATAAGGATCAGGTGACATTTGTCACCCAATACTCATCAAACTACCATGACATCTGCAGAATCATCCGCAAGCATTTGCCGATGCTTCATGCAGATGAAAGTCTTGTTAAAACGATTGAGAATGGTTGTAAATTTTCCTACAGAAGAGGCTTTACTATAGGAAATCAAGTATCTCCTAGTGAACTAACTACCAGACCAAATCCAAGCACCTGGCTGGACTCCAAAGGGATGTTCAAATGTGGTTATAGTGCGTGTATTACATGCACATTTATCCAAAAAGGTGACACGTTTGATTCTGCAGTTACTAACAAAAAATACAAAGTTAATTGTTGTGTTAATTGCAGATCTAAAAATGTAATATATCTTATCTGGTGCACGTGCACTAAGAAACAATATATAGATTGCACTTCAAGAGAAGTAAGAGAGAGAATCAGACAACACTTATCTGATATTTAAAGATCTGATCCTTGTTCTGAAATGGCAAAGCATTTTATTCAGGCTCATAACAGTTCTAATACAACTTTCAAATGGATGGTAATAGAACAGGTTAAAGTACCTCCCAGCGGTGGAGATATGAATAAAGTGGTATTGAAACAAGAGGCATATTGGATTTTTACACTTGAATCGCGAATACCTAAAGGATACAATTCAGTGTATGATGTAGTCAATTTTTGGGAATAGTCACATTCTTACATACATAATTAATTTATATTTTTTATCACCATACACACATAGAAATAATTAATGTTGATTTTAATTTACAGTGGCCAGGGTATACATCTTAGTATCTTTTTCACCACACTTGATGGTTTGCACAAAGTGCAGTTACATTAGAAAAAAATATGTGTATGGGTTATGCATATCTAGAGAAACTTTAATATCTTTATAGACATAGATACATTTTTTGCGTTGTTTGTATCCTTCACTTGGAACCTCGCATCTATTTGTCTCCATAAGTCATATTTTGATCTCTTTTTGTTTATGCTGACTTATACATATATTAATATACACATAAATATGTGGATGCAGGGGTGCATATATTGTTACTTTTTACCTCATCTTTCTTATTTCCTCTTTTTGAAGATAAATATATATGTACCTTTATTTGGGTTACAGGTAATAGTTTTCAACAATTTTGCATCACTGTATATTTATATATTCAATTGGTATTATGCTTATTGCACTTTATATTAACAAATTATGCTTATTGCCTATTCCATCAATTAATTGTCAAAACTGTTGTATTTAACTATGTGTTTGTGTATGACATTTACATCTGTGACATTCCTGTTGTATTTATTCATTTGTTTGGCAGGTGCATGGCCAATACGTATTGCACTTTATACTAACAGATTGTGCTTTCTGTCTTTTCCATCAACAAATTGTTAAAATTGTTGCATTTAACTATGTGTTAATATATGACATTGACATTTATCACATTAAATAAATAAATATATGTTAAACAAATACAAAATCAATTAATTGAGTATTTGATATTACTGCTTGCTTGTCTGTGTTTCAATACATGCCCTAATACAGATGCAATGCATTTCATGTAATCAGCAGTGACCAATAGCATGTCAGTATTGTTCTTAAATAAGGTGGTAATCAAATTGAACTTCAGTCTATGAGTAAGGCCATCTGGCCAAAACATGTCAGACGTTTCATTCTGATTATTGTTCATGCTTTTTAATTGGACCATTAAAGTGGACATTTTAACTCTACAGTTCCAGACTATTTTGCATTTTTTGTCCTATCATATATATATATATATATATATATATATATATATACACAGTATATATATATATATATATACACACAGTATATATATATATATATACACAGTATATATATATATATATATATATATATATATATATATATATATACATAAAGGAAACTATGTGATCAATATTTAACAAATCGGAGCATGAAATTACCCATTCTTACTCTAGTTTAAATCTCTAGATATTTATCACAAATGATTACAATTCTCATCTATTTTATATACAGGATTAACAGCAAGCATATAGCAAAAAGTACAATCATACAGCTAAAATAGAAGAAACAATATAAAACATTAAAACATAAAAAACTTTCCAAGTGTAAAAGTATATATAGCACTCTTAATGTAAAAACAAACACAAAAATTTCCTTATAAAATGTAATATATAAATCCAAAGGGTTAGCTGGTCCTCAAAGGGAGTCTACTAATACTATAGTACCTCAATCATTATAAGGTAAGAGCTGCAAAATGTAGGAAGTGTCTGTAATAGACACCAGGTGCATCCACTTCGTATACCCACAGGATATCAGGCTTGTGTTTCAATTCCCATACGTTAAACGAATAAGCATGTAAAAGACAAAGAGAACCAATAGTGCAATCCTGTCTCTCTTTTTTTTATATATATATTTCTTTATTTTACAAAATTATACAATAGACAGAGAATATTAAAAAAAGAAAATAATACAATCAAAATAAAAAACATAATAATATACAAATAGCTTTAGTTTTTCTTTTCTTCCTTTTTTTTTCTTCTTTCCTATTTTCCTCCCTTCCCCTTTTTTTCCCTTCCTTTCTTTCCTTCTTTCTCTTCCCTCTTTTTCCTTTCCTTTTACCTCAGTATTAAAGTTCTTATAACAATCGAGTTTATCAACTGAGTATACGTAGAGCTACTTGTTTTAGACTAAACAAACAATCTTGAAGGTTATGATATTTAAAGGGACACTGAACCCAATTTTTTTCTTTCGTGATTCAGATAAAGCATGCAATTTTAAGCAACTTTCTATTTTACTCTTATTATTAATTTTTCTTGGTTCTCTTGCTATCTTTACTTGAAAAATAAGGCATCTAAGCTTTTTTTGGGGTTCAGAACTCTGGATAGCATTTTTTTATTGGTGGATGAATTTATCCACCAATCAGCAAGGACAACCCAGTTTGTTCACCAAAATTGGGCCGGCATCTATACTTACATTCTTGCATTTCAAATAAAGATACCAAGAGAATGAAGAAAATTTGATAATAGGAGTAAATTAGAAAGTTGCTTAAAATGTCATGCTCTATCTGAGTCACAAAAGAAAAAAATTGGGTTCAGTGTCCCTTTAAATCTAAAGTTCTTTCTAGAACAATTTTAAATAAAGCTTAGGTAGCTACCCTAAGCTACAGACATAGTCATAGAATATAAGGTTAAATAACCATACAGGGAGTGCAGAATTATTAGGCAAGTTGTATTTTTGAGGATTAATTTTATTATTGAACAACAACCATGTTCTCAATGAACACAAAAAACTCATTAATATCAAAGCTGAATAGTTTTGGAAGTAGTTTTTAGTTTGTTTTTAGTTATAGCTATTTTAGGGGGATATCTGTGTGTGCAGGTGACTATTACTGTGCATAATTATTAGGCAACTTAACAAAAAACAAATATATACCCATTTCAATTATTTATTTTTACCAGTGAAACCAATATAACATCTCAACATTCACAAATATACATTTCTGACATTCAAAAACAAAACAAAAACAAATCAGTGACCAATATAGCCACCTTTCTTTGCAAGGACACTCAAAAGCCTGCCATCCATGGATTCTGTCAGTGTTTTGATCTGTTCACCATCAACATTGCGTGCAGCAGCAACCACAGCCTCCCAGACACTGTTCAGAGAGGTGTACTGTTTTCCCTCCTTGTAAATCTCACATTTGATGATGGACCACAGGTTCTCAATGGGGGTCAGATCAGGTGAACAAGGAGGCCATGTCATTAGATTTTCTTCTTTTATACCCTTTCTTGCCAGCCACGCTGTGGAGTACTTGGACGCGTGTGATGGAGCATTGTCCTGCATGAAAATCATGTTTTTCTTGAAGGATGCAGACTTCTTCCTGTACCACTGCTTGAAGAAGGTGTCTTCCAGAAACTGGTAGTAGGACTGGGAGTTGAGCTTGACTCCATCCTCAACCCGAAAAGGCCCCACAAGCTCATCTTTGATGATACCAGCCCAAACCAGTACTCCACCTCCACCTTGCTGGCGTCTGAGTCAGACTGGAGCTCTCTGCCCTTTACCAATCCAGCCACGGGCCCATCCATCTGGCCCATCAAGACTCACTCTCATTTCATCAGTCCATAAAACCTTAGAAAAATCAGTCTTGAGATATTTCTTGGCCCAGTCTTGACGTTTCAGCTTGTGTGTCTTGTTCAGTGGTGGTCATCTTTCAGCCTTTCTTACCTTGGCCATGTCTCTGAGTATTGCACACCTTGTGCTTTTGGGCACTCCAGTGATGTTGCAGCTCTGAAATATGGCCAAACTGGTGGCAAGTGGCATCTTGGCAGCTGCACGCTTGACTTTTCTCAGTTCATGGGCAGTTATTTTGCGCCTTGGTTTTTCCACACGCTTCTTGCGACCCTGTTGACTATTTTGAATGAAACGCTTGATTGTTCGATGATCACGCTTCAGAAGCTTTGCAATTTTTAGAGTGCTGCATCCCTCTGCAAGATATCTCACTATTTTTGACTTTTCTGAGCCTGTCAAGTCCTTCTTTTGACCCATTTTGCCAAAGGAAAGGAAGTTGCCTAATAATTATGCACACCTGATATAGGGTGTTGATGTCATTAGACCACACCCCTTCTCATTACAGAGATGCACATCACCTAATATGCTTAATTGATAGTAGGCTTTCGAGCCTATACAGCTTGGAGAAAGACAACATGCATAAAGAGGATGATGTGGTCAAAATACTCATTTGCCTAATAATTCTGCACTCCCTGTACAGTATTACTTCCCTCCTCCTTTCTTTTTCCTTCCCCTTACTTCCTACCCCAAAAAAAAGGAAGAGAATCTCCCTCCTATCCTCCCCTAGTTTAGTTGTATATTAACAATCTGTTCTAAATGCGATATAAAGTCTCTTCCTTGATAGCAAACAAAATCGTTCCAAATCTTGCCAAAGGAGTCACCCCCATCCTCTCTAATCTAGAGTCGTAAGCTGCTATGACTGCAGAATTTAACAATAACTTCTTTGCTTCGCTGATCAAGGGTATATTGGAACTAATCCATTTGTTAAAAATATGTTTTCTAAGAATAATTATTGCTGTCAGGATCAAATCGGACTTATTACCCCATGAGTCATGAATGGCCAAAAGTAGGATAGATTCCTTTACTAGTTGTATTTTTATTTTGGTTATATGAGAAAGAAGATAACCAACTTTTAACCAAAATTGTTTAAAAGTGTCCTAGATCCGGGTTTTCAAAGCAACATTTAGGGCAAACATTAATGACATCTTTATTCCATTTTGCCACTCTACGTGGGGTAAGATAGCCTCTGTGTAATAATCTAAAGTTTCTCTTAAGTATGTTGAAAGACAAAGACTCTGGTTTTCTTAAGAATTCTCAAAATTATTCTATCCAGGTCAAGAAGGTCTACCAATTTTGTCCAATTGCTCATTAATTCTGACATCAGAGTCTCTACCTCCACTGTCCTAAGGATTTTATAAATTAACGAGAGTGACCATTTTCAGGATTAATAGTATCCATTAATGGATGGTCTAGCCATATTTGGGGGGGAGTCCTTGTCAATCTATAAATATAATTCTTCTTTTGGAGAAAATAGAACATATGTTTTCTTTGAACTTCCGGAAAGATTTTTTGAAATTCAATGAAAGTATACAATTTTTAGATTTTTTTTTTTTTTTTTTTTTTTAAATATCTTTTTATTGAAGTCAAAAACCAGTACAGAGTATAAGGTATGTCACAAAACATTCACAAAACAATGTGTACAGAGCATAAGTAGGAGACAATGTATTCTAGTATCACAAACATTTCCGTACAATATGGGTCATCACATAAAGAGACTTCAGTTTTGTTTTAGAGTATAACAGATGTAGTATAAGCAAAAATGATCCTCTCCTAGCTATATACAGAGACAAGTAAGGTAGCTAATCAGATAAGGGTAAAACTAGGGAGGGGGTGACTCTATAGTTATATGGGGAAGAGGGATGCAGCGGGCAAGAGCTGCTCAAAATGTAATAGGGGGGAAGGGGGGGGTGGAGGGGCGGAGCCAGTTAGTGTGTCTATGCCAGGGATAAATTTAGGAGAAACTAGGGTGTTATTACTTAATATAAATACAATCACACTCATCTAAACCTTTATATTCCTATAGAGGGGGCCTAGAGTCATATAATATATTGTCAGATGGAGGGGGGTCGTCAGATTAATTGGAGACTAGGGGGCTTGGGGGACTTCTGGGTGAGCCCCTCTCCTGGGGAAGTGCCACCTCTAGGCGATGTTGGAGAGGGAGAAGGGATATGACCCGCAGGCATAAGTACCGGCGGGAAAGGGAGGAGAGAGGCTCAATCAAGAAGACTATTATGTGCTAGAGATGTGCTAGAGATGTGAATAAGAGCATAGATAAACTAGGGATTACCGTTGTATAGTCACAGAAAATTATAGTCAATAATACATATAAATATAACACAACACTTAAGTAATAGAGAGATCACGTGCACCCATATAGACAACAATAATTATTAAACACATTATAAAGAACCGGAATATACTATGGAGAGTCTAAATTACATGTATGCTCACTGACATTACTACGGATAATATGACACCGTACATACTGTCAGTTAGTACCCAGATACTTTGAACCAATTTAGTTATTTTATCTTATAACTTGTAGCACAACATATGTCTAGCGCCTTGCAGTCAAAGCCCACACGCCTTTATAAGTAAGGTATAAAAACTTATATGCTGGACAGTGCTTTCCCAGTAGACACGGCCCAGCAGCATCTATAAATGGACCTTATCATCATCAAACAATATACCCTGCTTACTAATAGGGATATGGGCACCTTACAAGCTGTGAGCTTTACTAGTACTATAAAAGTGATGTGGGAACATTTGAACATACATATAAAAAGCTTCAGCATGAACATGGAAGTTAGTTAATAACACATGTAAAACAAACCAGGGATAATTCTGAGAGAAAATATAGATTATGAGAGACTTTTATGTTAAAATCTAAGTGGCTTCAGGAATAAACAGCCTAAGCCTGGCTGAATGTGATAGTAAGAAGTATGTTTTAAGGTCGGAAGAATCTATTATATGGGAGGCATGGGAGGTATTGTCTTTACTAAAGCATTAACAATATGAAAAGAGAAAAACGGCTCTAGCCGTCAAAGTTAAGTTAGAGGTGGGAGCTAGTGTTAAACCAGGCGTTTTAACCAGACTCAATCCCTATACTAGTAATGAATTGTATATAGGCAGCAAACAAACGAAACAGGAACAGATACAACTTATATAGGAAAGACAGATATAAACAAATGTTAGATAACCAGGAGCATACAGTTTAAAGCTACATCTCGGTTAGGGGTTTAAGGATAAGGGAGGAAGTAAATATATGTCCACAGTAGCAGTCCTGATGAATTCCATCCAAACTGCACCTTGAAAGTGAACTAACAGTGTGGAGGAGAGATTCTCTGCGTATCCACCTAACCGGCATCAGGGCAGTATGGTAATAAGTTTATTTACCCTGTGTCTAGCCTGTGCTGTGAATCTCTAGAAGGCAGCGACCCGCTCTCCCATCCTGGAATCCAAACGGTTAGGAACCGTGCTGCAGTATATCTCTGCTTTAAGGCCAAACTGCCACTTCGAAAGTTACCTCTCCAACTCTTCCGGGCTAGTCCAGCCGCATGCAGTGATCCATCAGCATGTAATTTTCCCAGCAGATTACTTAACACCCACAGGTAACTAGGAGCAAGCTCAGGGTACCAGGTAAGAACATCGTCGGCGCTGATTACATAAAGGTTCGCAGCGCTATCAAAGAATGAGTCAGGTTCCATCAAAATACAGGAAGCTGTGTGAGGATTGCCCTCGCAGTATGGAGCGCTTACATCAAGGAACCAATGACCCGGCCTCTCTTGTGCACAGACTGTATCATCTGAAATATGAGAAGCCGAAGTAGAGAGGGAGACAGGCGTCTGGCATAGCAGTGCCATTACGGCACCTTGTTGCTGATCAATATGAGCTGAAGGAATATGTGTGTGAGCTTGAGGATCGTCTCGTTCCGGCATTTCCGCTGCAGTCGTTTCTGTGCACTCAGCGCCATATTGTATGATGTTTTTCAGGCAGTTGAAGTGTCTAGTCATACGACAATCTATTTTCGTTAGGAGGTCCCTTATATCGCCATAAGAATCCTCCATAATGGGAGATCAGGACAAATAATCCTAGGGCAATCTAAATAGCCTGTAGCTGGGCTAGGGGATATGCACTGTGAGATAGAAGTTGCCACTGCATGGGTTCATTCGGGAGCATAAGTTGTTCACAAATCCCTAGAATCGGTGTGTCTCAAGTTCTTGCGGGTCTTAAAGCATGTCCCAGTAGTTATTATCATGAGGGGAGAGAAAAAAAAGAATTTCAGGATTCATATTCAAGTATTAATCTATAAAATCTTGTCCAAAGCTAGGAGCTGCATGAGAACACGTCTGAGTCCCTCGGCAGTTGGCTCCGCCCCCCCCTACAATTTTTAGATTTTTTATCATAAAAATCTTCAATGATTAAAGGTTTAGAAAATTACCATTTATCAAATTTGTCAACCATATTTCCCAAAGGAAAATTGCCATTGCCCTGTACTGGTAACCATTTAGAAATGTTTGATATGGTTCCTAGTGACCTTAACGATTTTCTCTATACTACCAGAATATCTCTATAAAAAGGATGAGTAGAAATAGTTTTCCCTAGATCTTTGACGCATGTACCTCAAAATTTAAAGAATATGGGGAGCAGATCTGTTCCTCCAGGTATTTATTTGAATATTTAAAATATTGTAACAACCAATCAATTGGGAAGCGCAAAATAGTTATATAGTTGTACCATTCCAAATTGGGCAAGGTCAGTCCCCCCTTGCAGCATGGTTGATATAAATTAACAAGTTTTATTCTTGCTTTCCTCCCTCTCCAAAGGAAGTATCTCAAAGATTGGTTGAACCACCATACATCAATTTTCTTGATTGATCTAGGAAACATCCTAAGTGTATAAAGAGTTTTAGGAATAATAAACATTTTTAAAAGATTAACTTTGCCTGTCAAAGAAACTGGCAGAGCTGCCCAACTATTTATCTTTTCTTTACTATCCCACAGGATGACAGAGATATTTCCTCCATACCAGCCTGCGGGATTGGCTGAAATGTTTAGACCTAAATACTCCAATGATTTAGTTTCTATAAATTGATAGGATTGAGAATTGTCTATCTTCTTTAACCAAAGTATTTTAGATTTTGATAAGTTGGTTTTGTATCCTGATACTAGGCTATATTGATCTAAAAGGCTAATAATACTTTAAATATAGTTCCTAGGTTTGGATACAAATATGAGAAGATCATCCGATAATAGCGAAGTTTTAAGTTCAGTTTTACCTATACTAATTCCTAGTAAAGTCTCTCTCAACTTGAAGTCAAATAAAATAGGACACAATGGACATCCCTGACGGGTGTCCCTTGAAAAATGAATGAATCTGAAATACCATTATTGACCAATAAAGATGCACTTATATCGGAGTAAATATTTGCAATCATTTCCACAAATCTACCTTCAAAACCAAATTATTCCAATACTTTAATCATGAATGGCCACTCCACTCTGTCGAAAGCCTTCTCTGCATCCAAGGATAGCAGGAAGGTCTCAGGCAGAGCAGACTGGCCTCCACTGTATTGACAGATTATATGCAGGATTTTCCTTATATTGGCTTCTGAAGTTCTTCCACTAACAAAACCTACCTGGTACTGATGAATAATCTTAGGCATTATGGATTTAATCCTTTCTGCCAAGATCTTCATCAGAATCTTGTAGTCAAGATGAAGCAAAGAAATAGGTCTATATGAGGTTATTTCTGAAAGATTTGTATTGTTTTTAGGAATTAAGATAATGTTAGCTCTTTTGAAGCTTTCAGATGTCCTGTGGTTCTGTTCAAAATAAGTTTTATAAAGATCGTTTAGGACAGGGACTATCTCTGGTGAGGGAATCTGGTAAAACTCTAAAGGCAAATTGTCTGGGCCTGGAGTTTTCCCACTAGTCATATAGGTGATAATTTTATAAATTTCATGTGTTCCTCTATTGGCTTATTTAAAGATTCATAAATAAATAAACCTTAGGGAAAACTACGTTATCCAGAAACGTATTGATATTAAGCATTTCTTGACATTGAGATGAATATAAATCAGTGTAAAAGTTCTGAAATAGAAGAAATATCTGATCCTGTTTTGTATATATTTTATCTTTAACTTCCAAAGCGGCTATTGGTTTTCTCTTGGTGTGCCTCTTAAAAATTCAGGCCATAAATTTACTTGCTTTGTTACCATGCCTTGTGAAACTCTTATACAGAGATTCTTTTGCCTTCCCTAAGAGGAATACATCTCTCTCTTTTTTAAAAAGAGAAATAGTTCTCTCTATTTACATTGTTTGGATGTCTTTGATACAAAAGATATGTATCTTAATTTGCTTGATAGTTCTTTATCTTTTATATTCTCTTTCTTTTTAAATCTAGCCACATAAGTATTGATCTCTGCTTTTAAGTATAGCTTGGCTGTTTCCCAAAACAACAGGACATTTTCTCTACAGTGACTATTGAACAGACTGAATTCCTCCCAAGCTTTGACTAAAAATGTTCTAAAATTAGCCATTTTTTGTAGATATGTTGGAAAGAAAAAGCAGTTAAATGTGAACTCTCTTTAAATTTTAAATACTAAGACCACAGGTGCATGATCGGATAAAGTATGGTCAAGAATGCTACACTTCAGAACTTTACCAAGGATTCTGAAATGAGAAATAGATCTAACCTTGAAAGAGTGTAATGAGATTTCGAGCAACATGTGTATTCAAGATTATTAGGGTTCAACATTCTCCATATATCAACTAAACTCATTGAGTCAAAGAGTGATTTAAAAATTCTCCATTCAAAATTTAATTGAGAAGTTGTATATCTGGGTTTGGTTTTATCAACCCCCAATTTCCACCTATCCAAAAATTAGTTAGCAGTGACGTTGTAGTCACCTGTTAGTATGATTTTAGCCTTAGAAAATTTAAGCATGTTTCTCACCAAGCGGTTCCAAAAAAATGTATTAGGATCGTTTGGTCCATAAATATTAACTAACAGATATTCTTCATTTTGAATAAGAAGCCTTACAATTAAGTATTTGCCCTCTTTGTCCTTCATGACTCTGAGAATCATGTAGCAAAATTTTGTATGAAATAGAATCAATACCCCTCTAGCAGATTTTCTATATGAAGAGAAGAGTAACTCCCCAA
This sequence comes from Bombina bombina, assembly GCF_027579735.1. Taxonomy (NCBI): domain Eukaryota; kingdom Metazoa; phylum Chordata; class Amphibia; order Anura; family Bombinatoridae; genus Bombina; species Bombina bombina. The sequence continues at coordinate 1,073,501,274 of NC_069500.1, forward strand.
GCCACCTGGCTTTGATCTTACTATGTTCAAGATCTGATTTCCTGTAGACATGCTATATCAAAATCCTTTTTTGCTTAAAACATTTATGACAGCTTTCCTTTTAATTGGAGAGTGAATCCCCCCACAATCCAAGTTAATATCTTTGCCATCTTATTACCCAAATAAAGCAAAGGGGAGGGGAAAGAAACTTAATCTCATCATCCTAGTGCAGTAACAAATGTCTATGTGGAAACTCAATAAAGTTCACAGTTAGCATAGTTAGAATATAAAAGGAAAATCATTGTGACATCAAATCTTGTGCAATAGATAGTAAATAAATTAATAATATATGATTATTTTATCAACTGTCCACCAAAGTGGACTTCAGTCTTTTTTCAACCTCATCTACTATGTTACTATGTAAAGTTAATAATCTTGGTAATCTTCTAAGAAAAACAAATTGGTCCCATTGTATAATAAGGCAATAACAAGTGTTAAAAATGAATTAATCATATGTAAAAATTTTAACAAGTATCCACTGGGTCCATGATCTTCTGAAGAGGAAATTTTTTTTAAAAATATATATATATATTCATCATCTCGTGGTACCTTGACAAGTGTATTTGTGAGAGTTCAAAAAACTTTCTAAATAAATATGTGAAAGAAAAAATCAATGTGCACATCAAATTTTATACAGTGCATTCAAGATCTTCCACATCAAAACATAGATAATAAATGAATTAATAATATGTGGTAAATTTATCAAGTGACCACCAAAGTTCAAAATCTTCTGAGGAGGATTAGTTTATTCCCATCCTTTATAACGCCAAAACACAATAACAGTGACTCTGCGGGGAAGAAAAAAAAAAATCTTATTCTCGTCATCTCCTAGTACAATAACAAGTATCTTTATGAGAACTCAAAAAAAAAAAACTTCATAAAAAAAGAAGAATCAAAAGCTCTCAATAAAACTAATTTTTGCTTAATTTTCTAGGAATGTTTGAGCTGCTTCAGGTGAAAAAAGAAAAACGTGAAGGAAGAATTGAGGGTTCTCATTAATAAAACTAATGTTTTGCTTCATTTTCTAGGAATGTTTGAGCTGCTTCAAGTGAATCAAAAAGAAAGAAGTTGGAGCCGGATTTGATCATCAACTTGGCTGGGTTTAAAAGAGAGAAGAATTGGTTTTGTGAAGCCAATCGGGAACACAAAGAAGAGAATTGCCTCCTTTTCAGAGATGTTTCCATAGAGAAGTCCTGGAAAAGTAGAATTTTAGCCCCTTTAAAGTGGAGATTCTGCTGTTTCCTAAAGGCTCTTAAAAGTTTATTCTTTCCATGAAAGTTCAAGAGTTTCGCAATTACTGGGCGTGGTTTCTTAAAATTTTGTGAGGAGTCATCTGGTTCTCTTCCTAATCTATGCACTCTTTCTATTTTAAAGAGATTTTTGTCAAGCTTTATTCACAATAGGTCAGGAAGAGTTTTTTTCTATAAAGGCTTTCAATTCCTGGAATTTGAGATTTTCAGGGACTCTATTTTCCATAACTTCCATTTTATTAGTTAAGATAACATTTTGCTTTAATAGAAATTCAATTTTAGACTGCAAGGAGTTTTGAGTATCCTCCCAATTAGAGATTATTTGTTCTACTTCTGTTACTCTCTCAGCCTTGACTTTTATCTCTCCTATTATTGTATCCAGCCTCTTATGCAACTCCTATATTTTAGGGATAATCAATACTAATACTTTTGTGGCAATCTCACTGGCATCAAAGGTGTCAGATAATTTATCTTCCATACTTGACTTATTGGGAGATTTAGTAGCCCTGCCTGTTTTTTTATTTAGCTATTTAGGTTTAGGAGACATTTTTGCTTGGTTAAGATATTTATCCATAGGCTTTACAAGCAATATAGCCAGAAAAAAAAAGACAGGGGAGTCAGTTTGTCTTTATACATCTAACCCAAATCAGCTTCCAGGGCCTCCCTCAACGACAACTTAGGTAATCCTCAACGGCATTGCAGTTTGCTAATAAAAAAAATGCACTTTCTCAGTATAGTATCACAACAGCTGCAAAGACTAGCTGAAAAGTTTGCTATGCTGAGTAGCTGTTCAAACTTGAATAATCAGCAATACATGGGGTTGAAATCCATATAGCCATATAGCCATGCAAAATCTGATTGCTTGCTGAACAGTTTTTACTGCATTTAAAGTTTTATTCAGGCAAAGCTAGTCATCTATAGCCAAGAACAAACATAAATTGTATTATCCCCACAATGATAAAAAAACGTATGGATCAATTCAGTAAATGACATAAAATGTGCCAGTGGATGGTATAGAGAGTAAAGTCCCTTTAATACAGCAGCCAATTCTGCCTATTCTGCAAATGACCAGGTATTTCACTATATATTCAATGTCCAGACAGTGTGCTAGTGTGTTGGACTCTCCTCTTTATCCGGCAGGTCACAAAAAAAAGGGCTAACCTCCTCTTTGTAGCCCCGTTTGTCCTGTAGTTGGTGTTTCTTATAGGTAGCGTACCTTCTTATCCTAATAATAAGGGATTGGAGAGGGCCTTTCTTTGGCAGTCTGAGGCGATGTAACGGCCAAATTCCTGACTTTCCAGCAGGGCCACTCTAACAGTCAAGTCTGTATTCCAACCCAGACCCTAGACCAACCAGGCCTCTCATGGGGCAACTCAGGTGGCTTCTCTCCCTCCTCCTCCTGATCTGCCTGGCAGCGATGCTTGAAACCGCTCTCCGTAGGTAGCCCCTAAGCTCAGGGCTTCCCTGCCATGTTTTGATACCAGACAAGGTGGACGGCACGATTAACACACTGCTCTCCTACCACCGCCTATTACCTGGTCCATGCTCTCGCGTTGCGTGATGATGTCACGAGCGGACCATTCCCACCCACACTCAGAGAGGGGACACAATGTAAAAGAATGGGAATACCTCAAAAACGATACTCCATCTATTGCAATTTTCTACCACCTCCCTAAAGTTCATAAGGACAGTGTAAACCCACCAGGGAGACCTATAGTCTCAGGGATAAATTCCCTTATCTTTAAACTGTCTGAGTATATAGATACATTCTTTCAACCGTTGGTACCAGGCCTCAGATCCTACCTGAGGGATACTCCTGACACTATAGGAAAAATAAGTAAAGTTAAGTGGAAAGTAACTTATTAGAGATCCACCAGAAAATCTTATTAGAATCAATTAAATTTACTCTTGAGAAAAATTATTTCTAATTTGAGGAATTCTTCCTCCAAACAAATGGCACAGCTATAAGGACTAAATTTGCCCCCAGCTATGCCAATTTGTATATGGGACATGGGAGGAGTCCCATATACATACGTCTTGATAAACCCTTGTTCTCAGGCAAAACGCATTGACGTTTAAACAGCTTACTACAAAGAGAGAGCACAAAGGATTGGAAAACTGTTCTGCTGTTCCCTGCAGAATCTTGAAAGAACAAGTACAGGGGAGGAGAACGCTAACGAACGGCCGTTTGTTTGTTCAAGCCATCTCACTTGCAACACGCTGGAGCGTGCAACACACCTAAAAAACCTGAGCAATCACTTATTGTGAGTAAGTGCCAACATCGGAGCAACGTATGCATCAAGGGGAATGCTGAAAAAGTAATATACTACCAGTAAGGCAAAGAGAAACTCTGCATTAGACACTGAGTGTGTCCGAAGACACGGTAAGCCTACTACACCTTCTTAACTGTAATGATACGTATATGTCTCCAGGACTCCTTAGCTTTTGTTAGCGCTCCTGCACTATTTCTTTTGTTATAACTGTTATCATTTGGTATTCTTAGGGAAGAAACCACATGTAAGGGAGCCTATGGGTTAACACTTGGCGCCATACTTAGTACATTTGCATTTAATAATTTGCATAAATAAAAAGAGAGAGGTATTGCCTGGTATTTTGGTGCTGGATTGTACTGTTAAGTCAGGATCAGACTGATATGCTACAGGAAAGTTCTTCTCCGTGAAAGCCACATATTGAGCAAAAAGAGGCTGCTTCTAGGGTGTTAACTAGCCATAGAACAAGCTATTATGCTATTGTTCGTTCCCAGGTTGAGCGCTTCTCTCTTTTTATTTATGCAAATTATGAATCTTAGGGAAGTCTCCCTAAGTGTGATACAGGAATCCAGAGGTGGACCCATTGCTCAGTATGCCTTGAGGGATATGGCTGCACCTCACTAATGAGGCGCACACTAGGCCGAAATGTTGCTTGGTGCAACTTTTTATTTAGCCCTAACTGATTTTCACGGGACAGTCCCGATTTTAGGGGTCTGTCCTGCTGTCCCAGGTTGTTAGCCATCTGTACCGCATTGCCCCATGCATTAAAAAAAAAAAATGATTATTTTTTAATTCTATTGGGCCCATACTCAGAAGCATACAAAGAGAGAAGCGCTCTACCAGGAACGAACAACAGCTCAGTGGCTTGTTCTATGGCGATTTACCACCCGGAAAGCAGCCTCTTTTGGACCAGTGTGCTTTTCACAGAAGAAAACTTTCCTGAAGTATATCAGTCTGATCCCGCCAAGTAAGGTCAGTCCAGCCCCGAAATACCAGGCAATTCTCCTCTGAACAAGGAACATGACAACCCCAGACAATCGTTTCGGCCTCCTATGGACCTCGTCAGTGAGGTGCAGCCACATTCCTCTAAGCACACTGGGCAAGGAGTCCACGTCTGGTTTCCCCCATCACGCATAGGGAGACTTCCCCAGGGTCATAATAATTTGCATACAAAGAGAGAAGCGCTCTACCAGGAACGAACAACAGCTCAGTGGCTTGTTCTATGGCGATTTACCACCCGGAAGCAGCCTCTTTTGGACCAGTGTGCTTTTCACAGAAGAAAACTTTCCTGAAGTATATCAGTCTGATCCCGCCAAGTAAGGTCAGTCCAGCCCCGAAATACCAGGCAATTCTCCTCTGAACAAGGAACATGACAACCCCAGACGATCGTTTTGGCCTCCTATGGGCCTCGTCAGTGAGGTGCAGCCACATTCCTCTAAGCACACTGGGCAAGGAGTCCACGTCTGGTTTCCCCCATCACCCATAGGGAGACTTCCCCAGGGTCATAATAATTTGCATACAAAGAGAGAAGCGCTCTACCAGGAACGAACAACAGCTCAGTGGCTTGTTCTATGGCGATTTACCACCCGGAAGCAGCCTCTTTTGGACCAGTGTGCTTTTCACAGAAGAAAACTTTCCTGAAGTATATCAGTCTGATCCCGCCAAGTAAGGTCAGTCCAGCCCCGAAATACCAGGCAATTCTCCTCTGAACAAGGAACATGACAACCCCAGACGATCATTTCGGCCTCCTATGGGCCTCGTCAGTGAGGTGCAGCCACATTCCTCTAAGCACACTGGGCAAGGAGTCCACGTCTGGTTTCCCCCATCACCCATAGGGAGACTTCCCCAGGGTCATAATAATTTGCATACAAAGAGAGAAGCGCTCTACCAGGAACGAACAACAGCTCAGTGGCTTGTTCTATGGCGATTTACCACCCGGAAACAGCCTCTTTTGGACCAGTGTGCTTTTCACAGAAGAAAACTTTCCTGAAGTATATCAGTCTGATCCCGCCAAGTAAGGTCAGTCCAGCCCCGAAATACCAGGCAATTCTCCTCTGAACAAGGAACATGACAACCCCAGACGATCGTTTCGGCCTCCTATGGGCCTCGTCAGTGAGGTGCAGCCACATTCCTCTAAGCACACTGGGCAAGGAGTCCACGTCTGGTTTCCCCCATCACCCATAGGGAGACTTCCCCAGGGTCATAATAATTTGCATACAAAGAGAGAAGCGCTCTACCAGGAACGAACAACAGCTCAGTGGCTTGTTCTATGGCGATTTACCACCCGGAAGCAGCCTCTTTTGGACCAGTGTGCTTTTCACAGAAGAAAACTTTCCTGAAGTATATCAGTCTGATCCCGCCAAGTAAGGTCAGTCCAGCCCCGAAATACCAGGCAATTCTCCTCTGGACAAGGAACATGACAACCCCAGACGATTGTTTCGGCCTCCTATGGGCCTCGTCAGTGAGGTGCAGCCACATTCCTCTAAGCACACTGGGCAAGGAGTCCACGTCTGGTTTCCCCCATCACCCATAGGGAGACTTCCCCAGGGTCATAATAATTTGCATACAAAGAGAGAAGCGCTCTACCAGGAACGAACAACAGCTCAGTGGCTTGTTCTATGGCCATTTACCACCCGGAAGCAGCCTCTTTTGGACCAGTGTGCTTTTCACAGAAGAAAACTTTACTGAAGTATATCAGTCTGATCCCGCCAAGTAAGGTCAGTCCAGCCCCGAAATACCAGGCAATTCTCCTCTGAACAAGGAACATGACAACCCCAGACGATCGTTTCGGCCTCCTATGGGCCTCGTCAGTGAGGTGCAGCCACATTCCTCTAAGCACACTGGGCAAGGAGTCCACGTCTGGTTTCCCCCATCACCCATAGGGAGACTTCCCCAGGGTCATAATAATTTGCATACAAAGAGAGAAGCGCTCTACCAGGAACGAACAACATCTCAGTGGCTTGTTCTATGGCGATTTACCACCCGGAAGCAGCCTCTTTTGGACCAGTGTGCTTTTCACAGAAGAAAACTTTCCTGAAGTATATCAGTCTGATCCCGCCAAGTAAGGTCAGTCCAGCCCCGAAATACCAGGCAATTCTCCTCTGAACAAGGAACATGACAACCCCAGACGATCGTTTCGGCCTCCTATGGGCCTCGTCAGTGAGGTGCAGCCACATTCCTCTAAGCACACTGGGCAAGGAGTCCACGTCTGGTTTCCCCCATCACCCATAGGGAGACTTCCCCAGGATCATAATAATTTGCATACAAAGAGAGAAGCGCTCTACCAGGAACGAACAACAGCTCAGTGGCTTGTTCTATGGCGATTTACCACCCGGAAGCAGCCTCTTTTGGACCAGTGTGCTTTTCACAGAAGAAAACTTTCCTGAAGTATATCAGTCTGATCCCGCCAAGTAAGGTCAGTCCAGCCCCGAAATACCAGGCAATTCTCCTCTGAACAAGGAACATGACAACCCCAGACGATCGTTTCGGCCTCCTATGGGCCTCGTCAGTGAGGTGCAGCCACATTCCTCTAAGCACACTGGGCAAGGAGTCCACGTCTGGTTTCCCCCATCACCCATAGGGAGACTTCCCCAGGGTCATAATAATTTGCATACAAAGAGAGAAGCGCTCTACCAGGAACAAACAACAGCTCAGTGGCTTGTTCTATGGCGATTTACCACCCGGAAGCAGCCTCTTTTGGACCAGTGTGCTTTTCACAGAAGAAAACTTTCCTGAAGTATATCAGTCTGATCCCGCCAAGTAAGGTCAGTCCAGCCCCGAAATACCAGGCAATTCTCCTCTGAACAAGGAACATGACAACCCCAGACGATCGTTTCGGCCTCCTATGGGCCTCGTCAGTGAGGTGCAGCCACATTCCTCTAAGCACACTGGGCAAGGAGTCCACGTCTGGTTTCCCCCATCACCCATAGGGAGACTTCCCCAGGGTCATAATAATTTGCATACAAAGAGAGAAGCGCTCTACCAGGAACGAACAACAGCTCAGTGGCTTGTTCTATGGCGATTTACCACCCGGAAGCAGCCTCTTTTGGACCAGTGTGCTTTTCACAGAAGAAAACTTTCCTGAAGTATATCAGTCTGATCCCGCCAAGTAAGGTCAGTCCAGCCCCGAAATACCAGGCAATTCTCCTCTGGACAAGGAACATGACAACCCCAAATGATTGTTTCGGCCTCCTATGGGCCTCGTCAGTGAGGTGCAGCCACATTCCTCTAAGCACACTGGGCAAGGAGTCCACGTCTGGTTTCCCCCATCACCCATAGGGAGACTTCCCCAGGGTCATAATAATTTGCATACAAAGAGAGAAGCGCTCTACCAGGAACGAACAACAGCTCAGTGGCTTGTTCTATGGCCATTTACCACCCGGAAGCAGCCTCTTTTGGACCAGTGTGCTTTTCACAGAAGAAAACTTTACTGAAGTATATCAGTCTGATCCCGCCAAGTAAGGTCAGTCCAGCCCCGAAATACCAGGCAATTCTCCTCTGAACAAGGAACATGACAACCCCAGACGATCGTTTCGGCCTCCTATGGGCCTCGTCAGTGAGGTGCAGCCACATTCCTCTAAGCACACTGGGCAAGGAGTCCACGTCTGGTTTCCCCCATCACCCATAGGGAGACTTCCCCAGGGTCATAATAATTTGCATACAAAGAGAGAAGCGCTCTACCAGGAACGAACAACAGCTCAGTGGCTTGTTCTATGGCGATTTACCACCCGGAAGCAGCCTCTTTTGGACCAGTGTGCTTTTCACAGAAGAAAACTTTCCTGAAGTATATCAGTCTGATCCCGCCAAGTAAGGTCAGTCCAGCCCCGAAATACCAGGCAATTCTCCTCTGAACAAGGAACATGACAACCCCAGACGATCGTTTCGGCCTCCTATGGGCCTCGTCAGTGAGGTGCAGCCACATTCCTCTAAGCACACTGGGCAAGGAGTCCACGTCTGGTTTCCCCCATCACCCATAGGGAGACTTCCCCAGGATCATAATAATTTGCATACAAAGAGAGAAGCGCTCTACCAGGAACGAACAACAGCTCAGTGGCTTGTTCTATGGCGATTTACCACCCGGAAGCAGCCTCTTTTGGACCAGTGTGCTTTTCACAGAAGAAAACTTTCCTGAAGTATATCAGTCTGATCCCGCCAAGTAAGGTCAGTCCAGCCCCGAAATACCAGGCAATTCTCCTCTGAACAAGGAACATGACAACCCCAGACGATCGTTTCGGCCTCCTATGGGCCTCGTCAGTGAGGTGCAGCCACATTCCTCTAAGCACACTGGGCAAGGAGTCCACGTCTGGTTTCCCCCATCACCCATAGGGAGACTTCCCCAGGGTCATAATAATTTGCATACAAAGAGAGAAGCGCTCTACCAGGAACAAACAACAGCTCAGTGGCTTGTTCTATGGCGATTTACCACCCGGAAGCAGCCTCTTTTGGACCAGTGTGCTTTTCACAGAAGAAAACTTTCCTGAAGTATATCAGTCTGATCCCGCCAAGTAAGGTCAGTCCAGCCCCGAAATACCAGGCAATTCTCCTCTGAACAAGGAACATGACAACCCCAGACGATCGTTTCGGCCTCCTATGGGCCTCGTCAGTGAGGTGCAGCCACATTCCTCTAAGCACACTGGGCAAGGAGTCCACGTCTGGTTTCCCCCATCACCCATAGGGAGACTTCCCCAGGGTCATAATAATTTGCATACAAAGAGAGAAGCGCTCTACCAGGAATGAACAACAGCTCAGTGGCTTGTTCTATGGCGATTTACCACCCGGAAGCAGCCTCTTTTGGACCAGTGTGCTTTTCACGGAAGAAAACTTTCCTGAAGTATATCAGTCTGATCCCGCCAAGTAAGGTCAGTCCAGCCCCGAAATACCAGGCAATTCTCCTCTGAACAAGGAACATGACAACCCCAGACGATCGTTTCGGCCTCCTATGGGCCTCGTCAGTGAGGTGCAGCCACATTCCTCTAAGCACACTGGGCAAGAAGTCCACATCTGGTTTCCCCCATCAACCATAGGGAGACTTCCCCAGGGTCATAATAATTTGCATACAAAGAGAGAAGCGCTCTACCAGGAACGAACAACAGCTCAGTGGCTTGTTCTATGGCGATTTACCACCCGGAAGCAGCCTCTTTTGGACCAGTGTGCTTTTCACAGAAGAAAACTTTCCTGAAGTATATCAGTCTGATCCCGCCAAGTAAGGTCAGTCCAGCCCCGAAATACCAGGCAATTCTCCTCTGAACAAGGAACATGACAACCCCAGACGATCGTTTCGGCCTCCTATGGGCCTCGTCAGTGAGGTGCAGCCACATTCCTCTAAGCACACTGGGCAAGGAGTCCACGTCTGGTTTCCCCCATCACCCATAGGGAGACTTCCCCAGGGTCATAATAATTTGCATACAAAGAGAGAAGCGCTCTACCAGGAACGAACAACAGCTCAGTGGCTTGTTCTATGGCCATTTACCACCCGGAAGCAGCCTCTTTTGGACCAGTGTGCTTTTCACAGAAGAAAACTTTCCTGAAGTATATCAGTCTGATCCCGCCAAGTAAGGTCAGTCCAGCCCCGAAATACCAGGCAATTCTCCTCTGAACAAGGAACATGACAACCCCAGACGATCGTTTCGGCCTCCTATGGGCCTCGTCAGTGAGGTGCAGCCACATTCCTCTAAGCACACTGGGCAAGGAGTCCACGTCTGGTTTCCCCCATCACCCATAGGGAGACTTCCCCAGGGTCATAATAATTTGCATACAAAGAGAGAAGCGCTCTACCAGGAACGAACAACAGCTCAGTGGCTTGTTCTATGGCGATTTACCACCCGGAAGCAGCCTCTTTTGGACCAGTGTGCTTTTCACAGAAGAAAACTTTCCTGAAGTATATCAGTCTGATCCCGCCAAGTAAGGTCAGTCCAGCCCCGAAATACCAGGCAATTCTCCTCTGAACAAGGAACATGACAACCCCAGACGATCGTTTCGGCCTCCTATGGGCCTCGTCAGTGAGGTGCAGCCACATTCCTCTAAGCACACTGGGCAAGGAGTCCACGTCTGGTTTCCCCCATCACCCATAGGGAGACTTCCCCAGGGTCAAAATAATTTGCATACAAAGAGAGAAGCGCTCTACCAGGAATGAACAACAGCTCAGTGGCTTGTTCTATGGCGATTTACCACCCGGAAGCAGCCTCTTTTGGACCAGTGTGCTTTTCACAGAAGAAAACTTTCCTGAAGTATATCAGTCTGATCCCGCCAAGTAAGGTCAGTCCAGCCCCGAAATACCAGGCAATTCTCCTCTGAACAAGGAACATGACAACCCCAGACGATCGTTTCGGCCTCCTATGGGCCTCGTCAGTGAGGTGCAGCCACATTCCTCTAAGCACACTGGGCAAGGAGTCCACGTCTGGTTTCCCCCATCACCCATAGGGAGACTTCCCCAGGGTCATAATAATTTGCATACAAAGAGAGAAGCGCTCTACCAGGAACGAACAACAGCTCAGTGGCTTGTTCTATGGCTATTTACCACCCGGAAGCAGCCTCTTTTGGACCAGTGTGCTTTTCACAGAAGAAAACTTTCATGAAGTATATCAGTCTGATCAGTCTAAAAGAGGCTGCTTCCGGATGGTAAATGGCCATAGAACAAGCCACTGAGCTGTTGTTCGTTCCTGGTAGAGCGCTTCTCTCTTTGTATGCAAATTATTATGACCCTGGGGAAGTCTCCCTATGGGTGATGGGGGAAACCAGACGTGGACGCCTTGCCCAGTGTGCTTAGAGGAATGTGGCTGCACCTCACTGACGAGGCCCATAGGAGGCCGAAACAATCGTCTGGGGTTGTCATGTTCCTTGTTCAGAGGAGAATTGCCTGGTATTTCGGGGCTGGACTGACCTTACTTGGCGGGATCAGACTGATATACTTAAGGAAAGTTTTCTTCTGTGAAAAGCACACTGGTCTAAAAGAGGCTGCTTACGGATGGTTAAATGGCCATAGAACAAGCCACTGAGCTGTTGTTCGTTCCTGGTAGAGCGCTTCTCTCTTTGTATGCAAATTATTATGACCCTGGGGAAGTCTCCCTATGGGTGATGGGGGAAACCAGACGTGGACTTCTTGCCCAGTTTGCTTAGAGGAATGTGGCTGCACCTCACTGACGAGGCCCATAGGAGGCCGAAAAGATCGTCTGGGGTTGTCATGTTCCTTGTTCAGAGGAGAATTGCCTGGTATTTTGGGGCTGGACTGACCTTACTTGGCGGGATCAGACTGATATACTTAAGGAAAGTTTTCTTCTGTGAAAAGCACACTGGTCTAAAAGAGGCTGCTTCCGGGTGGTAAATGGCCATAGAACAAGCCACTGAGCTGTTGTTCGTTCCTGGTAGAGCGCTTCTCTCTTTGTATGAAAATTATTATGACCCTGGGGAAGTCTCCCTATGGGTGATGGGGGAAACCAGACGTGGACTCCTTGCCCAGTGTGCTTAGAGGAATGTGGCTGCACCTCACTGACGAGGCCCATAAGAGGCCGAAACGATCGTCTGGGGTTGTCATGTTCCTTGTTCAGAGGAGAATTGCCTGGTATTTCGGGGCTGGACTGACCTTACTTGGCGGGATCAGACTGATATACTTAAGGAAAGTTTTCTTCTGTGAAAAGCACACTGGTCTAAAATAGGCTGCTTCCCGGGTGGTAAATGGCCATAGAACAAGCCACTGAGCTGTTGTTCGTTCCTGGTAGAGCTCTTCTCTCTTTGTATGCAAATTATTATGACCCTGGGGAAGTCTCCCTATGGGTGATGGGGGAAACCAGACGTGGACTCCTTGCCCAGTGTGCTTAGAGGAATGTGGCTGCACCTCACTGACGAGGCCCATAGGAGGCCGAAACGATCGTCTGGGGTTGTCATGTTCCTTGTTCAGAGGAGAATTGCCTGGTATTTCGGGGCTGGACTGACCTTACTTGGCGGGATCAGACTGATATACTTAAGGAAAGTTTTCTTCTGTGAAAAGCACACTGGTCTAAAAGAGGCTGCTTCCGGGTGGTAAATGGCCATAGAACAAGCCACTGAGCTGTTGTTCGTTCCTGGTAGAGCGCTTCTCTCTTTGTATGCAAATTATTATGACCCTGGGGAAGTCTCCCTATGGGTGATGGGGGAAACCAGACGTGGACTCCTTGCCCAGTGTGCTTAGAGGCATGTGGCTGCACCTCACTGACGAGGCCCATAGGAGGCTGAAACGATCGTCTGGGGTTGTCATGTTCCTTGTTCAGAGGAGAATTGCCTGGTATTTCGGGGCTGGACTGACCTTACTTGGCGGGATCAGACTGATATACTTAAGGAAAGTTTTCTTCTGTGAAAAGCACACTGGTCTAAAAGAGGCTGCTTCCGGGTGGTAAATGGCCATAGAACAAGCCACTGAGCTGTTGTTCGTTCCTGGTAGAGCGCTTCTCTCTTTGTATGCAAATTATTATGACCCTGGGGAAGTCTCCCTATGGGTGATGGGGGAAACCAGACGTGGACTCCTTGCCCAGTGTGCTTAGAGGAATGTGGCTGCACCTCACTGACGAGGCCCATAGGAGGCCGAAACGATCGTCTGGGGTTGTCATGTTCCTTGTTCAGAGGAGAATTGCCTGGTATTTCGGGGCTGGACTGACCTTACTTGGCGGGATCAGACTGATATACTTAAGGAAAGTTTTCTTCTGTGAAAAGCACACTGGTCTAAAAGAGGCTGCTTCCCGGGTGGTAAATGGCCATAGAACAAGCCACTGAGCTGTTGTTCGTTCCTGGTAGAGCGCTTCTCTCTTTGTATGCAAATTATTATGACCCTGGGGAAGTCTCCCTATGGGTGATGGGGGAAACCAGACGTGGACTCCTTGCCCAGTGTGCTTAGAGGAATGTGGCTGCACCTCACTGACGAGGCCCATAGGAGGCCGAAATGATTGTCTGGGGTTGTCATGTTCCTTGTTCAGAGGAGAATTGCCTGGTATTTCTGGGCTGGACTGACCTTACTTGGCGGGATCAGACTGATATACTTAAGGAAAGTTTTCTTCTGTGAAAAGCACACTGGTCTAAAAGAGGCTGCTTCCGGGTGGTAAATGGCCATAGAACAAGCCACTGAGCTGTTGTTCGTTCCTGGTAGAGCGCTTCTCTCTTTGTATGCAAATTATTATGACCCTGGGGAAGTCTCCCTATGGGTGATGGGGGAAACCAGACGTGGACTCCTTGCCCAGTGTGCTTAGAGGAATGTGGCTGCACCTCACTGACGAGGCCCATAGGAGGCCGAAACGATCGTCTGGGGTTGTCATGTTCCTTGTTCAGAGGAGAATTGCCTGGTATTTCGGGGCTGGACTGACCTTACTTGGCGGGATCAGACTGATATACTTAAGGAAAGTTTTCTTCTGTGAAAAGCACACTGGTCTAAAAGAGGCTGCTTCCGGGTGGTAAATGGCCATAGAACAAGCCACTGAGCTGTTGTTCGTTCCTGGTAGAGCGCTTCTCTCTTTGTATGCAAATTATTATGACCCTGGGGAAGTCTCCCTATGGGTGATGGGGGAAACCAGACGTGGACTCCTTGCCCAGTGTGCTTAGAGGAATGTGGCTGCACCTCACTGACGAGGCCCATAGGAGGCCGAAACGATCGTCTGGGGTTGTCATGTTCCTTGTTCAGAGGAGAATTGCCTGGTATTTCGGGGCTGGACTGACCTTACTTGGCGGGATCAGACTGATATACTTAAGGAAAGTTTTCTTCTGTGAAAAGCACACTGGTCTAAAAGAGGCTGCTTCCGGGTGGTAAATGGCCATAGAACAAGCCACTGAGCTGTTGTTCGTTCCTGGTAGAGCGCTTCTCTCTTTGTATGCAAATTATTATGACCCTGGGGAAGTCTCCCTATGGGTGATGGGGGAAACCAGACGTGGACTCCTTGCCCAGTGTGCTTAGAGGAATGTGGCTGCACCTCACTGACGAGGCCCATAGGAGGTCGAAACGATCGTCTGGGGTTGTCATGTTCCTTGTTCAGAGGAGAATTGCCTGGTATTTCGGGGCTGGACTGACCTTACTTGGCGGGATCAGACTGATATACTTAAGGAAAGTTTTCTTCTGTGAAAAGCACACTGGTCTAAAAGAGGCTGCTTCCGGGTGGTAAAAGGCCATAGAACAAGCCACTGAGCTGTTGTTCGTTCCTGGTAGAGCGCTTCTCTCTTTGTATGCAAATTATTATGACCCTGGGGAAGTCTCCCTATGGGTGATGGGGGAAACCAGACGTGGACTCCTTGCCCAGTGTGCTTAGAGGAATGTGGCTGCACCTCACTGACGAGGCCCATAGGAGGCTGAAACGATCGTCTGGGGTTGTCATGTTCCTTGTTCAGAGGAGAATTGCCTGGTATTTCGGGGCTGGACTGACCTTACTTGGCGGGATCAGACTGATATACTTAAGGAAAGTTTTCTTCTGTGAAAAGCACACTGGTCTAAAAGAGGCTGCTTCCGGGTGGTAAATGGCCATAGAACAAGCCACTGAGCTGTTGTTCGTTCCTGGTAGAGCGCTTCTCTCTTTGTATGCAAATTATTATGACCCTGGGGAAGTCTCCCTATGGGTGATGGGGGAAACCAGACGTGGACTCCTTGCCCAGTGTGCTTAGAGGAATGTGGCTGCACCTCACTGACGAGGCCCATAGGAGGCCGAAACGATCGTCTGGGGTTGTCATGTTCCTTGTTCAGAGGAGAATTGCCTGGTATTTCGGGGCTGGACTGACCTTACTTGGCGGGATCAGACTGATATACTTAAGGAAAGTTTTCTTCTGTGAAAAGCACACTGGTCTAAAAGAGGCTGCTTCCCGGGTGGTAAATGGCCATAGAACAAGCCACTGAGCTGTTGTTCGTTCCTGGTAGAGCGCTTCTCTCTTTGTATGCAAATTATTATGACCCTGGGGAAGTCTCCCTATGGGTGATGGGGGAAACCAGACGTGGACTCCTTGCCCAGTGTGCTTAGAGGAATGTGGCTGCACCTCACTGACGAGGCCCATAGGAGGCCGAAATGATTGTCTGGGGTTGTCATGTTCCTTGTTCAGAGGAGAATTGCCTGGTATTTCTGGGCTGGACTGACCTTACTTGGCGGGATCAGACTGATATACTTAAGGAAAGTTTTCTTCTGTGAAAAGCACACTGGTCTAAAAGAGGCTGCTTCCGGGTGGTAAATGGCCATAGAACAAGCCACTGAGCTGTTGTTCGTTCCTGGTAGAGCGCTTCTCTCTTTGTATGCAAATTATTATGACCCTGGGGAAGTCTCCCTATGGGTGATGGGGGAAACCAGACGTGGACTCCTTGCCCAGTGTGCTTAGAGGAATGTGGCTGCACCTCACTGACGAGGCCCATAGGAGGCCGAAACGATCGTCTGGGGTTGTCATGTTCCTTGTTCAGAGGAGAATTGCCTGGTATTTCGGGGCTGGACTGACCTTACTTGGCGGGATCAGACTGATATACTTAAGGAAAGTTTTCTTCTGTGAAAAGCACACTGGTCTAAAAGAGGCTGCTTCCGGGTGGTAAATGGCCATAGAACAAGCCACTGAGCTGTTGTTCGTTCCTGGTAGAGCGCTTCTCTCTTTGTATGCAAATTATTATGACCCTGGGGAAGTCTCCCTATGGTTGATGGGGGAAACCAGACGTGGACTCCTTGCCCAGTGTGCTTAGAGGAATGTGGCTGCACCTCACTGACGAGGCCCATAGGAGGCCGAAACGATCGTCTGGGGTTGTCATGTTCCTTGTTCAGAGGAGAATTGCCTGGTATTTCGGGGCTGGACTGACCTTACTTGGCGGGATCAGACTGATATACTTAAGGAAAGTTTTCTTCTGTGAAAAGCACACTGGTCTAAAAGAGGCTGCTTCCGGGTGGTAAATGGCCATAGAACAAGCCACTGAGCTGTTGTTCGTTCCTGGTAGAGCGCTTCTCTCTTTGTATGCAAATTATTATGACCCTGGGGAAGTCTCCCTATGGGTGATGGGGGAAACCAGACGTGGACTCCTTGCCCAGTGTGCTTAGAGGAATGTGGCTGCACCTCACTGACGAGGCCCATAGGAGGTCGAAACGATCGTCTGGGGTTGTCATGTTCCTTGTTCAGAGGAGAATTGCCTGGTATTTCGGGGCTGGACTGACCTTACTTGGCGGGATCAGACTGATATACTTAAGGAAAGTTTTCTTCTGTGAAAAGCACACTGGTCTAAAAGAGGCTGCTTCCGGGTGGTAAAAGGCCATAGAACAAGCCACTGAGCTGTTGTTCGTTCCTGGTAGAGCGCTTCTCTCTTTGTATGCAAATTATTATGACCCTGGGGAAGTCTCCCTATGGGTGATGGGGGAAACCAGACGTGGACTCCTTGCCCAGTGTGCTTAGAGGAATGTGGCTGCACCTCACTGACGAGGCCCATAGGAGGCAGAAACGATCGTCTGGGGTTGTCATGTTCCTTGTTCAGAGGAGAATTGCCTGGTATTTCGGGGCTGGACTGACCTTACTTGGCGGGATCAGACTGATATACTTAAGGAAAGTTTTCTTCTGTGAAAAGCACACTGGTCTAAAAGAGGCTGCTTCCGGGTGGTAAATGGCCATAGAACAAGCCACTGAGCTGTTGTTCGTTCCTGGTAGAGCGCTTCTCTCTTTGTATGCAAATTATTATGACCCTGGGGAAGTCTCCCTATGGGTGATGGGGGAAACCAGACGTGGACTCCTTGCCCAGTGTGCTTAGAGGAATGTGGCTGCACCTCACTGACGAGGCCCATAGGAGGCCGAAACGATCGTCTGGGGTTGTCATGTTCCTTGTTCAGAGGAGAATTGCCTGGTATTTCGGGGCTGGACTGACCTTACTTGGCGGGATCAGACTGATATACTTCAGGAAAGTTTTCTTCTGTGAAAAGCACACTGGTCTAAAAGAGGCTGCTTCCGGGTGGTAAATGGCCATAGAACAAGCCACTGAGCTGTTGTTCGTTCCTGGTAGAGCGCTTCTCTCTTTGTATGCAAATTATTATGACCCTGGGGAAGTCTCCCTATGGGTGATGGGGGAAACCAGACGTGGACTCCTTGCCCAGTGTGCTTAGAGGAATGTGGCTGCACCTCACTGACGAGGCCCATAGGAGGCCGAAACGATCGTCTGGGGTTGTCATGTTCCTTGTTCAGAGGAGAATTGCCTGGTATTTCGGGGCTGGACTGACCTTACTTGGTGGGATCAGACTGATATACTTAAGGAAAGTTTTCTTCTGTGAAAAGCACACTGGTCTAAAAGAGGCTGCTTCCGGGTGGTAAATGGCCATAGAACAAGCCACTGAGCTGTTGTTCGTTCCTGGTAGATCGCTTCTCTCTTTGTATGCCATACTCAGAAGCAGCTGGCTTTTATCTCCCAGGGTTGAATGCCTTGTGGAAAATGAATGGTGTGTGGGTTAAGTAGGAGTAAGAAGGCTGTATACCCTCTGACCTCAGGTAATGGTGACCTCTAACCCCTGGTAGAGATGACGTCTAACCCCTGGTGATAATACTAGCATGCCTTCAGTTTTTTACGATGAGCAAATGAAACACCAGGGTAACGAACAGTGGCAGCCTCAGACTGCCAGGGCCGGTGCTAGGATTTTTGGCCACACAGGCGAGTATACATTTTGCCGCCCCCCCAATTACATACCACCCTAGTTAAAGGTATATGAAACCCAAATTTTTAGAGCATGACATTTTAAGCAACTTTCTAATCAACTCCTATTATCAAATTTTCTTCGTTCTCTTGGTATCTGTATTTAAAAGCAGGAATGACACAGAGACAGTGACACCCACACAAAGACGCAGTGACACAAAGATACTGTATTTAAATACAGATACAGAGACATAATGATAAACAAGTGTGTGTGTGTCTGCCTGTATAAGTGTATGATATGTAGTGTGTGCCTGCATGCGTAAGTGTATGCAATGTAGTGTGTGTGTATCTGTATGTATAAGTGTATGCTATGTAGTGTGTGTGCCTATCTGCATGTATAATTGTATGCTATGTAGTGTGTGTGTATCTGTATGTATATGTGTATGCTATGCAGTGTGTGTGTGTCTGCCTGTATACGTGTATGATATGTAGTGTGTGTCTTCATGTGTAAGTGTATGCAATGTAGTGTGTATGTGTATGTAAAGGTTTATGCTATGTAGTGTGTGTATCTGCATGTATAAGTGTAAGCTATGTAGTATGTGTGTGTATCTGTATGTATAAGTGTGTATCTGCATGTATAAGTGTATGCTATGTAGTTTGTGTGTGTATCTGCATGTATAAGTGTATGCTGTGTAGTGTATCTGTATGTATAAGTGTGTGTGTGTATCTGCATGTATAAGTGTATGATGTGTAGTGTGTGTGTGTGTGTGTGTATCTGTATGTATAAGTGTATGCTGTGTAGTGTATGTGTGTATCTGTATGTATAAGTGTGTGTGTGTATCTGCATTTATAAGTGTATGCTGTGCAGTGTGTATATATCTGTTTGTATAAGTGTGTTTGTGTATCTGCATGTATAGGTGTAAGCTATGTAGTGTGTGTTTATCTGCATATGTAAGTGTATGGTATGTACTGTGTGTGTATCTGCATGTATAAGTGTATGCTATGTAGTGTATGTGTGTATCTGTATGTATAAGTGTGTGTGTGTATCTGCATGTATAAGTATATGCTGTGCAGTGTGTATATATCTGTTTGTATAAGTGTGTTTGTGTATCTGCATGTATAGGTGTAAGCTATGTAGTGTGTGTTTATCTGCATATGTAAGTGTATGGTATGTAGTGTGTGTGTATCTGCATGTGTAAGTGTATGGTATGTAGTATGTGTGTATCTGCATGTGTAAGTGTATGCTATGTAGTGTGTGTGTGTGTGTATCTGCCTGTATAAGTGTAAGCTATGTAGTGTGTGTGTTTCTGCATGTGTAAGTGTATGCTATGTAGTGTGTGTATCTGTATGTATAAGTGTATGCTATATAGTGTGTGTGTATCTGCATGTGTAAGTGTAAGCTATGTAGTGTGTGTGTATCTGCATGTGTAAGTGTATGCAATGTAGTGTGTTACTGTGCATTTTTGATAACTTTAAAGGCCAGAATCTAGAATATTAATGTGGAATGCAGAGAGCAGTTTTAAAGAATCTTTTATTAAATGTCTAATTAAGATAAAAATATTTAGGACTGTCTCTGCAAAGGTTTATTAAATACAGAGCTCACATAGCTATACCAGTGGTTTGAGCTTGTGTTTGATTTGCTGCCTAAGAGTATTAAAAGATATGACTTTATTTAGAATTGTATTTATATTACTTTGGTCTTATGATTTTTTAAGCCCCTAGTTTTTTTGCCACGGGGGGTGTCCCTCTTTTGAATTTTGAAATGTTGGGAGGTATGCTTTACGCGAGGACTTCAGTTGCGCTAACCTGTCGAGCGCAAATTTTGTTTGCTCTTCTGCGGTCGCAGTTAATGTTAAACTTGAAATATGAAAATAGGTTAGTGCAGGCACACGCATATGTTAGCGCACAACTTGGAATCTAGCCTAATATGGTTAAGAAATAGATTGTCTTCTAAAGATGCTTGCTGTGGTAACAAATACACTAAACACATCTACAAAATCAACAACATTCTAAATAGAGATCTGGGGTTTTCAGCTCTCAAAAGTACTTGAGTTATAAAGAAGCTTTCACACAGTTTGAGATGTCATATAGCAGCGATTTATGACTCTAGTACATTCTGTGCAGTGTGTAGATAATAGATATAGTATTAAATGTTCAGTTTTTTGTTCTCATTTCACTGATCTAGCTAAGTGCACCAAAATTGTCCAGTATACTGAAGCATATGATTTTAGTGGCGATTGCTGAAATAAATTATGTATTTATACAAACAGAAGAGCAATCAGGTTTCATAAATTTATATTACAACGGCATTCTAAAATTTCAGGCATGCGTGCATAGGCAATATTTAAATATGCTAAAATATTTTTTGCATCAAAAAAGTTAAATTAAAGGGGCACTGAACACAATTTTTTTCTTTCATGATTCAGATAGATCAAGCAACTTTCTAATTTACTCCTATTATCAATTTTTCTTCGTTATCTTGCTATCTTTTTTGAAAAAGAAGGCATTTAAGCTAAGGAGCCAGACAATTTTTGATTGAGACCCTGGACAGCACTTGTTTATTGGTGGGTGAGGCTATCCACCAATCAGCAAGAACAACCCAGGTTGTTCACTAAAAATAAGCCAGCCCAAGAGAATGAAGAAAATGTGATAATATGAGTAAATTAGAAAGTTTCTTAAAATTGCATGCTATATCTGAATCATGAAAGAAAACAATTGGGTTCAGTGTCCCTTTAAATTAATAAAATCCATATTTGTGCAAAACTTTCAAATAATCATTTAAATCAATGGGTAAAAAGAAAAGTCCACAGTTCTATCGGTTGACAGAGAATCATTTCCAAAGCATAAAATATTTTATTTTAGGATTGTGTTCATCTGATAATATATATATATATATATATATATATATATATATATATTTCCACTGTGTCTCTGCACTCACAATTCAAAGATAGTCAGCAACCAGGGTGCTCAGTCAAAATTTCAGTATCAACAAGTAGGGACTGCACTCACTGGATTCAGTTCAAATAATACCTTATTTATTCAATGGTGACGTTTCGGGGTACGCAAACCCCTTCCTCAGACCAAACACAGTGCACAGGAAACAAAGTGACTTTAAACCCAAATAAACCCCTTCCATCTTACATTCCAAGAAATTGCGCCAAAACGGTATCCATGGAGACCAGGTTACCTGGCAACCATGTTACACATACAATTTAAGGCATTCAAATAACAGTGGTGTGATTATTACTTCCTAACTGTTAATAAGACAAAAAGAAACACCAGTGTGTAAACACTTATGTATATAAAAACTGTGAAGACATCATGCTTAATATATACCTTTAAAATTCAGTATATCAAATCATATACAATATAGGTAAAATCATTTGAGTAAATATATAAACCCCTCTGCAACAACGTAGCTTACATGTTCAAGTTTGCACACTAATCGGTGTATTATTCTGCACCAGATAATGTTAGGCTGTTTAGAAACATAGTTACAGTTTGCGTGGCTAAATGCAATTATTGCAAAGATGAGCTTGATATTTAGTGTTAGAGAGAATAAATGTTATCATTTAATATAGACATTTAACCTTTGCACAGTGAGTTAGGGATTAATGGAATGATCATATCGGATTAGGTATAATATTAGTTACTCACTGTATATTATGAATTTCTGCTAATCGTTCACCAGCTGCTGCGCTGTTCAAAGAGTCTATAGTGTGTCAGTTGGGCGCAAGTTGCAGATTCAGCCAATCAACGGCTTGTTTATTCAGCCGCATGGCTCATTAGCATACCGTGACATCACCGGGCTTTGCAACTAGACTCTGTAGTAGCGTGGCTAATTTGCATATTGAGATCGTACCTGTCAGAGCGTGATTTTCAATACTGTTTACGCTCAGTGTTTATGTGCTTTGTAGTGCTAACGTGGTGTCCTAATGTTGCAAGCGTAGTTCCTAAGTTATATGTTGGATCCCAACATTTACCTTGTATGCCGTATGTGTGATTATAGCGGGACCAATTAGGGACAAAAAAATGTCAAACAGCCCCTGTTAGATCAATGCCTATCTTAGTTGGTTAGTCACCTGTGTGAGTGTAATAATGCTAATATAGGACTCCTGTGTGTTTAGGTTTGATATCATATGGGACTGCAGGGAATGTTCCATCACTAACACTGTGTTCCATGTTTGTTGTATATAGGCAATATTATTATAAAAAGGTCTATCAGTGCTATCAGATGATACATGTTATAAGGGGTATATAATATCACTGATCCCTGTTTAGTGTCTATTCATCATGATATTCTGGATCAATAAGTTAAGTGCCTAACCAAGATATGCCATCATAGTTATAATTGCACCTCATATATTAGTCATCATATGTTAATATAACCCATACTGTGTTCTGAGTTAGAGGTAAAGTAAGTTATATGCCATGTGCCTCCCCAACCTAGGGGTATATTTAGTTATAGACCTCATAGATAATCATTGGTCTGTCCCATCACAAGTGGCAATCATGGTAAACATAGTACTTTTTACAACTATATGCAGTCCATCATTAGTATGACATTACAAAATAGCATAAACGACTGTTAGTCAATATAAATAGCCAGAATTACGTATGATCATCAATATCAGGTATATTGTTCCTGGAAGTTGAATTAGTGTTGAACCAGTATTTAGACCAGGTGGCACACATCAATAGTATGGATAAAAGTATAGTCAAATATGAGATCAGTCCCCATGGTTCACCCCACTCCATATGTGCACATCTTCAATTCAATCTGTAGTTCAAAGACCGTCACTAGTGCAATGATGGTTATTGTTATGAATGGAATTTATTGGGTCAGACCTAGCGTATACCCCACTATGGCATGGTTGTGTACTCTGATCTAAACTACCAACCCAATCAACATAACAGTACTTACCCATGTTCCATGGGTTTAAGGTAGCAGTGCCAGTCATTTGATATATTCAGGCCTTGTGGATGTAGGGTTCCCAATCGGTATATCCATCATGTTTCAAGTTGTAGCAATCTGTTATCCCGATCGCCTCCAAGCTTCAGGGGGGGGGACATGATCTATTAGAATGAATCGTAAGTCTGTTACTTTGTGATTTGCCTCCAAAAAGTGCATTGCTACTGGTTGTTCAGCAGTGCCTTTGTCCAGTGCACTTCTTATAGCCGATCTGTGGTTAGCCATACATAAAAAAACAGAGAGTAGTGACAGCATGGATATTTATTCGTGAGACAGCAGGACAAACAGCAACGTTTCGAGACTTCTGTCTCTTTGTCAAGCTTGACAAAGAGACAGAAGTCTCGAAACGTTGCTGTTTGTCCTGCTGTCTCACGAATAAATATCCATGCTGTCACTACTCTCTGTTTTTTTGATATCATTACCTTGACCTTGGAAGCAGGTCATTGTGACTTTGCAGGATAGCACCTGTGTGCTGGACTTTACTCTACTTTTCCGTTAGCCATACATAGTCAGGCATTATCAATTGTTTTACCTACATAGAATTGTCTGCAGCAACAGCTCAAAAGGTAAATTACATGGCTAGTGGTGCAGGTAATAAAATGCTTAATGGTGTATTTTCTGTTGGTGTGTGGGTGGCGAAATATTTTGCATGGTATCATCCCACTGCATGTGGTGCAGCCCGTGCACCTAAAGCAGCCAGTTCTTTTTGTCTTCAGCCATTGTTGTTGATAACAGTGTTGTGGATCAGTCAGCATCAAATGGTCTCTCAGGCTCCGTCCACGCTTATACCCCATGATAGGGGGATCCATTACATAAAATGGAAGTGATTTGTCAGATTCCAGAATTTCCCATCTTTCTCTGATGTTGCTGGCTAGTTTATTCTTTCCCTTATTGTAAGTAGTGGTAAAGATCATTTGTTTCTTTTTTTCATCCCTTGGTTTATTTAGAGTCTCGCCAGTTTTAATCTCATCAATAACTTCCTTGATCAGGCTATTTTTGTAGCTGCGTTGTAGAAACTTGTTTGCCATCAGTTCAAATTGCTGTTCTCTGTTTGTTGATTCAGTGTTGTTTCTGACAACCCTCATCATTTGTGATTTAATGATGGCCTTGCGTGTATGGGGTGGATGATTACTTGTTGCTTCCAGAAGTGAGTTTCTATCAGTTGTTTTTGAATATAGTGTAGTGTATAACTTATCTTGGTTTTTGTAGATCCTCAAATCTAGGAAGTCAATCTGTTGGTAATCATATTTAATTTGAATCTTATCGGGGAGTCTTTGCTGTGTAGCTCATTCACCCAATTTGTCAAGGCTTCTTCTTCACCCCGCCAGGTCAGGAATACGTCATCTATGTACCTCTTGTAGCATATGATATCATTGTGGCTTTATACCCCCATTGTCTCCTTTTCGTATTGCTCCATAAAGAGGTTAGCATATGAAGGGGCCATATTCGAACCCATGGCAGTCCCCATGAGTTGTTGATAGAAGTATTTCTCGAATCTAAAATAGTTGAGTTTTAGGCATTTCTCCAGAAGGCTGAATATAAAGTTTATTGGTGGTCCAATGTATGGGTGATGGTTCAATGTACTTTCTATCGCCTTAATCCCCTCGCTGTGTGGGATGACTATATAGAGGCTCCTTACATCCATAGTCACCAATATATTATTGCTGTTGATGTCCTCCAAAGTATTTAATAGTATGATCAAATCACTAGAGTCTCTGATATAGGAGTCCATGCCCTTCACAAATGGTTGTAAGATAGAGTCGGTAAATTGGGCTAAGGGCTGGAGTAAGGAACCTCTCGCTGATACTATCGGCCTCCCAGACGGATTCTGCTGGTTTTTATGTATTTTGGGTAACGTGTAGAGAATTGGATGTATTGGATATGTTGTGGTGAGAAAATTAGCTTCATCTTCACTAATCCAATCGTTATTCGCCGCCTCTTGTATTAGATTATCAATCTCTTTCTTGAAGGTTTTGGTTGGGTCCCATGTTAGTTTCTTGTAAGTTGTAACATCACTGAGTTGCTTAAGGACTTCATCTCTGTATTGGTTGTATTCCATTATGACAATAGCCCCACCTTTATCCGCAGGGCGTATCACAATGCTTGGGTCAGTAGCCAGAGACTTTAAGGTTTGTCTTTCACCCCTGGAGAGGTTAGGTCTTTGTCCATCACTCGTGATCAATTCTGAGTCCTTAGTGATAAGTCTAGAGTATGTTTTAATGCTTGGTCCGCTGTTTATAGGTTCAAACTTGCTTCTTGGTTTAAATTTTTTCATCTCTATTTCATTGTCGGTATTTCCAAAGTGTTCTTTAAGCTTGAGTTTCTCTGAAATCTGTTAATATCTAGGAAGGTGTCAAAATTATCATCCTTGAATGTGGGAATAAAAGTCAATCCTTTATTAAGCAGGCTAATCTCATCTTCAGTCAGCATCTTATTGCTAATATTGATCACTATGTCTGGGTTTATCGTCTTTGCGGTAGTGGTGGTCTCCCACCCGCAATAGTTGCCCCTCCTTGGGTGCAGCCTCCGCCTCTTGTGTTTCCTGATCTGGTTGTCACCCCTAAAAAAGGGGGGTTGGTTGTGCTAGGGTCCTGGTCCTGGTGTTGTTGTTGAATATATCCACCTTCAGTGTCTGAGCCCGAGCTGCTATCAACAGTGTTCAGGAACCGTGATCTGTAGTTACGCTGTCTTCTTTGTAGCCGTGGGCCACTCTGTGTGTTGCTATAAAGCCAATAGTAAATTCTTTTTTCTTTATAGTCCGTATCAACCGTGGTTAGCTTCTGATTTTTAAAGGCCATGAGTTCCCTTTTGTAGTCATTAACTTGCTTGGTAATCTTATCCAGCCATGTATCGCTGTGGTCCTCTCTGAGGATCTGTATCTTATTTGTATTAAAATCTTTCAGTTCATTCCTTACTGTAATTAAAATGTTGGTGCATTCTTCAATTACTAAGAGTATTAAGTCCATTGAACATTTATTAAGTATTTGGCACCACTTCAGGCAGAAGTTCTTGTTGCTGCGTCCAATAGTTGGCTGGTTTTTAATCCTGAAGCCTCTTGGTATTTTATTCATTTTTTAATATTTGGATAAGTATACAGTATGTAGCTCTAAGTCAGTTTCACGTTTTCTAAGTTTTACCAAAGTATTATAAACTGTCTGTGGTGTTTCAATAGTCTCTACAGTAGTTGTATCAGAATCAACCAAGATACTAAGTGCATCAGCAGATGTATATGCAAAAGTCCTGGTGGTGGTTGCTTCATACAGTAGTCCCTCTTCTGTTAGGGTATCGTTTGTTGAAGGATCCTGCATATTGGGGTCTTGCTTCTGTTTGATTTCTAGGATCACTCTTAATTCTTTCTAGATGTAGTTGTAGTATTATAAGCGATGTCTGTGTTCAGGAAATCACCCAGTGTGCCTTAGTGGCAAAGAGCAGGGGCCCATAGAGAATAGGTCCCTGTTATCCAAGAAAAGACTCAGACTGTATCCAAGTCCACAGATGGTTTAGAGGGTTGGTGTGGTTAATAGGTGTTGGGTGCCAGATATTTTCCAATCTTCATATTTCCACTGTGTATCTGCACTCACAATTCAAAGATAGTCAGCAACTAGGGTGCTCAGTCAAAATTTCAATAAGTATCAACAAGTAGGGACTGCACTTACTGGATTCAGTTCAAATAATACCTTATTTATTCAATGGTGACATTTCGGGGTACACAAACCCCTTCCTCAGACCAAACACAGTGCACAAGAAATAAAGTGACTTTAAACCCAAATAAACCCCTCCCATCTTACATTCCAAGAAATTGCGCCAAAACCATATCCATGGAGACCAGGTTACCTGGCAACCATGTTACACATACAATTTAAGGCATTCAAATAACAGTGCTATTTCTAAACAGCCTAACATTATCTGGTGCCAAATAATACACCGATTAGTGTGTAAACTTGAACATATAAGCTACGTTGTTGCAGAGGGCTTTATATATTTACTCAAATGATTTTACCTATATTGTATATGATTTGATATACTGAATTTTAAAGGTATATATTAAGCATGATGTCTTCACAGTTTTTATACACATAAGTGTTTACACACTGGTGTTTCTTTTTGTCTTATTAACAGTTAGGAAGTAATAATCACACCACTGTTATACTGATGACTTATAGACTGATAGAGTGGCCTGCCTTTAAAAAGGCAATTAAAATTTCAAATTATAGATAGCATCAATATTCCACGCAGAGGTGGGGACAGGGAAGTTTGCTCAAGCAAAGAGAGTCCTACTGGATACATGAGCTTGAATGCCTTGAACCAAAAGGATTAAATAAGGACTGGGATCTTTCTGTATTTTTATAAAATATTCTTTATAACATATTTGGATAATGTACTAATTATGAATAGAAAATGTGCTATAAGTTGAATACAGTGGATTTGTTAACTTATCTTGCTGTTGTACATACTGTGAGTGATTAACTAATAACGTTACTAATGAAATGGTTAAATTGTAATATATAGAAATAATGGGTTAAATGTTCCCTAGCGCCACCTTGTGGTACACCTGTATATAAATCACTCAATTGTCTGTAGTAGGCATGGTATGATTAAGGGATAAGGTCCCGAAATGTCACCTCCTTTTTTGTCTAATACAATACATTTATATTGAATTTGCTGTTACTCGCCTGCTATTTTTCATGTATTCTTTGAGGACCTGGGCAGTGGTCCTTGGGTAACGTGCAATTCTTGGTCAGTGTGCTGAAGTGTCTTTTTGCTTCACTACTTCAATCTATCCAACAATCTCTATCCACATGGAAAGACAAACCTCTGTCCTGGTGGGGAATAATTCAAACTATAAAAATGACCATACTATCCAAAATGTTATATATACTACAGACAATGCCAATTGCACTCCCAAAACCTACAACAAATACAAAATGTGATTAACTCATTTATATGGGGGTCAGACCCAACCAAGAATAAATAGAACAACAATGTATAGATCCCTACAAAACGGAGGACTGAGTCTTCCCAATAACCTTTATTATCACACTGTAGTAATAAAAAAATTGCTAGATTGGCACTGTAGAGGGGATTCTAAGGCTTGGATAGCAATGGCTTCTCAACACTTAGAGCACATGCCCCCGGACCCCTTTGCTGGCTTCCCAAAACCAGGCACACATTACCTTGTTCCTCCTCCTCACTCTACAGACACATCTTCAAAACTTGGGATAACCTTATTAAAATTAATCGGACTCACACACCCACATCACCACTTACACCAATTTCTCCCAATATAGAATTTATGGGGGGATACGAATCGCACAAGAAAGATATGGTAGTCCAAGAACTACTGGATTCTACCCCTATAGCCAAGTTACTCAACCGAGGCAAGCTAAAACCTAGAGCAGAATTATCTCAAATATTATATGGGTCCTTCTCCCCTTGGCTGAAATACGCCCAACTACAACACTTCATACAAAGGGCACAAAACAAACAAGACCTACTCAGAACCCCTACCCCCTTCGAGCAAATCTGCCTATTAAGAAAGATCTCTAAAGGATCATTATCAATAGCAAAATTCCTACTGCATAATACACAATCCTCACAGCACTCCCCCCTTACACAACCCGGTGGCATCGCAAATAAGGTATAAACTTAGACAACAAACAGTGGCAGAACATTTTCCAAAACACACGATAAACCTCTACCTCACTGAAAATTATAGAGCTTAACTACAAAATACTTCTACGCTGGTACCTGATGCCAGTACGACTTAAAAACATCTACCCAACCTCCTTGGCACTTTGCTGGAGGGGCTGCAATACACAAGACAATATATTACACATGTGGTGGCAATGCAACAAGCTGACCACCTTCTGGTACAATGTAGAGAATGCACTACAAAATCTAGCAGACCCAGAATTTTCACTAACCCCAACAATGGTTCTCCTGAATGATACTCCACCACTCCGATGCAAAATCCGAAAAAACGCTAATACACATAGGCCTAAACAGTGCAAAATCCCTCATAGCCCTATATTGGAAATCTCCTCAAATACCAACATTAGAGAAATGGCTACAGAAAACAGAAGACATACTTTCACTTGAGGTATATGGGTTTTACAAAAGGAATAAAACTGCATAAAACTGGATATTAGATTTTACGCCAAACTACTGACATTCCCTCTTATTTCACAAAACCTGATCACACAAACAACAATAACCAGGAGTTACCAGCGTCACCCAACCTGATTTCTACCTCAGAATCATAATTACATAACTGTCTCATAATCCTCACTAACATCACATTAAACATGCGGTTTTAAACTCCCCCTCCCTCCTTTGCCTTGTCCCCTTCACCCTGTCCCTCTTTCTTTAATCCCACTAAAACCCCTCCTTCTTATCCTTACTTTTAGTTCTATGTTGTTATGAAAATAAGTTTTGTTAAGTTTCTAATACAAAATATATTAACACCTAGAGACTAAGCTCAGCAAACCATAATAAATGAATATATGCCAGTTATGTACCTTATCAGGTTTTCCGAAATGGAAATAGCAAGTCCAATTGCTTACTGCTATCTTAAAGGTCTACATAGATCACATTGGCAGCCGGACCAAACTTTTAAGGACCTTTACAGCATGCTGCCCTACACCCAAGTGGATAGACTTTGCAGATGTTAAATCCTACCCCACTTAACCAATAGCAACTGGGCGTACAGTAAATGTTTACAATAGTTGTACTCTCAAAGAGCTTTTCTTCTCTATATGTATCCTTGTAAGGTTATATGTGTTTTAAAACATATTGTAATGACTTTGTTTTGTTTGCAGAAACCAATAAAAATGATTGGGGGAAAAAAAAGTGCCCACTTACAATACCTCAGACTTAACTGGTCGTCATCTCACTGTCTATCTGTTCGGTGTAACCGACCATTACTCACAGCCTGGCTTTACCATTGACAGCAGAGATTCTCCCTGCATCTCTCACTGCAAGCGTACCCGTGACGTGATTTCTAATGACAATCTTATTGATTATGGATTGTGTCACCTTTTTATATGGAAGTAAGAACACAAAAAGTTGGAGGAATTTATTGGAGAAATGATCAAAAATAAGAAAGGTATAAATTCCAGACACGAGTATAGTCAAAAACTCAAAACCTTTCTAGATCTGGATATTTATGTATCTGAGGTTAACAAAAACTCACTTTAAAAATTTGGATGCAAACAACTATATCCACTCTAAATGTTGCCACCTCAAGAGGTGGAAAAAAATATATGTCTAGGACAAAGCTTAAGGATTAGAAAGCATTGCACTAGATTGATAGATTATGATGAACAAATAAAAAAATTAGAACAAAGATTTGCAGAGAGAGGATATGAAGAAAAACTGGTTTTAACTGCTGTTGAAAAGCAAGAATTAAGGATATTAATAGTCTAATAGAGAATAAAGAAAAGGATTGTAGGATTATTGACACTCCATGTATTACTAATTATAATAATGATTTTAAAATCATGAATAAGATCATGCACAAACATTGGCACTTGGTACAAGGAACCTCCATTATTGGGCATAAGGTGAATCCATAAAAAAGATAGTGTATAGAAAAACAAAGAACAAATATATTAGAAAAACAATATCGGCACCAAACCAAATTTATGACAGATCAAGACTTTAAAGGGACATAAACCCAAAATTTTACTTTCATGATTCAGATAGAGCATGCCATTTTAAGCAACTTTCTAATTTACTCCTATTATCAATTTTTCTTTGTTTTCTTGCTATCTTTAATTAAAAAGCAGGAATGTGATGCTTAGGAGCCGGCCCATTTTTGGTTGAGTTATGCTTGCTTATTGGTGGGTAAATGTCAGCCTCCAATAAACAAGTGCTATCCATGGTGCTGAACCTAAAATGGGCTGGCTGCTAAGATTTACATTCCTGCTTTTAAAATAAAAATAGCAAGAGAACGAAGAAAAATTGATAATTAGAGTAAATTAGAAAGTTGCTTAAAATGTCATGCTCTGTCTGAATCATTAAAGAAAAAAAATGTGGGTTCAGTTTCCCTTTAAGGAGGAAAACTTTAGTTGCTTTCTATCCTTGCTTCACATGTAAACATTCCAACACAGTTTGAGGACTAAGGAATATAGTTCAAATCAAACTGGTGTAAAATGTAATATTCTAGGTGCAATCAGATATACAGATAATGACATAATTTAAATGATAGAGTGCTCATGCAAAAAAATAAAAATTTAGGTGACACATCTAGGACACTACAAGTGGCGTGCAAGTGAAAAGGGGTATATTGCATTGGGATAGCATGACTTCAGAGCTCTGGTCAACTGTTACACGAGTTATAAAAGTTGCGCAAAACACATTAAAAATACATTAAAAACTACAGAAACACTCATAATAACACTGTCTAATAACAATTATTTTAAAAAAATATTGCATAAAAAAGATAAAAAAATTAAAAAGAAGTTATAAGATATGAGGTCTCAGGTGTTAGACAAAAAAGGCAGGCAAAGGGCTTTAACATAGAGATACCTAGATCCACATGTCTAAATATGTATGTATATATATATATATATATATATATATATACACATACACAGTATATATACAGTATATATATATATATATATATATATATATATATGTTTTTATTTATGTACATACATATTTATGTATTTATATGTGTATATATGTATTTACAGACATATATACACATACAAACATATATAACTGGGTTTAAATTTCAAGTCTTAAGCTACTAGACAGGACAAAATGTTACACACCACTTCTAATCCCACCCACACCCACTATTTTACCCCCTCTTTGCATATTTTTAGCCATTGTGAAAATTTTGTAATAGTAGTTGTTTTTATTTTATACCATAATAAATTAAATAATGCTACATACAGTAATAGATTAACAAAAATAAGTTCATAACAGTTAGAAACATCAAATCAGGGTTTTGAGGAACACAACAACTGGATAGAAAAAGGAAGTTGTTGAACATAGAGAATGCTGACACTTTTTCTCTACAGTCCCTCTCTCTCTGCCCATGTTTACCTTCTCAGAAGTACCAGTCTAAGCACTAATGGGGTCCCTACAGCCCTAGAGGAATAACACATTCTTGCATTTTCATGGATATATGATATCCCTTTAGGTAATAGTTTTAGGAAATAGTCCAAAAAAGTGTGTTTGTCAGTGCTGAAATAGGAATGTACATTATGCAAATACAATGTGCCAACTTTGCTACTTACAAAATGCCCCAAGACCGACTTTCACTTGCCACCATTAAATTTTCACTTGACAGACAATGGCTAGTGGAATTTTGTTTAGCCCTGTGTGTGTATATATATATATATATATATATATATATATATATATAATAATATAATATATATACACACACATACATACACTTATATAACTTGTTAGGACATCTCTATTGGGGCTGTGCTCTTAAAGGAACAGTAAACACCTGGAGATTGTTATATAAAATGTTTACTTATACATAATGACAGTGGAGGCTCCTCCATATGTGCACTGTCGCACGTGAACCCCCAGGGGGCAGAGGAGGGGGGAAAAATGAGCAGGGAAAAAAAATGAGCAGAAAAAAAAAATATGAAAAATTTTATTTTTTATTTTTTATGTATATTATTTTATATTGTATTTATTATATTTATTGTGCAGTGTGCAGTGTATACTATCAGTATCATGATCATGATGCCAGCTTAAGCTGCTTGCAATGCTATCACATCAGATATTTTCATTTTGGTACCAGGTACATTTGAGTTTATTAGGCAGGAGCTAGGACCGGGTGGACACTTCAGTGTGTGCTGACGTCCGTGACGTCACAGACACCACAGCACCACGGCGCTCGTCGCACTGCTGCCTGAGGGGGCTGAGAGAGGCTGAGTCTGTGAGTCATAGATTGATAGTCAGGCTCCAGTCTCCACCCCCCACTCGCACGTGCGGTACAGAGCTCTATATGCCTGCACAGTGATCGCAATGTATTCACTGTGCAGGCATAGCTCCTCCCCAGCTTCATGCCTATAGAGGCATAATCGCACAGGCTGAACTGTGCGGTCGTTCAGCCTGTGCTCTGTCTCCTCCCCCAGCCTCTCGATCCGGACTGTGTGATAGGCTGAGAGGGCTCCCTGGCTCACGTGATGGTCCCCACGAGGCTCCTCCCGGCTCAACGGCGCGAAAATCTTTGTGGAGATAGCCGTTGAGCTGAGAGGAGGCGTTTTGCATAGCTCTGTTGTGCAAAAATCTGTTAGCAAAAAACAAATTTGTTTTCCTGCCTGCTGGCAGCCATCAACAGTCAACACAGTCATATTTGCTGCTGCTGAGCCTGAGCTGCAGTGTGCAAATAGCCTTAGGGCTCCTTAGGCTAATTAATAAATATAGGCTAATATAGACAGTGAGTGAGTTAGAGTTCAGTTAGCCATTATTACATTTAGCTTAGCTTAGCAATAGCGTTTAGAACTTAACTTTAGATTCAGCTCTGTTGTGCAAAAATCTGTTAACTGCAAAAAACGATTTTGTTTTGCTGCCTGCTGGCAGCCATCAACACAGTCATATTTGCTGCTGCAGTGTGCAAATAGCCTTAGGCTAATAATAGACAGTGAGTGAGTTAGTTAGAGTTAGCCATTATTACATTTAGCTTAGCTTAGCTTAGCTAAGATTCACAGTCACTAACTACTAGTATTCTATTATCTATCTAGTAGAACAAAGTTACTAATTAAATTTTATACTACTATATTATATTAGATCAGTAAGTTGTTTGACAGTTTGTGGGCAGATATTTTAATGATTTTTGCTGCAGGCCTGCAGTTTTTTATATAGAGTTACTGAGTGAGTTGAGTCTTGAACTACTAGTGTTGAAAAAAAAAATCTTTTTTTTTTCTACTTGTAATTTAAACAACAGATACAGTCTGAGTCTGAGATTGCTTTTTATATAGAGTAACTTGAGTTGAGTCTTGAACTTGAACTAGTGTTTAAAAAAAAAACCATTTTTATTTTTCTACTTGTTATTTCAACAACACATACAGTCTGAGTCTGAGATTGCTTTTTATATAGAGTAACTTGAGTTGTGTCTTGAACTTGAACTAGTGTTAATAAATAAATAAATTCATTTTTCTACTTGTAATTTAAACAACAGATACAGTCTGAGTCTGAGATTGCTTTTGATATAGAGTAACTTGAGTTGAGTCTTGAACTTGAACTAGTGTTAAAAAATAAATTTATTTTTCTACTTGTAATTTAAACAACAGACACAGTCTAAATCTGAGATTAGCAAGTTTAGGAGTATACTGGACTTTTAGGGAGTTCTTTAACAATTTAGTTCAACTTCTAGTTGATATTTTCTAATAGCTGCAGAGCAGCAGAGCTACCTACCTACAAGTTATATATTAGATAACAACCGCCAAACTATTTAAACTATTACTTCAAGTTGAGTTGTATATTTTCTAAGAGCTGCAGAGCGACCTACCTACAAGTTATATATATAATATTAGATAGCAACCGCCAAAATATTAAACTATTACTTCAAGTTGAGTTGTATATTTTATAACAGCTGCAGAGCTACCTACCTACAAGTTATGTATATAATATTAGATAACAACTGCCAAAATATTAAACTATTACTTCAAGTTGAGTTGTATATTTTCTAACAGCTGCAGAATTTCACAAAGGGATGTGGCTTTTAAAAATGGGTGTGGCTTGTTAAAAGGGGTGTGGTTTTTTTTAAAAAAGGGTCATGTTTTCAAAGGGGCGTGGCTTTCTAAAAGGGGCAGGGTCTTGTGCACCCCCATTCTAAAACTTCACCAGCCGCCACTGCATAATGAAACAACTTTTCCCCCTATTCATGTAATTCATATAGCAATTAAAATTAAGGATTTTATAATTCATAGAAATTGAAATGCACCCTGCTGACTTCTCAAAGCTAATCATGCTACAAAATCTTTCCCTAATTGGCTTTAACTGATATCAACAGCAAAACAATGCATTTCATATTAACATCATGACAGTGACTAGCTTTGTTGTCTGCAGACTAAAGTCCACATTGACACCAAATAAGGAAAATTGTGGGTGTAGTTTGGTTATAAAAAAACAATTGCAATAAAAAGGTTGTTATTTGTTTTAAAATGTTGAGACGTGGCTGATATGTTATTTTATAGCAGCACAGCAGAAGTACAAGGTGTTTACTGCCCTTTTAAGTAATCCTTCTCATAACGTCCCACGGTTGGAAAAAGAATTCTGAAGTATTAAGCTCATTGTGCTACACAGGCTTTTTCAGTACTTTAGGATATTTAATTATCCAGGAGATCCACATGAATTGATGGGTGATTGAATTTATAAAGTATCTATCCCAGATTTTAAAGTTGTTTAAATTTACTACCGGGTAACATCAACAAAAGTCTACATAAACTTTAATGCACTTTGTTTTTTAACACACATATTAAACTTTACAATATAATCTGGTGCCTGGAAAGCATTGTATAGCATTAGTGTTAAGTGTGTAGAGAAAAGAAATCATTAACTCACAGGGATTGCCAATGTAAAATCATTGCAGAAATGTGACATTTTAAAAGACTATCTTAGACGTATAACAGGATCATTTACTCCATGCATAATTCTGTGTCAGTTATACGCAAAAAGAACAATTAACTAGGAACAGACGTATTATTTAAAGTTTATGTTAAATGAAATAAAAAATACTCTAATTGAAAGTATAATTATTATGCCTTTGTACAAAACATTTCTAAAGCACTTATGGCAAAAACTGAAAAAGTTATCATAACAGTTTTACATTTTGTCAGAAGACTATCAATATAAAATTATGGATGAATAATTCCATAAATAAAAAAACAGACTCATTTATGACTAGCAGCAACAACAAAACTATAATTCACAATCCGGATATTAACACACTAGATATCATGCTGATCTATCAATTAGTATCCTCTAAATGTAACCAGCGAATAGAGTCTTTTAATTCTGAATGTTTCTGTAGTTTATTGTGATTAGTTTTAAAAGCATGTGGTGCCAGGTATGGCAGTAGCATCCATAAAAACATTTAATTTAAAATATTTAATAAGTGGTGCTAAACTGTGTAACATCTAACCTCACAAATCAACATCATTTAGTCATTTTTACTCTGAGTAGAAGTATTTTTTTTCTTTTTTAATTGTAACAATTACTTGATGGCCTGCTTAATCTTGAATCTGTGCAAAGGAGAACTACCACAATGGTACATGGTCTAAAAAATAAAACTTACCAGGAGAGGTTCAATTACCTAAATATGTATATCTTAGAGAAGAGAAGGGAAAGAGGTGATATAATAGCAACTTCCAAGTATATTAAAGGGCTTAGTAAAACTGAGGCTCTGAGTATTTTACATAAAAAGAAAAAATCAACAAAAAATGGGTCATGATCTCAAGCTGGAGTAAATTGAGGAAGCACTTCTTTACAGAAAGGGTGATTGGTTTATGGAATAAACTTTAACAAGAGGTGGTAATGACAAACACTGTGGGGGACTTTAAGAATGCCTGGGATAAGCATAAGGCTATCCTACGAACTAGATAACGTTATACTTTTAGGAAATATTGAGCAGACTATGGGCTTATGGCTCTTATCTACCATCAAAATCTGTTTCTATGAAGAAAAAAAAAGAAGCAAAAACTCTTATAAGCCAGAATGGAACCTGAAAGGGATATGGGGGAGCTGGGCACTGTCAGGAGTAGCCAATGTCATGCATGCTGGTATAGGGTAAGAATTCCTACATTATTGGCTAGAAGTGGGATCAGGAAACATTTAGACAAGCTTGAGTGTGAGCCTAGATAATGTTTGTTTCTATTTGTATTTATTTTCTTTCTATTTTTTTTTTAATTTGTGTACATTTCAATCTTTGTATTAACGGGACATAAAACACAACATTTATCTTTCATGATTAAGACAGAGAATACCGATTTTAAAAACGTCATTCTCTTGGTATCCTTTGTCGAAGAAGCAGTGATGCACTACTGGGAGCCCTGGACTCTGTTTAGAAGGGTCAAGATTAGCACGGCTCCCCAGCTAGCTATAAATAAGTGTAGCAAGCTGTGGAGCCGTGCTAAAGGCGGTTAAGAGCACGCTAAGCCTGCTATTAGTGTGTCCTGGGTCTCTGTATAGAATTGTTGGGATTAGCGTGGTTTTCTAGCATGCTATAGGTATTTTTAACCCCTATGGTAATCTAAAGGAAATGGATAAAATGGATGGATGAATACTGACAAATTTGTCAGTATTTATTAGTTTTCCTTAAAGATATATGAAACTCAATTGTTTCCCTCATTCAGATAGAGCATGCAATTTTAAGCAACTTTCAAATTTACTCCTATTATCAATAATTCTTCATTCTCTTGTTATCTTTATTTGAAAAAAACAGGAATGTAAGTTTAGGAGCCAGACCATTTTTGATTTAGCACCTGGGTAGCGCTTGCGCTTGCTGATTGGTGCTAAAGTGCGACAAAAGTTGCATCAAAGTTTCATTTATTATACTAAATCAAAAATTATAACATATGGCTTACAAGAAATATATTACACATACTGACATAATAATAAGGGCCAAAAGTTCATACAAGATGGTCAACACAGGGAATAGTTCTGATTTCATGAACCTAAGTTCTTAGTGCATATAGCACACCACTGCCACTACTAAACAAGCCTCTGGGCACTTAGTGCAACAGCACGTTCCAAAGGCCAGAACAGTCACCATGTAGCAAATACTGGCAACATGATCAATGTAGAGTTGTAAATACCGGTCATACCACAACTGGACTGTCCTCCTTT
Organism: Bombina bombina; assembly: GCF_027579735.1. Classification (NCBI taxonomy): domain Eukaryota; kingdom Metazoa; phylum Chordata; class Amphibia; order Anura; family Bombinatoridae; genus Bombina; species Bombina bombina. The sequence continues at coordinate 1,073,539,206 of NC_069500.1, forward strand.
GCTGACACAAGATAAACAAATAGTTAAAGAAACAAATACATACGATGAATAAAGGGGAAATATAAAGATAAAAATAAAAGTTCAGTAAAATACCAATTATTTACTATACATCATAAAGCAATATATAATATAACTTTAGGAGTAAGACATAAAAGGCAATCAGTTCTGTTTAAGTAAATGTTAAACCTCACATTAAGATTAAGAAATTTTAAGTTTCAAATTTTAGTAAAATCTCTCCCATATTGTATTTTGAATTAATTTTATATTGTTTCTTGAATTTTATTTCAAAAAATTGTTTTGGTTACAATCATTATTTAAATAAAAAAGCTAAAGGAGTTAAGATTCCACCATAAAAATTTCCACTATAATAAAGTCTGAATATAATGTATATATATTATAACTAAAAAACTGTAATTATTAGGCATCCAAATACACATAAGAAGTTTCAGAAGCAAGCGATAATACCTGGAAATACTCCACCTTATATAAACCAAAGAAATCCACCTTAAAAATCACGCCTATCAAAATGAAGGAACTACTGACCAATCAAAATGAAAAGAGGGCTTTTTAAAATGCCGGGCTCAGAACAAACATCATCCGTCTTGACAAAGCCTGCTGGCGAAACGCGTAGACATTACCTGCTGTTACCTGCTTTTTAAATATTGGACAAACAACTTTACCTATCCCCTATCGAAAGGAGCAGAGGTAAAAGAAAGTTCAAAAAACAAACGGCCGTTTGTATTTCAAGTCCAAGATTACATCTATACGCTGAGACGTATACTACAAACACCTGTATCAAGAAGCTGCCCGGGGAAAACAAAATCCTAACCACAGGGGCCAAAGTCGCTTCAAACCGATAGAAGAAAAAAACCCATACACGCAGGAGCGTGGTCCAGGTTTTCGTTTTCGATATCGGAGATACTTGTACCATACAAGGAGGAGAGACACGAAAACAATATCGGTAAGAGAGACCGAGATACCATCAGACACAGACGTGTCAGAAGAGCAGGTAAGCCCTACAAAAAATATCAATCTACACTGAAATACTGCGAGTACAGCTAACTTTGTATATATATTATATATTAAAAGACATTGCTACAAAAAGTTAACAACTTAATCAGTCTAATACAACAATATATTGGACTATGATATGTAAATTGTTTCCTTCTGACATAAGAAACAGTGTATAAGTCTAAACCGCTATAAGTTTTGAGAAATCTCTTGCTGCCATTCAAAATCTGATTTAAGGTGGAAACCAAAGATAAATGATTTAAGGTGAAATTGAAAATTAAGGTGGAATCTTTTAGAGAATATACTAAAGCACTCTTTTTATGTAGCGATTTTTTACATGTTTTTTAATCCCAAAGGGAGACGTCCCATGGTTAATTTATCTTATAAGTTTTATGTATGTTTTAAATAAATGTATTTTTGTTAAAATTGTTTATCAGTCTCCAGATTATCTCATTTAGCTTTAGCGCTCCCAAACTATTATCTATTTTTGTTATTGGTGTATTAATTTACGGTAATCATAGGGAAGATTACCTGTGAGGGAGCTTTGAGATAAAATACTTGGCGCTGTTCTTTATATACTTATACTTAACTGAGTTGTAAATACCGGTCATACCACAACTGGACTGTCCTCCTTTGCTGACACAAGTGGGATCACCGCTTCTCCTTCAAGCGTCTTAATCGAACCTCTGTTACATAAAGTATCCGTGTACTTCCGTTGTCAACCTGGATGGCTTTTCCCATCCTTGTATCATTGAGGCAGATCAATTCAGCTTTTAAACCAATAAGCTTGTGATCAGCACAATGTTTTAATGTTTTAAATAATGATTTTAAATGTAATCTGCTCCTGTTATGTTTTTTAGTTGTAGTTAATGTTGAGTGTCTGTAATTTTTGTGCTGACATTTGATTGGATACTGTTGTTTTAAAACTGGTTAAAAAAATATGTAGAAGCAGCACTAAAAAAGCAATTGAGGATTTATACTAAGGACCAGAAAAAGAACAAGATAGAGAAATCCTAAAGAAAAATAAATAATGTATTTAAGGTATAATAACAATAGTGGAGACAATGAATCTCCTAAAAATAATAACAAAGTTAAATATCTGGATATACCTGAGTCCACTTAGACAGCTTAAAAATGAAAAGTTATTAATACTAGGCTAGCTAGACATGTGGGACCAAGTGGTAAAAAGCCAAAAAATATATTATAAAAAAGTTAATAAGGAAAAAATCCTAATAAAGTCTTGTTAGTAGAATTCAATTAGTAGGTGTGCAAATTAGCAGGTGCTACGTTGAGCTCCCCCTTCTAGTTACAGTCTATGCAGGTTATATATAGTAAATAGTCCTCCACACTTGTGTGTTATAACTGTTATTGCTTCTCTGTGTGTTGAGAATTCACCATATTATGATATTACCTTAGAGTTGTGTTTGCCCCAATTTCAGTGTGTCAGGCTGTCAGCTCCTCTAGTGTATGATCACAGCTTAAATATTACCGGTCTTTGTGTCTTGTTATTTTCCGGATTGTGGACAGAAACTTTCAGTAACCTTTGATGGGGAGTTCACATAGGATGTTTGTCTCTAAGCACTTTCCTCCAACTATTGAGCTTTTACCGGCATAATTTCATTTACGATCTGCCCCTCAAGCTGGTCTTGGTATGCTTGATCGCCAATCAGGGTAGCCTAGTATTAAATTATTTATTTTTCTTTTGGATTTCTCTTTTTCTTTTTAGTATAAATTCTCAATTGCTTGTTTAGTGCTGCTTCTACATACTTTTTTAATCTATTATTTTACCTCTAGGGAGCAAGAGGTTTCTTTGGAAGTTCTAGCCATATTGAGGGATAAGTGTGCAACAGATTATATCGTGTTCATTTTCATATTGTTTTAAAACTGGCCAGAGTGGCAGTATGGATAACCTATGACTAAGTGCTTGTTCTAGGCATTAAAATTGTAAGTGTTGTTATATGATGAAAAGCGAATCTACATCTTTCAAGATTACTCAGCTGAAGATGCCAAGAAACGAAAGGACTTTGCTCCGATTTGTAGTTCTTTACACAAGGACAAACGTCAAGCTATCCTTCTTTTTCCTGCACGCCTCAAACTCCGCACTTCAAAAGGATTCAAACTCTTCGACTCTCCCAGAGAGGCACAAGACTACCTAGACCAAGAAAGGGATTCTCCTGCCAGTCTCTCCCCAGGGAGAAGGGACTCTCGTGGCTGATCTAGACAAACCAGCCGGCGACCCTATGGGTCTGGTATACAATATATTACTGAGGTGGTGAAACTAAGCCTCAGATCTCTTTCTATGGACTCAAGAAGATATTTCAATGGATAGGTATCGTATGAAAATGTTCACGAATGTTGCTGTCCTAGTTGTTATATGTAAATATGTTATGTTCTTGCTATGTGTAATAAGTAACTGGAAATTATATACTATGTGCCTTACTTTTCAGGAAAGTGTCCAGTTAGCTAGCTATGATGATGTGGTGTTCGAGACTGTCAGTATTCTGAGCATAAATTATGTTACTCAACCTGCAGGGATTATTGCAATAGATAGGAATGTTTATGTGTATGGGGGATGTGGGATGTTTTGCTCTCTGATGCGATATGTTTTATGCCTTTGTTTCCATACTGCTGTGAAAGATTGCTACTTTTGTCCCCACATGCCCCCTCGGGTGGTGAAACCCAATAGGCCAAGCGCGTACCACCCTGCTATTTTAGCCAAACACAGATCGCAGGCAGAGACACAAACTGCGCTTACAATTTCTCACTCTCCCCTTTGTCTTTAAATGACGATAAAAATATGCTCCTGGAATGTGGGAGGGATTAACTCACCCATTAAGAGAAAGACTGTCTTGGCGTATCTTAAAAAAAACGCAGGCCCATATTATGTTTCTACAAGAGACGCACCTAACTGCCTCTGAGCATGAAAAACTTAAAGCCAAATGGATCTCAGAGGTCCTTTACGCCCCTTATAATAGCTCCAGTAGAGGAGTGGCGATCCTCATACGCAAAGGTCTAGACTACCAACTAGGGTCGATAGTGTTAGATCCTGAGGGGAGATTTGTCATTGTCAGGTTGAAATGGCAAGAGGATTGGTATACCCTCTGCAATGTATATGGCCCTAACCATAGAGCGCCTGCGTTTTGGAGATCCCTAACTAACTCTCTAGCCCAACACCTAGACACTAAAATCATTATGGCAGGGGATTTTAATCTGACACCCAATCCCGCTCTCGACAGATTCAGAGACCCTTCTGGTTCCCTCCAGTCCGGGGACCGTAGACCCATGACAACTTTCCCGACCAAAGTCTTTAGGGCCCTGTATGACTCTTTGGGACTACAGGACATCTGGAGGAGACGGAACCCTGTGGGCAGGGACTATACTTGCGAGTCGCGAGCACACAACTCACTCTCTCGCATTGACCTTTTCCTAACCTCCAGCTCCCTGGAACTTTTAATTACAGAGGCCAAAATAGCTAATTTGACCGTTTCAGACCATGCCCCAATCTCTTTGACCGTTACTCATTCTCCCCAACCTACTAACAAGAGGGTGTTTAGATTTCAAACCTACCTTATAAAATCTCCTGATTTTATAATGTTTCTAAAGAGACAATGGGACGACTATATAAACAATAACCGACCACATCTATCCTCCCCGACTCTCTTCTGGGAAACAGCTAAAGCGGTCCTTAGGGGCGACATAAATGCCTACCTCTCGAAGCAGAAACGTCTCCAGAATGGCAGGGAAGAACATTATAATACTCAGCTGACCAACACATATGCCCAGTATTGTCAATCCCCCATTTCACACAATAGAACCGCTTACTTCACGGCTAAAAGGGAGAGAGATGCTTTCATGCTGCAAAACACCATACACAGAGAAAACAGAAACCAGGGCCTATTTTTGCGTCATGGTAATAGAGCTGGGAAATTTCTAGCCTCCTTGGTTAAAATTAAACAAGCTAACAGGGGAGTTCCAGCCATTAAAAGCCAGGGCCAGTTAACTAATGATAAATCTATGATAGTGACTGAATTCACAAATTACTACACTAACTTATATCAATCACAGCCACCTCAGGATAATGCACATCAACAGTTTTGGAATAATCTCACTCTACCTACAATCACAGAGGAACAGTTGGATAATCTCAATGCCCCGATCTCTCCTGAAGAGGTCACCCAGACTATTAAATCTCTTGCTCTGGGAAAGACGCCAGGCCCGGATGGGCTTCCCATCGAATTCTATAGGATGCTCTCCGACCAAACTGCCCCGATTCTCACCACCTTATTTGATCACTTCTTTACAGGACACAGCATCCCTCCTACCAGCTTCTCTGCAGCTAATATCACAGTCATCCATAAAGCGGGTAAGGATCCCACACTCCCAGCATCATACAGACCCATATCTCTTTTAAACGTTGATTACAAGCTACTCACCAAGCTCTTAGCGAACCGGTTAAAACACATACTCCCCCATGTCCTACATCCAGATCAAACAGGCTTTACCCCCACTCGCTCCTCGGTCACAAACATTCGTAAAGTCCTTCATGCAATATCATATCATTGGCAGGCTAAGCAACAGGGAACCCTTTCGTCCCTTCCGGAGGCCTTCCTGCTGTCACTTGACGCAGAGAAGGCCTTCGATCGCGTAGAGTGGTCGTATCTCTTCCACTCTATGAAGGCTTTTGGTATATCAGGGCATTTCACGACTTTCCTTACTAACATATACTCCCACCCGGTAGCATACCTGTTGATAAACAATCTTTACTCTCCCCCAATCCCACTTCATAGAGGAACACGACAGGGCTGCCCTCTTTCCCCGCTGCTGTTCAATTTGGCACTAGAGCCCCTGGCAGTGCGCCTGAGAGCTATCTTCCCAGGGATACAACTTGCTTCTCATAAGCTTCAAATTGCCCTCTATGCGGACGACATGTTACTTTTTATTTCCAACCCTCAGACACACATCCCAACTATTCTGGATGCCATTGAGCTGTTTGGACGGTTCTCAGGGTATAAAATAAATGTTTCAAAGTCTGAAATCTTATGGTTACACCGGAGATCTGACCACTTCCCTGAGCTATACCCCTTCCGACCGGTAGAGGACTATTTAACTTACTTAGGCATACATATTTCGGCAAATCCACAGAATTGGTATTCTCACAATATATCCCCTCTGATCCACCAAATTAAAACAGAGCTGGCGGCGTGGCAAAATTTGCCGCTATCCCTCATGGGTAGAGTCCACATTGTCAAAATGATGACCCTCCCCAAAATTCTGTACCCCATGCAAATGCTCACATTATTACTTACACGGAGAGATGTGGCCTTCTTAAATGCTACAATCAGAACCTTCCTGTGGAAGGGTGGTAAGCCGCGTATTGGGGCACATAAACTCTATCTCCCCTACTCGCGAGGGGGACTGGGGTTGCCGAACTTAGTATACTATAACTGGGCCTCCCTGGCAAAACTGGCACTAGACTGGACACTAAACACCCAGCACTTCTCTAGTACCCACTTAGAAGAGGCTTCCTTGCCTCAAATATCCCCTGCTTTCTTCCCGCATGCCACTCTATCAGAGCTCCCTGCGAATATAGTTACCCACCCAATGTTTAGAGATGTGCTCCTTGGGTGGAGATCTTTGACCAAAGCCCTTGGGTGGGACCCCGGTCACACCAAATACCTTCCCCTGACAGGTAATCCGAGATTCCAACCCAGCACGCTATACCCTGTCTTCCAGACTTGGAAAGCTCTGGGTGTTGACAATCTAGATAAAATGTTAGATCACTCAGCTAAGACAGTTTTGCCCTTTGACGAGTTATGCAGGAAGTTCCTAATCCCCTATACCAACAGATTTGCCTACTTCCAGGCCAGACATTATATAAATCACATATTACAGCACTGCGCAACATTCTGGGTCACCCCTCCGCTGGCGCGCACCATAGCACAGTTTCGAGCTCACAACTACACTATATCCTCAATTTATAATGCACTCATAGACTCAAAAGCCGCCACTATGCTACCCCATCTTTTAGACACCTGGCGTAAAAAGATACCGACGATCTCCTCTGAAAAGACTATACTAGACAGCCTCACTCTTACCTGGTCTGCGACCTTGGCAGCCGACCTTAGGGAGTCTCAAATACGGGTTATCTATCAGGACTACCTCACGCCTAGTAGACTGAGTAAGTGGAGGGCAGACTTCTCAAATGTATTTGGAAAATGCTCTTACCCTAACCCTAACTTTTTACACTATTTGTGGTACTGCCCCAAAATTTGTAGATATTGGAACCAGGTGTCCTTCTGGCTCTCCAGGATTATGCACGCTCCTATCACGCTTACCCCCAGACAAGTGATATTCTTAGAGCAGTTAGCAGTTCCAAGACAAGATAAGAAACTTTTGATTAATGTCATACTCTTGGCAAGAAAGTGCATCTTTCGTAAATGGTTACATGTTAATCCTCCCTCTGTTAGTTTCTTAAAGCAAATGTTACTGAAATCTTTGATGTATGAACAATTTGACACCTTGTATGATGTTGACACCAGAGTTGCTCGTTTCATTGTAAAATGGAGACTCTTTTTGGAGTCGCTAGATCTCCTTACCCAGAGGCGAGTGCTCTATCCGTTTAAAAATATGATATACATGTTGGAGGCAGCCATAAGGGGAGAGTGGAACATCTGGTAGAGGGACCACAAGGGGGAGGTGTTGGGATTGAATTGAAGATGTATGGTAACCTGGGATGCAACATGCTTTTTTTTTTTTTTTTTTTCATACTGGACATGTGACCTGATATGATGCATAGCAAAATTTGTTTTGTTGTTAGTGTTTATTCTTGTTTTCTATTTTCAAACTAAAAAGCTCTCCATCCTAGGACAAATGTTTAGCCTAGGATGTCACGTTTTCTAAAAAGTTAAGTTTTAAAGAAATGTATAAATGGATTCACTAGGTACTTATGGAAAATTTATCTTTTTTTATCTGATATCTTGGTGTCTGACAACTAATCATTTATGACATGTGACACTGTAACTTGAATGTGATTTTTGTATACCTGTGAATTTCAATAAAAATATTTAATAAAAAAAAAAAAGGAGTAAAAAAAAAAAAAAAATTGTAAGTGTTGCTCCTGATTGCATTGTTTTTAATGCGGCAAGAATAAAAGTTATATTTTATACTATTCAAGTACAACTGTTATGTTTTAGTTATCTGGTGCATGCAACTATGTACCTATGCTATGTGAATCATGTGTACATTCACATAGCCTGTGGGCTACATGAATGCAAGTAAATACCTGTCAGCACTCACTCTACCATCTCTATCCAATGGAATTCAGAGTCTGCAATAAGGGAAGGTATTTATGATTATACAGGTGATTATGTAGAGACACTGTGGGCTGATACAAAGGGTGGGGAATAAATCTAAAAACATTTTTTTAGGTACATGCTGCAAGCCCCCCAACATTTGTGACAGAGAGGAAACTTAACTGCTAATGCAAATAGAAAAGGCTGCTAATAATACCAGTGTTGTTGTAATTATGGGAGATTTTAAAGGGACACTGAACCCAATTTTTTTTCTTTCATGATTCAGATAGAGCATGACATTTTAAGCAACTTTCTAATTGACTCCTATTATCAAATTTTCTTCATTCTCTTGGTATCTTTATTTGAAATGGAAGAATGTAAGTTTAGATGCCGGCCCATTTTGGGTGAACAACCTGGGTTGTTCTTGCTGATTGGTGGATACATTCATCCACCAATAAAAAGTGTTGTCCAGTGTACTGAACCAAAAAAGCCTATATACCTTCTTTTTAAATAAAGATAGCAAGAGAATGAAGAAAATTGATAATATGAGTAAATTAGAAAGTTGCTTAAAATTGCATGCTCTATCTGAATCATGAAAGAAAATATTTGGGTTCAGTGTCCCTTTAACTACCCTGAAATAAATTTGGTCAATGAAACTAACAATGCAACTAGGGGAATAGATTTTTTAATATGTTAAACAATAACTTAATTTCACAATTAATAGAGGAGCAAACCAGAAATAAAGCAAGACTGGATTTAGGGCTATCAAATAATACAGAAATAATATCAAACATAGAAGTGAAAGACCATTTAGGTGATCATAACATGGTGTTGTTTGAAATAACTTTCCATAAGCAGTTTTACAAGGGTTCTACCAACACTTTTAATTTCGAGAATGCTAATTAAATTGGGACAAATCAACCCGGTCGAGTACGATCGTGTTGGTTGATTTACACCCCCCTGCTGGCAGCCCATTGGCTGCGAGTCTGCAGGGGGCGGCGTTGCAATGCAGAAAACAGAGAGCGTATTGCTCTCCGCATCCAGCGAGGTCTTGCGGACCTGATCCGCACTGTCGGATCAGGTCCGCAAGACCTTTGATAAATAGGCCCCAAGAAATGGAATGGGAATAACTGAAAAGGGAGCAATGTGTTGTAGTAAACGGATCATATTCAGATTGGACAAAAGTAATTAGTGGGGATCTGAACTAGGCCCTGTTCTTTTTAATATTTTTATGAATGACTTAGAGGAAAGATTAAATAGCGACATCAATGTTTTTGAAGATGATACAAATCTGTGCAAGGAGGTCAGTGCAGAATGTAATTGCTTTGTATGGAAACTAACACAAATTGGAGAAATGTGCTGGCAGTGGTAAATGGCAAATGAGATTTAAAGGGACAGTCAAGTCCAAAAATAACTTTCATGGTTCAAATAGGGCATGTAATTTTAAATAACCTTCCAATTTACTTTTATCACAATTTGCTCTGTTCTCTTGGTATTCTTAGTTGAAAGCTAAACCTAGGAGGTTCACATGCTAATTTCTTGAAGGCCGCCTGATATCTAAATGCATTTTGACAGTTTTTCAAAATTAGAGGGTGTTAGTTTATATGTTTCATATAGATAACATTGAGCTCATGCATGTGAATTTACCAAGGAGAGAGCACTGATTGGCTAAAATGCAAGTTTTTTTTAAAAGAACTGAAATAAGGGGGCAGTCTGCAGTGGCTTATATACAAGGTAATTACAGAGGTAAAACGTGTATAATTATAACTGTGTTGGTTATGCAAACCTGGGGAATGGGTAATTGAGGGATTATCTATCTTTTAAAACAACGAAAATAACAATAGAATGAAGCACATTTTATAATAGAAGTAAATTGAAAAGTTGATTAAAATTGTATGTTCTATCCACATCATGAAAGACAAATTCGGGGGTTTCCTGTCCCTTCAGCTACTACAGTTGATATACGGTAAACATGAATCCTTCCAGAATACCTCTTTATGCCTTCAGCTCTAAGGTGTAACAACTAAAAGCAATGCCGCTCTTCTCAGGGGGGACAGATTTTAAAACGGGTGGTAGATGGATTCCTCCTCCAAGCCTATTTGTGAAGAAGCTTAACTATATTTAGCACACAACCCTGGGATTTTTGAGCAACTAAAAATAAGTAGTCACCTGAAGCGGAGTAGGATCTCTCCAATGTTGAGTGCAAAGGGCTTTTGTATTAACCGCCAAACAATTCACAACGCTGCAATAACTCAGTAATGCAAATGCTGCTGTAATGCTAATGATTGTTTCACCATTTAGCTGCTTCGTCAGGGCTTGTCCAGAAAATCTGGCCTGTTAGGGAGACCTGAGGACAGGTTTGTAAACCACTGGGCTAAAGGAAATGAGCTTTAATCTCCAGCAGGTTTTTTTCATGGCAAGAGCAATCAAATTATTAAACATCTTGGACAAGTAGGTAGTGACTGCCAATACTTTAGATACATTTAAAAATGGTTTAGATACATTTCTGGCTAAAAACAGAATTCAGGGATATGATGGCTTGTGCTAAATGGGTTGGCTTCTTACTGTTTAATGTAAGTTCAGTTTTCAGCTTCTTTAGTGTAAATCAGGTATCCTATAAAGGACTTCTGTCTTCTTTCAACATCATCTATTATGTTACTATGCATGTATGCCTCTATTTTAAGTGTTAAATCACCATCTATTTAGGCAGATGCATATTTGTTTTCCATATAAATGCATTATAAATAAAGCATAATTCTTCAGAAGCAAAAGATCCTTGCTATCTATAAACATAAAATTGCTATACATGCTGTATTCTATAACTCACTGCATTAATTAGACTGTTACTGCATTTAGGAAAAAATAAATCAACACATAAATAATAAATGTTTAGACCATTATGTGCATAATTATTAGGCATTCTGATATATTATAAGGTTTAGAGATACATCTTCATTAGCTAAAAGCTACTCGCTTAAATATAATATACACACAGATTGTACACCATTCAAACTCAATAAAAATACATTTTATAGGCTACGTGTTTAATCACTGTATCTTAAACTTCATTTCATGGAAGCTTCAGCACTTTTAATTTCAAGCTCTACGCCCCACATTTCGATGAAAACAGTTAAGCAGGCAGCCATCTTTAGTATATACAGGGAGTGCAGAATTATTAGGCAAGTTGTATTTTTGAGGATTAATTGTATTATTGAACAACAACCATGTTCTCAATGAACCCAAAAAGCTCATTAATATCAAAGCTGAATAGTTTTGGAAGTAGTTTTTAGTTTGTTTTTAGTTATAGCTATTTTAGGGGGATATCTGTGTGTGCAGGTGACTATTACTGTGCATAATTATTAGGCAACTTAACAAAAAACAAATTTATACCCATTTCAATTATTTATTTTTACCAGTGAAACCAATATAACATCTCAACATTCACAAATATACATTTCTGACATTCAAAAACAAAACAAAAACAAATCAGTGACCAATATAGCCACCTTTCTTTGCAAGGACACTCAAAAGCCTGCCATCCATGGATTCTGTCAGTGTTTTGATCTGTTCACCATCAACATTGCGTGCAGCAGCAACCACAGCCTCCCAGACACTGTTCAGAGAGGTGTACTGTTTTCCCTCCTTGTAAATCTCACATTTGATGATGGACCACAGGTTCTCAATGGGGTTCAGATCAGGTGAACAAGGAGGCCATGTCATTAGATTTTCTTCTTTTATACCCTTTCTTGCCAGCCACGCTGTGGAGTACTTGGACGCGTGTGATGGAGCATTGTCCTGCATGAAAATCATGTTTTTCTTGAAGGATGCAGACTTCTTCCTGTACCACTGCTTGAAGAAGGTGTCTTCCAGAAACTGGAAGTAGGACTGGGAGTTGAGCTTGACTCCATCCTCAACCCGAAAAGGCCCCACAAGCTCATCTTTGATGATACCAGCCCAAACCAGTACTCCACCTCCACCTTGCTGGCGTCTGAGTCGGACTGGAGCTCTCTGCCCTTTACCAATCCAGCCACGGCCCATCCATCTGGCCCATCAAGACTCACTCTCATTTCATCAGTCCATAAAATCTTAGAAAAATCAGTCTTGAGATATTTCTTGGCCCAGTCTTGACATTTCAGCTTGTGTGTCTTGTTCAGTGGTGGTCGTCTTTCAGCCTTTCTTACCTTGGCCATGTCTCTGAGTATTGCACACCTTGTGCTTTTGGGCACTCCAGTGATGTTGCAGCTCTGAAATATGGCCAAACTGGTGGCAAGTGGCATCTTGGCAGCTGCACGCTTGACTTTTCTCAGTTCATGGGCAGTTATTTTGCGCCTTGGTTTTTCCACACGCTTCTTGCGACCCTGTTGACTATTTTGAATGAAACGCTTGATTGTTCGATGATCACGCTTCAGAAGCTTTGCAATTTTAAGAGTGCTGCATCCCTCTGCAAGATATCTCACTATTTTTGACTTTTCTGAGCCTGTCAAGTCCTTCTTTTGACCCATTTTGCCAAAGGAAAGGAAGTTGCCTAATAATTATGCACACCTGATATAGGGTGTTGATGTCATTAGACCACACCCCTTCTCATTACAGAGATGCACATCACCTAATATGCTTAATTGGTAGTAGGCTTTCGAGCCTATACAGCTTGGAGTAAGAGAACATGCATAAAGAGGATGATGTGGTCAAAATACTCATTTGCCTAATAATTCTGCACTCCCTGTATAGAAGTACATATGTTTTCATCCCCTGTAGATCCTGTACATTTGTTCTCCTGCACAACTGTACTCTGATCTAGTACTGACCTCCTCTTTTTCAATTTACTGTTGCTCTGCATTAATGAAGGCTTAAACTGCTGTCAAAACTGCCTCTCTTAGATTATGAATTCTACAACTATTAAACTATTAAAGTTTTTCAGGACCAACTATATGAAATGCTTGTCTGTGCATGAAGAAAACAGGATGTCATGCAAAAAGCTGCCTGTGACCCGTTCTCATCCTGAAGGGGAATCGCTGATCACAGCACCAGATAGTGGCGTAGTGGGCAGCACTCTTAGAGCAACATGGGAATACAACAAGTGTACGAGGTTACATCACAGAGGGGGCAAGGCTGCAAAATGACTTGCAGGTAAGGGAACTGGATGGGAAGGTTGCCATTCTATTATGTCTAGAGACCCATAATAAAGTTTATTTTCTAGTAGGAAAAGTATATGAATTTTGTCTGTATAGCCAGGGGATCACTGTGGTAATACTTGCAAGAAAAAAAAGTGCTTTTATTTCTGTACTGCCAAAAGGGCCCTCTCTAATCTATCTTATAACCCCCAAAAGCCATTCTGGGCCCCTATTTCACATGTGGCTACCATTGATGACAATTTAGTAAGGTTAATTAAGTAACAGCCATGATCATCTGGCCATTTTCAATATTAAAATGAAACAAAAAAGAAAGGGCGCCTCCTAGTGTAGCCAGTATATATAAGGATAAATAGAATGAGATATAGATTTTGTACTCACATGTAGTGAAGGCAAAGATAATGCCTAGATGAGCAGTCTGGAAACTTATCAGTGTCCCAGTTGACTGTGCATTAGAATGCTAGGGCAGCTCCTCTTAGTAGATTTCCAAAATCATCTGAAAAGTAAAAAGATATACAGAGGGCGACTCCTAGTGTGGAATTAGTAAGCAGAGTGTGAACCCACCAGCTTTACCCTTCAGAGATATACTCACAAAGTATAGAGCACACTGTAGTGCTAATGAAGCAAGCTGGGTATATTAAAAGTGGCCCAGCGCACATACCACTCCGGTGAAAGATGGTCCAATGTATTCAAAATGTTGGTCCAATGTATTCTGAGGAAACAGAGTGGTAGCTCTGAGAAACGCGTAGCGAATTCTACTGATTTTTATTGTACACTGTTATATCTTCATATAAAGTGTTTTTTTATATATATCTGGAGTCTCCTGGATTTTTTATCTGAACATTTTGAATACATTGGACCATCTTTCACCGGAGTGGTATGTGCGCTGGGCCACTTTTAATATACCCAGCTTGCTTCATTAGCACTACAGTGTGCTCTATACTTTGTGAGTATATCTCTGAAGGGTAAAGCTGGTGGGTTCACACTCTGCTTACTAATTCCACACTAGGAGTCGCCCTCTGTATATCTTTTTACTTTTTATTTTTCATTTTCAATATTAATTACTAAAATCTTAACTAAAATATATATATTTTTTTTTCATTTTTTTTGTCACAGCTATCTAAGATACCATTAAATATAAATATAATAATGTTATATTCTGAATCTGGTGGGCCTGCTGAAAAAAACAATATTTAATTTGTGTGGGCCACTCACTGAAACATGACTTACAATATGGCTAGATTTAGAGTTTTGTCGGTGAAGACCCGCGTAGCTAACGCTGCTTTTTTTCCCAACGCACCCTTCCAAAAGCGCTGGTATTTAGAGTTGTCTGAGGGGCTGCGTTAGGCTCAAAAAATGGAGCGTTGAGCCTAATGTAGCTCCACTTCAACCCTCAATACCAGCGTTGCCTACGGTAACGGTAAGCTGGAAAAACATGCACAATATCCCCATAGGAAACAATGGGGCATTTTGGGCTGAAAAAAATCCCAACACCTGCAAAAAAGCAGCGTTCAGCTCCTAACGCAGCCCCATTGTTTCCTATGGGGAAACACTCTCTAAGTCGGCACTTAACACCCTAAAATGAACCCCCGAGTCTAAACACCCCTAACCTTACACTTATTAACCCCTAATCTGCCGCCCCAGCTATCGCTGACACCTGCAATATATTATTAACCCCTAATCTGCCGCTCCGGACACCGCCGCAACCTACATTATCCCTATGAACCCCTAATCTGCTGCCCCTAACATCACGACCCCTATATTATATTTATTAACCCCTAATCTGCCCCCCCACCGTTGCTGCCACCTTACCTACACTTATTAACCCCTAATCTGCCGACCGGACCTCGTTGCCTTTATAATAAATGTATTAACCCCTAAACCGCCACACTCCCGCCTCTCAAACACTAGAATAAATAGTATTAACCCCTAATCACCTGTAAAATAAATCCTAAGTTACAAATACACCTAACACTACACTATCAATAAATTAATTAAATAAATTACCTAAAATAAAATACAATAAAATAAACTATTCTATAATACAATCAGATTGAAGTTCAATCCGATTGGCTGATCCAATCAGCCAATCGTATTGAACTCGCATTCTATTGGCTAATAGGAACAGCCAATAGAATGCGAGTTCAATACGATTGGCTGATTGGATCAGCCAATCGGATTGAACTTCAATCTGATTGGCTGATTGCATCCGCCAATCAGATTTTTTCTACCTTAATTCCGATTGGCTGATAGAATTCTATCAGCCAATCGGAATTGAAGGGATGCCATCTTGGATGACGTCCCTTAATGGAACCTTCATTCGTCGGGAAGTCATTGGTTGAAGAGGATGGCTCCGCGTCGGCTCCGTTGAAGATGGCTCCGCTCCTCTCCGGATTGATGAAGATTAAAGACACTGCCTAGATGAACACTTCTACCAGATGGAGAACCTCTTCTTTGCCGCTTGGTTGAAGATTCTACCGGATCAAGGACCTCCTCTGCGCACCTTGGATGAAGAATTCGGCTCGGCTGGGTGAAGACGACTCAAGGTAGGGAGATCTTCAGGGGGTTAGCGATAGTTTTTTTTAAGGGGGGTTTGGGTGGGTTAATTAGAGTAGGGGTATGTGGGTGGTGGGTTGTAATGTTGGGGGGGTATTGTATTTTTATTTTCAGGTAAAAGAGCTGATTACTTAGTTTAGAATAGGGTAGGGAATTTTTTATTTTGGGGGGCTTTTTTATTTTATTAAGGGGCTTAGATTAGATGTAATTAGTTTAAACTTTGTATAATTCTTTTTTTTTGTAATTTAGTGTTTGTTTTTTTTTGTATTATAGAATAGTTTATTTTATTGTATTTTATTTAGGTAATTGTAGGTAATTTATTTAATTAATTTATTGATAGTGTAGTGTTAGGTGTATTTGTAACTTAGATTAGGATTTATTTTACAGGTAATTTTGTACTTATTTTAACTAGGTAGCTATTAAATAGTTAATAACTATTTAATAGCTATTGTACCTATTTAAAATAAATACAAAGTTGCCTGTAAAATAAATATAAATCCTAAAATAGCTACAATGTAACTATTAGTTATATTGTAGCTATCTTAGGGTTTATTTTATAGGTAAGTATTTAGTTTTAAATAGGATTAATTTAGTAAATTTTAGGAATATTATTTTGTTTCATTTAAATTATATTTTTGTTAGGGGGGTGTTAGGGTTAGGGTTAGACTTAGGTTTAGGGGTTAATAAATTTATTATAGTAGCGGTGACATTGCGGGTGGGAGATTAGGGGTTAATAATTGTAGGTAGGTGGCGGCGATGTTAGGGAGGGCAGATTAGGGGTTAATACTGTTTATTCTAGTGATTGCGAGGTGGGAGTGCGGCGGTTTAGAGGGTTAATACATTTATTATAGTGGCGGCGAGGTCCAGTCGGCAGATTAGGGGTTGATAAGTGTAGATAAGGTAGCGGCGACGTTGGGGGGGGCAGATTAGAGGTTAATAAATATAATATAGGGGTCAGCGATGTTAGGGGCACCAGATTAGGGGTTCATAGGTATAATGTAGGTGGCGGCAGTGTCCGGTTGGCAGATTAGGGGTTAAAAAATGTTATTATAGTGGCGGCGATGTGGGGGTGCCTCGGTTTAGGGGTACATTGGTAGTTTATGGGTGTTAGTGTACTTTGTAGCACAGTAGTTAAGAGCTTTATATTCACGCTTTAGCCCATAAAGCTCTTAACTACTGACTTTTTTTGGCGGTAGGAGTCTTGTTGGTAGAGGGTCTACCTCTGAGCTGAAAGGATAAATAGACTGAATTGTAAATAGTTACTCTGGCATAGATGCAAAGGATTGTTCTATTAATTGTTCTTCAGTTAAGTATCCTTCAGGTATTAGCCCAATTACATTATTCTGGAATCCAAAAGTGTAATAACATGATTCCAGTGCATATCCTATGGTTGTTCCCTTGGATAAGGTTATATCCTGTGGAGTCATGTTATGCACAATACCATGTATTGGAATAGTTCCAATATTTACCAAAGGAGTATGGGTCATTGTTATACCCAGATTTTGCATTCTAAGGAAGAGGGAAATTAGTTTTTCAGAAGTTTTTAATTTTTGACCTCTTTTTACCTGTAAGGGTAAGAGGAATTTATCAGCCTTAGCAGGGATTATAACATCGTTAGACACCTGCATATTCACAGCATATGGCATTTGCTTTTTTGATTTCAGGGCTGCGTTTTCATCCTGAAATATTTCAGGGTCCCCCTTTAACCTGCTCCAGAGGCAAGAGTTAATCAAATCTATTTGTATGGCATATCTATGTAAGAGATCATTGCCCATATATATTTGACTATGGGGAGTATTTAAAACTAAAACAGGTGCTTTGCTGATTTATTACCTATAGAGATAGATACTAAACATTTTGCTGTGATGTTATAGCTTTCAGACCTGTCATCCAGGCCATGGACACAGTGGTCTTGGGGAGAAAGAAATTTAATCACTTTAGGTTCAGCTATCTGCGCTAATAAGCCTTCGCTTATATAGCTAGCTTCCTGTTTTAAGTTCAATTTAGCATATTTGGTTTTACCAAGGTCATGCACTTGCATAGGGATAAAGAGTTCCTCTTTAACTCTCTCAATTCCAGCAAGGTATTGAGCGTGGCCTCCTTCTTTAGGGATTTTATGATCCCCCTTGTGGAGAGATATGGTTAATACATCGCCATCTAAGGAGATATTTGCTATCTTTCCAGGTGAAATTTTAAAAGTATTACCATCAGGGCCACTTAAAGGAGTCTGATCATCTATTTGTAGGATAGTGATTTCAGGTATAGAGTCATTCCTGAAATGAATTTACACAGCATCTGGCTTCTCTTCCACCACGTAACAGTTATGTCGGGTGCGAGATATGCCGGATCACTCATAATTAAGAGGTCTTTTTACTTGTGACCAAATTAAATTATTTATGCAATCAATTATGGAGCTTAATCACTTCTGTAGATCACTACCAATAATTAAACGATCAGTTGGCAGATCCAATATAATGACAGGGTGTCTTATGACCCTGTTCCCCAGTTTAAATTTTAACCATGCAGTACCGTAGACTTTTAGAGAGTCACCCCCAAAACCTTTTAGTGAACCATCAAATTCTTTTATTTTAGGTTTGTGGGGTGTTAGCTCATTTAGCTGTGTGTAGTACCTGTGGGATAAAATAGTTGCCTGAGATCCAGTATCAATTAATCCCATGATAGGGTTGGAAACTGAATCCTGGAGATCAGATAATACATAATATCTCCCTGTAGTTTCTACCATTTCACACATAACATTGGCATGGTTACACAATTGTGGGCTTCGCCACGTGTTACCTGAATCTGCCACGTTACCCGATGCAGAAGAAACTTCATTCTTACCGGTCCCCTCTATAATAGGGTCAACTGGGTTCTTGTGTACTGCATCTGTGGAAATAAGGTTAAGAGAATGCTGCAAAGGAAGAGATTTGTTAAAGTTTCCCAGCTGGGGTTGCTCACCATCACAGCTAAATCGTCCGTTTCCAGTCTGTAGGGAGAGAATATGATTAGTACCATTATTGACTTTTATCATTTAATTTGGTATATCTCTCCTCTCCCTTTCAGGTGATTCTGCAGTATTTATGACTGTGCCTGTGGCCCACTGCTGGCCACTGGCTGTACCCCTAAAAAATGATTGTTAGGTTGCTGAGCCATAAAAGCTTGCCTCATATTAGTAAATAGTGCACATAATTGACTAACTTGTGTGCTGAGTTGGCCCACTTGAGTGGACAAGATATTTTTACCCATGGACCTATTTTTTGATGTCCCAGGGTATTGATTCCTGGATCCTTGGGATACCTCAGAATCATAGCTATTTCTCCTATTTTGACATGGTTGTCTTTGGGGTTCAACTTGTTCAGTGTTAGTATCTTAGGGAGCACTATTTACTTGGGGTGTCTGGTTATCCTGAGAGTATTTTTGCAACTTTTGGTATTTATTTTTACGGGGATACCAATTATTTTGTGGGCGTTCATCTCTTTGGGAATAATTATTTACCTGGGTATGCCCCCCATCTTGAGCATAATCTCTCTGCGCCTCAGCCCATGTTGGAGGAGGGGCAGAGTTAAAACTTTGTGGGGATGACCTGTTTCCTCGGGCCACCTCCGTATAGGTTTTCTTTTTAGACTCCAAATTGAGGGGGGCTAGGTGACACCCTAGTTTCTGCCACAATTTTGGGACTGGGTTTTGGTTCCCTATTAACCCCCTGTTCACCGGACTGCTGAATAGAGTATAACTTTGTACTCTCTTTGATCAGCCAGTCCAATGAGCAGTGCTCATCCAAAATATCTAGCTAAATTAAGTTTGATGTGCGCGGGCAATGCTTTGAAAAATAAATTAACAAATTCTGAGCATTCAAATATGGGATAATCTTCGGCCATACTGTACTCACTTTTCAGTACAGAAAGGAATTCTATAGGGCTTTGATTCACATTACATTTTAAACTGTATACAGCTATTTTCGCTGCAGTTTCAGTGCGATATTGTCCAAATTCTTTTTTGCACTGTCGTTTTGTCTCATTCCAGGAATGAATATTCATATCCTTTAGTGAAGCAAAGAATTTGTGATATTTACCTTCAAATACCCATGGCAGAAAGTCAATTTTTGACTGCTCACTTGTAACATTCATAATGGATAAAGCATTTTCATAACTCGCTAAGTGGTCAATTATAGAATTGGTTCCCTTATTGGAGAACTTAGGTACTGCATGACTAAAAAATTAATTATTTTAGGGGTATCATATACCATATTAGACGTATCTCGGCCTTTCCTAGGAGCCTTATTTTTGGGGTATTCTGACGTATATTAACTATGGGGAGACCCCCTACGTACATTAGTACTACGTGGGCTATTTGGGTAGCTAGCTCCACCCTCTGACTCACTACTAGAGCTTCCCTCCCCCTCCTCAGCTGAGATATAGCAGCTCCCTGAATTTATATCATGTGGTGACTGTCTATTTGAGAAATGTACTTCTGACCCAATAGGGGTTCTTTGTCTAAATTATTTCCTACATTTCTGCATTTCATCCCTGATGCATTCTTTAAGAGAATTAGAATTATCTGCATTATTCTCACTGATAATAGAGGGGTTTTCATTATTACAATACAACCTTTTTAACCCCTTAATGACCACAGCACTTTTCCATTTTCTGTCCGTTTGGGACCAAGGCTATTTTTACATTTTTGTGGTGTTTGTGTTTAGCTGTAATTTTCCTCTTACTCATTTACTGTACCCACACATATTATATACCGTTTTTCTCGCCATTAAATGGACTTTCAAAATATACCATTATTTTCATCATATCTTATAATTTACTATAAAAAATATTATAAAATATGAGGAAAAAATGGAAAAAAACACACTTTTTCTAACTTTGACCCCCAAAATCTGTTACACATCTACAACCACCAAAAAACACCCATGCTAAATAGTTTCTAAATTTTGTCCTGAGTTTAGAAATACCCAATGTTTACATGTTCTTTGCTTTTTTTGCAAGTTATAGGGCCATAAATACAAGTAGCACTTTGCCATTTCCAAACCACTTTTTTTCAAAATTAGCGCTAGTTACATTGGGACACTAATATCTTTCAGGAATCTCTGAATATCCATTGACATGTATATATTTTTTTTTAGAAGACATTCCAAAGTATTGATCTAGGCCCATTTTGGTATATTTCATGCCACCATTTCACCGCCGAATGCGATCAAATAAAATTTTTTTTTTACTTTTTCACAAATTTTTTCACAAACTTTAGGTTTCTCACTGAAATTATTTACAAACAACTCATGAAATTATGGAATAAATGGTTGTAAATGCTTCTCTGGGATCCCCTTTGTTCATAAATAGCAGACATATATGGCTTTGGCTTTGCTTTTTGGTAATTAGAAGGCTGCTAAATGCCACTGCGCACCACACGTGTATTATGCCCAGCAGTGAATGGGTTAATTAGGGAGCATGTAGGGAGCTTCTAGGGTTAATTTTAGCTCTAGTGTAGTGTAGTAGACAACCCCAAGTATTGATCTAGGCCCATTTTGGTATATTTCATGCAACCATTTCACCGCCAAAAGCAATCAAATAAAAAAAAATTGTTCACTTTTTCAAACTTTAGGTTTTTCACTAAAATTATTTACAAACAGCTTGTGCAATTATGGCACAAATGGTTTTAAATGCTTCTCTGGGATCCCCTTTGTTCATAAATAGCAGACATATATGGCTTTGGCGTTGCTTTTTGGTAATTATAAGGCCGCTAAATGCTGCTGCGCATCACATGTGTATTATGGCCAGCAGTGAAGGGGTTAATTAGGTAGTTTGTAGGGAGCTTGCATGGTTAATTTTAGCTTTAGTGTAGAGATCAGACTCCCACCTGACACATCCCACCCCCTGATCCCTCCCAAACAGCACTCTTCCCTCCCCCACCCCACAATTGTCCCCGCCATCTTAAGTACTGGCAGAAAGTCTGCCAGTACTAAAATAAAAGGTATAAAAAAAAAAAAAAAAAAAAAAAATTAAGCATATTTACATATGCTGCTATGTAGGGTCCCCCCTTAGCCCCCAACCTCCCTGATCCCCCCAAAATAGCTCCCTAACCCTCCCCCTCTGCCTTATTGGGGCCATCTTGGGTACTGGCAGCTGTCTGCCAGTACCCAGTTTGCAAATAAAAATTTTATTTTTTATTTTTTATTATTTGTTTCTGTAGTGTAGCTTCCCCCCCACAGTCCAATACCCCACCAGCCAAACCGATCACCAAAATAAACATATTAACCCCTTTGATCCCCACTTCTAACAAAAAAAAATTCTGTAGCGTAGTGGTTCCCACCCGCTCCCTCCCCGTGCACGCGCCCGCCGGGCCTCCCCGTGCACGTGCGCGCGTCCGTGCGCGTCCCCCCGGTCGTCCCCGCCCCCGATCCCGCCCCCCTCCGCATTACAAAGGCCATCGATGGCCGCCACCCACCTCCCACACCGGCTCCCACCCACCAACGAACGTAGCCGTTAATGTCCGGTGCAGAGAGGGCCACAGAGTGGCTCTCTCTGCACCGGATGGCTACAAATGGTTATTGCAGGATGCCTCGATATCGAGGCATCACTGCAATAACCGGAAAGCAGCTGGAAGCGAGCAGGATCGCTTCCAGCTGCTTTGCACACCGAGGACGTGCAGGGTACGTCCTCAGGCGTTAACTGCCTTTTTTTGAGGACGTACCCTGCACGTCCTCGGTCATTAAGGGGTTAAACCACTTGATTCTCTCTGGCTTTGTGTGAGTTCTTTATGCATATCTTTTATCTGGGCAACTAAATTCTGGTTATATTTTTGTAAAGTGGCCATGTTTTGGGCAAACTCATCAATTTTATTTTTGGCTATATTTAAATTCCCTTTGCATCTGCGTGAGGAGCGAATACTATCTTCTAGCCCCTGTATTTGCAATGCCTTCTCTATGAGGTATACCGACATTTCATCAACAATGAATATTACCAGGGGACAAGATTTTAGTATTAGTTTGTCACGTTTTTTGAGATTTTTGCATTGATTAATTTTTAATAATTCTTGGAATAATTCACTTTTTTTCATGCTACCTTCCATCATCAATAGCAATATTTTTAGTCTTAATTTCAAGCATATCCATATAATCATTTAATCACCTGCAATATTACACCTCTTTTTAATATGGCCTATAATGTCCATCTTAAGAACATCGCCTTGAGTGTGAGGTATTGTCGGGGAACAGATTTCAACACTATGTACAGATTCAAATGATTCACTTCTGGTAACAGACATTATTATATTGGCTTTGTATTTAGTTAAATTAAAATGCTAATACAATTTGGACCAATAATAAGAAAAAAAAATGTTTTCAAAATATTACTTTTGAAATATGAAAAATTTAAAATTTGTAATCATTTTTTTTTTAATTTCCCTTCTTTTTATAATCCCTATTTACTACAAATATATAATATCAATGTGATAAGTATTAATAATATCTCAGCAGTGCCTCCAAGTAATATGTCAGTATATGGCCGGGTTATAATACAATATATTTAATAATTATTCTTTAAAATAAACCCCCAATAAAATTTGCATATACCAAACAATAAAATTAATGTAAATTCCTAAATTCTTTATATTAGTTAAAATTTATAGACACATTGAATTATATTTATAGAAAACCAGATATGAATCAAGCTATACACTTTTAAACTATTATAATATGCTATGCAAAGATCAAAAAAGTTACCTTATTCACAATTAAATTTCATTAGAATACCACAATGAAAAATTTACAGTATGGGTCACTAACTTCCAGATAACTTTACTTTAACTATTTAGCCCACAAATGAATCTATACACTCTAATTAAAACACCAGAAGTTATATATATTCTGAATGTAAACAGCCAGTTTATATGCCAATTTATCTATGCTGAAATGAATTCTTAAATTAAGACAAATTCTAAAATATATTTATATATTTGCAAAGATAAATTACACACCAGAGAGATTTACTTGCAATAATAGGTCTGATTTAGGACCTTTGTTTGGCAAATAAATTATTTAGCAATAGTGACTAGTTAAGACTACACAGGGCTGTGAAACACAAGTTTAAAATACAAATTGTCCTTTCAAAATTACTAACTGCAATTTGACTTTAGTCTCAGAATACCTTTGATTTTAGCAATAATGAATGTATTTGCTTTAAAATATCAAATTATGGAGTTCATACATTACCAACATGAGACAATTTAGTATTCCAATATTCCTTGTTTCACCTTATATGAAAAATAAGAGTATTTGCAATGTGGATAAGAAAAAGTAGCCCAATTTGCTTAAAAATGACTGTGTTCCAACGCAAAAAGTTATCAGCCCAGAATTCAGCAAAAAGTCAGCAGCCTCCTCTCTCTTGCATTCAGCTTATATATCTTAATCATTGGTGAAACGATATGATAGGCCCTTCGGATGCTGGTCTGTGATTGGCTCCTGGATCTGAATATCTCATAGATTATTTTGGGAGACACCTCCCTCACTGGCTATGTATGTGTTCTAATAGAATTTCTTTTTAGCTGTTGTGACGAGACCAATCTCGCCACTGTGCATTGGAGGAGCCTGGTTGACCGCCTGCTGCCTTTAGACTATTTCCCCATGTTGAAATGCTTGATTTTCCCCTGCAGGGAAACGAAGGCCGGGCTGTTTACTGCTTGACCCTCAACACGGTGCCTTGTCTCATCTTTTGGGGGGATTTACTGTATGCTGTTAGAGACTGATTGCCAGGAGTGTAAGCTGCTTGGGTGCTTTTCCTGTTCATCTGCTAGCAGCTATTTGTGAGGTTCCAGCTCGGGAGTTTGATGTTCTGCAGTAGCTGTGCCTGTGTCTCTGGAAGGGAAGATCTACTAAACGGCGGTTTAACCCCTTGTGTGCAAAACGGTCCGTTACAAGTGGTGGCAGCAGCGGGATCATTCCCACAGCCAGATGGACAGCTACAAGAGACACCATTCCATGGATTTACAAGTTGGGGGCAACGCATGTCCCAGTACAGTGACCCTAAAAGCAGCAGAATGAAACCAGCAGTGTTATACGAGGAGGAGGACCTGGATGGCTGGGATGCATTAAGGAAAGGCATCTGGTACCAGGCCCTGGATAATGTACAATACCAGCGGGAGCAGCAGTTGCAGAAGCAAGTGGCCCTGTGGATGCCCTTCCTGGGAGAGCAGCCCCTGGAGGAATGGGTGAAGGAACTAGAGCACTGGGTATGGCAGGAGCTATGGCTGGAGGATGCCTACCAGACGCTCTGGTGGTATATGGCACAGTATGTACCCTGGACAGCTGAGCATGACAAGCCAGAGAGAGAGGAGTTTGATGGTCCTGGCTTGTTATGGGAATCCTTTGCAGAGCCTGACTTCGGGAGCCCTGCACAGACCAGATTTCAGGACATTTTCTATGAGAGGGAGGCTAGGCATGACTGGGATGACCACCGTGAGGTAGAGCAAGACCCGGCTCACCTAGCAACCCTGGAGTGGGAACTGGAGCAGGACTACCGAGATCTCTTCCACTCCATTGGGAAGGCTCAGCAGGACAGCAAGGTGACAGACCCAGATCCAGACCCATTCAGCTGGGAATATATTGTGGAGATTTACTGGGATGGACCCCAGGTGGCCGGTGGAGATGGGACCGAGGTCTCTCCACTGGTCCTGCAGGGAATTGGGAGCCCAGTCTCCATTCCCCAGCGGCAGGCTGAGTTACAGGGGGCAGAGATAGTTGGTCCTGTCCCCCAGCAGCAGAGTGATATGCAGGGAATTGGGAGCCCAGTCTCCATTCCCCAGTGGCCGGCTGAGTTACAGGGGGCAGAGACAGTTGGTCCTGTCCCCCAGCAGCAGAGTGAATTGCAGGGAATTGGGACCCCTTTCTCCATTCCCCAGCGGCAGGCTGAGTTACAGGGGGCAGAGAGAGTTGGTCCTGTCCCCCAGCAGCAGAGTGATATGCAGGGAAATGGGAGCCCAGTCTCCATTCCCCAGTGGCCGGCTGAGTTACAGGGGGCAGAGACAGTTGGTCCTGTCCCCCAGCAGCAGAGTGATATGCAGGGAATTGGGTGCCCAGTCTCCATTCCCCAGTGGCAGACTGAGCTACCAGGGGCAGTGACGGTCGGTCCTGCTCCCCAACAGCTGTGTGTGTTACAGGGAATAGAGAGCCTAGTCTCCTTTCCCCAGCAGCAGGACTCTGTATTGGGAGTGGAGACAGTCGGTCTCCCTCCCCCACGGCTGGAAGTATGTATGGGAGAGGAGCTTGGTCCTGTCCCCCAGCAACAGGGCTGTTTAGCCAAAGGGGAAACAGTTAGTCTTCCCCTCCAGCAACAGAGCTGTGTATCTAAAGGGGAGACAGTCGGTCTTCCCCTCCCACAACCAGGCTCTAACCAGGCTACTTCCATGGTAGCGCTGGCACCAGGGCAGAGTACCGCTGGTCTCTGCCCACTCAGCAACCCACCAAGGCAGCCTACCAGTCCCCTGCACAGCTGTGGTGAGACACCTGGACATGGACAAGTTTCTCCTCTACCCAGCTGTAGTAACCATTTATTGTGGGTGGGCTGTACTGCTGATTGTGTTTTGTGGGTGGGTTGCTGGACTAACCAGGGCACTGACTGGCAGGAGGTCAGATACCCTGTTAGTCTGTTTGGAAAAGGGGAG
The DNA here is from genome assembly GCF_027579735.1 of Bombina bombina. Classification (NCBI taxonomy): domain Eukaryota; kingdom Metazoa; phylum Chordata; class Amphibia; order Anura; family Bombinatoridae; genus Bombina; species Bombina bombina. Next base: position 1,073,565,853 of record NC_069500.1, read on the forward strand.
AGATGTGATGAGACCAATCTCGCCACTGTGCATTGGAGGAGCCTGGTTGCCCGCCTGCTGCATTTAGACTATGGCCCCATGTTGAAACGTTTGATTTTCCCCTGCTGGGATGCGAAGGCCAGGATGTTCACTGCTTGACCCTCAACACGGTGCCTTGTCTCGTCTTTGGGGGGATTTACTGTATGCTGTTAGAGACTGATTGCCAGGAGTGTAAGCGACTTGGGTGCTTTTCCTGTTCGTCAGCTAGCAGCTATTCGTGAGGTTCCAGTTCGGGAGTTTTGTGCAAAACAGTCCGTTACAGCTGTCATACCAGTTCCAATCCCCTAGGGGGCAGCAGACAACCAGCAAATACAGTCTCACCATCAATCACTGCTAATCCAAATATCTCCCTATATAATGATTATTTAACATACTATAACTTATTGCATTAATCACTTACAATTTTAATTATAGATAGGATAATATGTCATTTTTCTGACAAATACATACCTTGAGATCAGCAAACATATGCTGTTTTCATATAATTATATCTACATTGGATTACTATCCCATACAGATTAATATTTCATATCTGTATATCTCTCTTTGAGAGTACAAAATACACAGGGTATTATTTAAAATACCAATTATACTGTATATGTACTTCTTAGATGCCTGAAATAGGTTATTTAAATTGGACATTTTAAAATTGACTGTATTGCCACTTATTTAATTCCAGCATACACTTATTTAATATGTTACCGTTATACAAATAGACAATCTGAATTGAATTTCCCCAGATCCATATATAGACATTTAATACAGTCTAAGGCATATATTTAATGTTTGAGATTTAAACCCAAGTTTTGATTCAAAATGAATTCACAAGTTATAATGAAAAACATGTGTCTCTGCTAGCCAGTACAGATGTTTATCTAATATCACAGGTACCAATTTGCATTGAAGAGTGAATGGTCACTTTCCCACAAAACTTGTAATTTCTTCAGCTAAAAACTGATTTTTCTCAATCTAGTTAAGTTTCAAACAGAAATCCTCAGACATAATGTCTGTTTATTTACAGGGGTCTGATAAGTTTATTATTATCTTTGGCAGGAAATCAACTTCAAACAGAGCAGCCACATAGTGACATCTTCTTTGAAAATAACTGCCTGATCTAATTAGACCAAATGTTTCAGAGCAAGAAGAAGGAGAGTGTCTCACCCAGCCAAGACCATCTCATATCGCATTGTATTTTTATCTACAAAATGAAATATTAAATATCTATTATATATCTGTAGTTTATTTAATGATACTTACAGGTACCCTGACAATGTTTTACTAACATACTTCATAAAACCTGTGTCAAATCATACAACACATTAAGCAGACCAGCTTAAATATGTATATGATAATTCTCCGTTACAGCAGAACCAAATACCTTAACAGCCATAATATGAGAATACAATATATGATAAAACTGCTATGACCCCACCTATAACAACTAACGTTCTTCAGCCATGGTGATCCAAGACAAACTCTGAGCAGTCCAAGGCAGGTTTTGTAATGCTCGTGGGATACTCCTCTATCGAGCGTCGAGCCGGAATTATAAGGTATATCCCAGAGCAGAGAAATTTAGTAAGATGAGGAAGGCGGCATTCACCACAGACAGGAAAGTTCACAGCGGCAACGGCAGAGCAGTCCAAGGACAAACCACTGGAATGGTCAGGCAGGCAGGATTTCGCAACAGTAAAGCAGTCCAATGGCACACCACTAGAATGGTCAGGCAGGGTTTGGCAACAAAGAGGCAATCCAGAACAAAAGGGGTTAATAAGCAGAGTAGTCAGACAGGCAGGGTTCAGCAGCAGTATATCAATCCAGTAATTAAGGGGTATAGCAGGCAGAGTAGTCAGACAGGCAGGGTTCAGCAACAGTATATCAATGCAGTTGTTAAGGGGTATAGCAGGCAGAGTAGTCAGACAGGCAGGGATCATACACAAATAGGCAAATTAATTCAACAATCTGTCACACCCAGGAGCACACAAAGTAACACCTATACTTGGGCAGTGACAGATCATTGTAGGAAACTTACATAGGCGCAGGATTGGCGCCACAAAGGTCCGATCCACATAATGAGCATGCGGCGATGACGTCAGCGCGGCACGCATCCGGACCCGACACAACACCTGGCAACGAGCAGGGAAGGAGAAGCAAGGAGACGCCGTGCCCCTAGCAATGGCTAGAGCAGCGTGAAAGGTTTTGGGCAGCAATAGAGATCATAAATAGTGGGAAAGAGAGGAAGTAGTGAAGAGCTCATAAAATAGGACAATCTAAAAAAAATATAAGGAGAGTTGGGCTTAAACATTTGATTTAAGGTTCCATGCAAGCTACATGAATGGCAATATGAAGCATTTCCTCTGCAGCACAAACATATAAGGCAGTAGATAGAACTCATGTTCTTGACCTAATCCTTAGTGGGATGCACATTTGCATATGAATGATTCTGTTTCTTTTGTTTCATGTATAGTAGGTGCAGTGCACTGAATATAATGCATATAATTAAAAAAAATAGGTATGAGCAACTAAAAGTTAATCTAATTCCTCACAACTAGCTGTAGAAATACTCTTGTTTAGCTCTTCAATGAAGCTTAAAAATAGCTCTTGACATACTGTGGAGCTGCCTAATTTGATATTCAGTCAACACACATTAGAAAGAAACAGGGAAGTATTATTTGTTCCTTCCATGTAGGAAAAGGTAAAGGTTATTTTTCACTCATTTAATCCGGTGGAGCTAACTTTTTCTCTGCAATTTATATGTGACTACATTTCTGAAAACTAGATGTTGCTTTTGAAACAAAAAAAGAAACTATTGAGTTGGAATGTACTTCTAAACCCACTATTGTTATTAGACACTGTGTAGGGATTTAATGTTTCTAATTTATCGGTAAAACTATTTTTCAGTCTATGCCAAAAAAGTACTGATGTCCCGAACATACAAATTTGGGTTCGCGAACGGCGGACGCGAACTTCCACAACTGTTCGCGAACGGGCGAACCGGGTGAACCGCCATAGACTTCAATAGGCAGGCGAATTTTAAAACCCACAGGGACTCTTTCTGGCCACAATAGTGATGGAAAAGTTGTTTCAAGGGGACTAACACCTGGACTGTGGCATGCCGGAGGGGGATCCATGGCAAAACTCCCAAGGAAAATTACGTAGTTGATGCAGAGTCTGGTTTTAATCCATAAAGGGCATAAATCCCCTAACATTCCTAAATTGTTTGGAATAACGTGCTTTAAAACATCAGGTATGATGTTGTATCGATCAGGTAGTGTAAGGGTTACGCCCGCTTCACAGTGCGCAGTGTAGGTGATATACCTGCCCTGACCATGCTTTGCAGACCAGGTATCAGTGGTCAGATGGACCCTTGCCCCAACACTGTGTGCCAGACATGCCGTTATAGCAGACTTATATGGCTTTGGCGTTGCTTTTTGGTAATTAGAAGGCTGCTAAATGCCACTGCGCACCACACGTGTTTTATGCCCAGCAGTGAAGGGGTTAATTAGGGAGCATGTAGGCAGCTTGTAGAGTTAATTTTAGCTTAAGTGTAGTGTAATAGACTACCCAAAGTATTGATCTAGGCCCATTTTAGTATATTTCATGCCACCATTTCACCGCCAAATGCAATCAAATTTAAAAAAAACTTAAATTTTTTCGCAATTTTAGGTTTCTCACTGAAATTATTTACAAACAGCTTGTGCAATTATGGCACAAATGGTTGTAAATGCTTCTCTGGGATCCCCTTTGTTCAGAAATAGCAGACATATATGACTTTGGCGTTGCTTTCTGGTAATTAGAAGGCCGCTAAATGCTGCTGCGCATCACACGTGTATTATGGCTAGCAGTGAAGGGGTTAATTAGGTAGTTTGTAGGGAGCTTGCAGGGTTAATTTTAGCTTTAGTGTAGAGATCAGCCTCCCACCTGACACATCAGACCCCCTGATCCCTCCCAAACAGCTCCCTTCCTTCCCCCACCCCACAATTGTCCCCGCCATCTTAAGTACTGGCAGAAAGTCTGCCAGTACTAAAATAAAAGGTTTTTAATTTTTTTAGCATATTTACATATGCTGTGGTGTAGCATCCTCCCTTAGCCCCCAACCTCCCTGATCCCCCCCAAAACAGCTCTCTAACCCTCCCCATCTGCCTTATTGGCGGCCATCTTGGGTACTGGCAGCTGTCTGCTATTATTTCACAGTCAAAAAAGTGTTGTTTTTTTTAAATGTACACTACTGTTACACCAGATATGAGTGGTGGCACTGGGCAAGTGGGCACAGTATACGCTGTGAGCCTGACACACACGCTGGCAGGCAGGCAACTGCAATTAGATTACACAGGAAAAAAAAAAAAGTAGACTGATGTTCTAGCCCTAAAAAGGGCTTTTTGGGGTGCTGTCCTTACAGCAGAGATCAGATGAGTCCTTCAGGACTGTAGTGGACACTGAATACACTAGCCTAGCTATCGATTTCCCTATTAAATCAGCAGCAGCTACACTGTCCCTCCTCTCACTAAGAATGAAGCTTCCAAATGAATCTAAAATGGATGCTGTCCAGGAGGTGGGATTGTCTGGGAGGGAGGGTCTGCTGCTGAATGTGTCTTCTGACTGTGAGGTACAGTGTCAAAGTTTACTCAATGATAAAGAATAGGGGGCGGACCGAACATCGCATATGTTCGCCGTCCGCGGCGGACGCGAACATGCTATGTTCGCTGGGAACTATTCGCCGGCGAACTATTTGCGACATCACTACAAAAAAGTGCTACTGCACAATTTTTATCAATTTTGGCATTTGCTTTCATGAACTGCTAATAAATTTAAAGCTGACTCGCACAAAGGCACAGGTTTTTTTTTCACCAACCAAAACCTTAGACATTACATTTATAGTACCCACAAATACAGTTCTAAGTTCTACTTATAAATGTAAAGAAGAAAAAAAATAAACTGTAAAATGTTCCCAAGATTAAAAGAGTTTGAGGCCGATTTATCAGCGGTCTGTTCGACATGATCCGCTTAGCGGATCATGTCCATCAGACTTCAATGAATGCCGACAGCTTACGCTGCCACATTTATCTTTGCACAAGCAGTTCTGGTGAACTGCTTGTGCAATGCCGCCCCCTGCAGATTTACCGCCAATCAGCTGCTAGCGGGAGGTGTCAATCAGCCCGATCGTATAGGATCAGGACGATTGATGTCCGCAGCCTCAGAGCAGGCGGACCAGTTATAGAGCAGCGGTCTTTAGCCCGCTGCTTCATAACTGCTTTTTCCGGGGAGCCTGTAGGCTTGCGGGGAAGCAGGGGCATCAAGCTCCATTCGGAGCTCGATAATTCAGTCCCTTTGCCTGCAATTTAAATATTATCGAATTTACTAATCAAATTAGTTTTCATACGGCTAGATTACGAGTTTTGCGGTAAGGTAAAAAAGCAGCGTTGACAGGTCATAACGCTGCTTTTTCACTACCGCTGCTATTACGAGTCTTGCAGGTTTAGGGGCCCCGCACACTTTTTTGGCCTTACCGCAAACCGACATGTAAACTCCGTAAACACTTTTTTCTATGGGACTTCCATAGCGCCGGTTTTACGAGTCTGTCCTGGGAGGCCAAAAAGTGAGCGGTACACCTTCTACCTCCAAGATCCGTAACGCATTCTAAAGTCAGTAGTTATAAGTTTTACACTACAACGCTGTAGCATAAAACTCATAACTAAAGTGTAACAAAGTACACTAACACCCATAAACTACCTATTAACTCCTAAACCGAGGCCGTCTCGCATCGCAAAAACTATAATAAAAATTTTAATCCCTAATCTGCCGCTCTGGAAATCGCTGCCACTATAATAAACATATTAACCCCTAAACCGCCACACTCCCGCATCGCAAACACTAGTTAAATAATATTAACCCCTAATCTGCCGCCCCCAACATTGCCGCCACTATATTAAATTTATTAACCCCTAAACCTAAGTCTAACCCTAACTCTAACACCCCCTAACTGAAATATAATTTAAATAAATCTAAATAAAATTCATATCATTAACTACATTATTCATATTTAAAACTAAATACTTACTTATTAAATAAACCCTAACGGCTAGATTTGGAGTTTTGTCGGTAACGACCCGAAAAACTAACGCCCGCGTTTTACTGGCCGCACCATAAAAATAACTCTGGTATCGAGAGTCCACATAAAGGCTGCGTTAGGCTCCAAAAAAGGAGCGTAGAGCATTTTTAACGCAGCTTTAACTCTCGATACCAGAGTTGCTTACGGACGCGGCCAGCCTCAAAAACGTGCTCGTGCACGATTCTCCCATAGGAAACAATGGGGCTGTTTGAGCTGAAAAAAAACCTAACACCTGCAAAAAAGCCGCGTTCAGCTCCTAACGCAGCCCCATTGTTTGCTATGCGGTAACCCTTCCGACGTCTGCACTTAACACTCTAACATGTACCCCGAGTCTAAACACCCCTAACCTTACACTTATTAACCCCTAATCTGCCGCCCCCGCTATCGCTGACCCCTGCATATTATTATTAACCCCTAATCTGCCGCTCCGTAAACCGCCGCTACTTACATTATCCCTATGTACCCCTAATCTGCTGCCCTAACATCGCCGACCCCTATATTATATTTATTAACCCCTAATCTGCCGCCCACAACGTCGCCTCCACCTGCCTACACTTATTAACCCCTAATCTGCCGACCGCACCGCTATTATAATAAAGTTATTAACCCCTAATCCGCCTCACTAACCCTATCATAAATAGTATTAACCCCTAATCTGACCTCCCTAACATCGCCGACACCTAACTTCAATTATTAACCCCTAATCTGCCCACCGAATCTCGCCGCTATTCTAATAAATGTATTAACCCCTAAAGCTAAGTCTAACCCTAATACTAACACCCCCCTAAGTTAAATATAATTTAAATCTAACGAAATTAATTAACTCTTATTAAATAAATTATTCCTATTTAAAGCTAAATACTTACCTGTAAAATAAATCCTAATATAGCTACAATATAAATTATAATTATATTATAGCTATTTTAGGATTAATATTTATTTTACAGGTAACTTTGTATTTATTTTAACCAGGTACAATAGCTATTAAATAGTTAAGAACTATTTAATAGCTAAAATAGTTAAAATAATTAAAAATTTACCTGTAAAAGAATTCCTAACCTAAGTTACAAATAAACCTAACACTAGACTATCAATAAATTAATTAAATAAACTACCTACAATTACCTACAATTAACCTAACACTACACTATCAATAAATTAATTAAATACAATTGCTACAAATAAATACAATTAAATAAACTAGCTAAAGTACAAAAAATAAAAAAGAACTAAGTTACAAAAAATAAAAAAATATCTACAAACATAAGAAAAATATTACAACAATTTTAAACTAATTACACCTACTCTAAGCCCCCTAATAAAACAACAAAGCCCCCCAAAATAAAAAATGCCCTACCCTATTCTAAATTACTAAAGTTAAAAGCTCTTTTACCTTACCAGCCCTGAACAGGGCCCTTTGCGGGGCATGCCCCAAGAAGTTCAGCTCTTTTGCCTGTAAAAAAAAAACATACAATACCCCCCCCCCAACATTACAACCCACCACCCACATACCCCTAATCTTACCCAAACCCCCCTTAAATAAACCTAACACTAAGCCCCTGAAGATCATCCTACCTTGTCTTCACCTCACCAGGTATCACCGATCCGTCCTGGCTCCAAAATCTTCATCCAATCCAAGCGGGGGTTGGCGATCCATCATCCGGTGCCTGAAGAGGTCCAGAAGAGGCTCCAAAGTCTTCATCCTATCCGGGAAGAAGAGGCGATCCGGACCGGCAACCATCTTGATCCAAGCGGCATCTTCTATCTTCATCCGTTTTTTTTTTACAGGCAAAAGAGCTGAACTTCTTGGGGCATGCCCCGCAAAGGGCCCTGTTCAGGGCTGGTAAGGTAAAAGAGATTTTAACTTTAGTAATTTAGAATAGGGTAGGGCATTTTTTATTTTGGGGGCTTTGTTGTTTTATTAGGGGGCTTAGAGTAGGTGTAATTAGTTTAAAATTGTTGTAATATTTTTCTTATGTTTGTAGATATTTTTTTATTTTTTGTAACTTAGTTCTTTTTTATTTTTTGTACTTTAGCAAGTTTATTTAATTGTATTTATTTGTAGCAATTGTATTTAATTAATTTATTGATAGTGTAGTGTTAGGTTAATTGTAGGTAGTTTATTTAATTAATTTATTGATAGTATAGTGTTAGTTTTAATTGTAACTTAGTTTAGGATTTCTTTTACAGGTAAATTTGTAATTATTTTAACTATTTTAGCTATTAAATAGTTCTTAACTATTTAATAGCTATTGTACCTGGTTAAAATAAATACAAAGTTACCTGTAAAATTAAAATAAATCCTAAAATAGCTATAATATAATTATAATTTATATTGTAGCTATATTAGGATTTATTTTACAGGTAAGTATTTAGCTTTAAATAGGAATAATTTATTTAATAAGAGTTAATTTATTCCGTTAGATTTAAATTATATTTAACTTAGGGGGGTGTTAGTGTTAGGGTTAGACTTAGCTTTAGGGGTTAATACATTTATTAGAATAGCGGTGAGCTCCGGTCGGCAGATTAGGGGTTAATAATTGAAGTTAGGTGTCGGCGATGTTAGGGAGGGCAGATTAGGGGTTAATACTATTTATTATAGGGTTAGTGAGGCGGATTAGGGGTTAATAACTTTATTATAGTAGCGCTCAGGTCCGCTCGGCAGATTAGGGGTTAATAAGTGTAGGTAGCTGGCGGAGACGTTGTTGGGGGCAGATTAGGGGTTAATAAATATAATACAGGGGTCGGCGGTGTTAGGGGCAGCAGATTAGGGGTACATAAGGATAACGTAGGTGGCGGTCGGCAGATTAGGGGTTAAAAAATTTTAATCGAGTGGCGGCGATGTGGGGGGACCTCGGTTTAGGGGTACATAGGTAGTTTATGGGTGTTAGTGTACTTTAGAGTACAGTAGTTAAGAGCTTTATGAACCCGCGTTAGCCCAGAAAGCTCTTAACTACTGACTTTTTTCCTGCGGCTGGAGTTTTGTCGTTAGATGTCTAACGCTCACTTCAGACACGACTCTAAATACCGGAGTTAGGAAGATCCTATTGAAAAGATAGGATACGCAATTGACGTAAGGGGATCTGCGGTATGGAAAAGTTGCGGCTGAAAAGTGAGCGTTAGACCCTATTTTGAGTGACTCTAAATACCGGCGGTAGCCTAAAACCAGCGTTAGGAGCCTCTAACGCTGGTTTTCACGGCTACCGCCAAACTCCAAATCTAGGTCTAAGATAGCTACAATATAACTAATAGTTACATTGTAGCTAGCTTAGGGTTTATATTTATTTTACAGGCAAGTTTGTATTTATTTTAACTAGGTAGAATAGTTATTAAATAGTTATTAACTATTTAATAACTACCTAGCTAAAATAAATACAACTTTACCTGTAAAATAAAACCTAACCTAAGTTACAATAACACCTAACCTTACACTACAATTAAATAAATTACCTACATTAAATACAATTAAATAAATTAAATTAAATTAGCTAAATCACAAAAAAACAACAACACTAAATTACTAAACTAACTAAACTACCAATAGCCCTTAAAAGGGCCTTTTGCGGGCCATTGCCCCAAATAAATCAGCTCTTTTTCCTGTAAAAAAAATACAAACATCCGCCTAACAGTAAAACCCACCACCCACACAACCAACCCCCCCAAATATAATGCTAACTAAAAAAACCTAAGCTCCCCATTGCCCTGAAAAGGGCATTTTGTTGGGCATTGCCCTTAAAAGGGCATTTAGCTCTATTGAACGCCCAAAGCCCGAACCTAAAAAATAAACAAACCCAATACACCCTTAAAAAAATCCTAACACTAACCCCTGAAGATTCACTTACCTGGAGAAGTCTTCATCCAAGCGGCAATATGTCAATGAAGCCAGCAGAAGTGGTCCTCCAGATGGGCAAAAGTGGTCCTCCACTAGGATTGAGCTCGTATTCCATTGGCTGATTGGAACAGCCAATAGAATGCGAGCTCAATACTATTGGCTGATTGGATTAGCCAATAGGATTGAAGATCAATCCTATTGGCTGATCCAATCAGCCAATAGGATTTTTTCTTCCTTAATTCCGATTGGCTGATAGAATTCTATCAGCCAATCGGAATCTAAGGGACGCCATCTTGGATGACGTCACTTAAAGGGATATTCATTCAGCAAGAAGACTTCATTGGAAGAGGATGCTCCGCATCAGATGTCTTGAAGATGGACCCGCTCCGTGCCGGAAGGATGAAGATAGAAGATGCCGTCTGGATGAAGACTTCTGCCCATCTGGAGGACCACTTCTGCCCGTCTGGAGGACCACTTCTGCCGGCTTCATTGAGGACATCTTGCAGCTTGGATGAAGAATTCTCCCTGTAAGTGAATCTTTGGGGGTTAGTGTTAGGATTTTTTTAAGGGTGTATTGGGTGGGTTTATTTTTTAGGTTAGGGCTTTGGGCCTGCAATAGAGCTAAATGCCCTTTTAAGGGCAATGCCCAACAAAATGCCCTTTTCAGGGCAATGGGGAGCTTGTTAGTATTTTATTTGGGGGGGGGGTGGTTGTGTGGGTGGTGGGTTTTACTGTTGGGGGGGTGTTTGTATTTTTTTTTACAGGAAAAAGAGCTTATTTCTTTGGGGCAATGCCCCGCAAAAGGCCCTTTTAAGGGCTATTGCTAGTTTAGTTTAGGCTAGGTTTTTTTTGTTTGATAGGGCTATTAGATTAGGTGTAATTAGTTTAAAGATCTGTAATTTGTTTTTTATTTTCTGTAATTTAGTGTTTGTTTGTTTTTTGTGATTTAGCTAATTTAATTTAATCTATTTAATTGTATTTAATGTAGGTAATTTATTTAATTTTAGTGTAAGGTTAGGTGTTAGTGTAACTTAGGTTAGGTTTTATTTTACAGGTAAATTTGTATTTATTTTAGCTAGGTAGTTATAAAATAGTTAATAACTATTTAATAACTATTCTACCTAGTTAAAATAAATACAAACTTGCCTGTAAAATAAAAATAAACCCTAAGCTAGCTACAATGTAACTATTAGTTATATTGTAGCTAGCTTAGGGCTTATTTTATAGGTAAGTATTTAGTTTTAAATAGGAATAATGATTAATGATAGTAATATTTATTTAGATTTATTTAAATTATATTTCAATTATGGGGTGTTAGGGTTAGGGTTAGACTTAGGTTTAGAGGTTAATAAATTTAATATAGTGGTGGCGATGTTGGGGGCGGCAGATTAGGGGTTGATAACTGTAGGTAGGTTGCGGTGACATTGGGGCTGGCAGATTAGGGGTTAATAAATATAATGTAGGTGTAGGCGATGTTGGGGGCAGCAGATTAGGGGTTAATTAGTATAATGTAGGAGGCAGCGATGTCCGGAGCGGCAGATTAGGGTTTAATAAATATAATGTAGATGTCGGCGATGTCAGGGGTGGCAGATTAGGTGTTAATAAGTGTAAGATTAGGGGTGTTTAGACTCCGGGTTCATGTTAGGGTGTTAGGTGTAAACATAAAATGTGTTTCCCCATAGGAATCAATGGGGCTGCGTTACTAAGATTTATGCTGCTTTTTTGCTGGTGTTAGACTTTTTCTCAGCCGGCTCTCCCCATTGATGTCTATAATGAAATCGTGCACAAGCATGTACGATCAGCTCACAGTTGACTTAAGCAGCACTGGTATTGGAGTGAGGTATGGAGCACAATTTTGCTCTACGCTCACTTCTTGCCTTTTAACGCCGGGTTTGTAAAAACCCGTAATACCAGCGCTGCAGGTAAGTGGGCGGTGAGAAAAAACTGCTTGTTAGACCCGCACAGCTCCTAACGCAAAACTCGTAATCTGGCCGATAGTTTGCCTATGTATAATACTAATGAAAAAGACTTACATTAATAGACAATGGTAATATTATATTTTACTGATGGTCTGGTCTGTTGGTAAGCTTTGAACTCTCAATTAAAAAGGTGGATAGATTTAATATTCTTATGTAAATTGTGATTCTGGAACTACTAGGAATTGTGACCTTTATTTATGGAAGTCATTTAGAATAGCTTAAAGGGACAGTCTAGTCCAAAAACAACTTTCATGATTCAGATAGGGCATGTAATTTTAAATAATTTTCAAATTTACTTTTATCACCAATTTTTCTTTGTTCTCTTGGTATTCTTAGTTGAAAGCTTAACCTAGGAGGTTCATATGCTAATTTCTTGAAGGCCGCCTCTTAAGAATTTTAACAGGCTTTTCACCACTAGAGGGTGTTAGTTCATGTTTTTCATATAGATAACACTGTGCTCATGCACGTGAAGTTACCTGGGAGCCATCACTGATTGGCTAAACTGCAAGTCTGTCAAAATAACTGAAATAAAGGGACAGTCTGCAGAGGCTTAGATACAAGATAATCACAGAGGTAAAAAATATATAAATATAACTGTATTGGTTATGCAAAACTAGGGAATGGGTAAAAAAGGGAGTATATATCTTTTAAAACAATAACAATTCTGGTGTAGACTGTCTATTTAAGCCTTCTAGGTTGATCAGCAAATAAATGTACTAGAAGAGCATGTTGATTAATGTATGCCTCCTAAATTTAAATTCCTATTTGTCCCCTCTAAACATCAAACTAAAATTGAGTTACTGTATGACTGTGTTTAGATTCTTAATTTAAAGGGACAGTCAACACTTACTTTAACATGTTTTTATATTGAAAATAACAAAACGGAGGTCCGCCTACACTATACCCCTCCTGCCTTGCCGCCTTGCTTCTGTCCTAATCAGCGGCGCTAACTACTCTAATACCCGGTAAATATGGATGCCGGACTCCCCCCACCATTACGTAGCTGCCTTCTTCTTCAACTTATAAGCAAATCAGAATCCAGTCCTCGGACTGAAATTGCACGCGCTTGCAATTTCTGTCCGATGCCTGGATTCTGATTTGCTTATAAGTTGAAGAAGAAGGCAGCTACGTAATGGTGGGGGGAGTCCGGCATCCATATTTACCGGGTATTAGAGTAGTTAGCGCCGCTGATTAGGACAGAAGCAAGGCGGCAAGGCAGGAGGGGTATAGTGTAGGCGGACCTCCGTTTTGTTATTTTCAATATAAAAACATGTTAAAGTAAGTGTTGACTGTCCCTTTAATAACTATAGCCAGCAAAAGAGTTTGCAATAACCTTCTTTAATGCTATGAAAAATGCTCAGGATTTTCAGTCTTATCATAGACTGGCATTAAGCTTAGTGTGAGGGGATCAGGGTATGTGGAACAGATACATTAAACAATAAAAGTCTTTTAAAAGGTTTACTTAACTATAAGCAAAAGAAAAGTTGGTAGCTCAATTTAAAGATCATAAAAACTTCAAGTTTTAGCATAAGCCCAATGCAGAACACTAAAGTCCCATACAAAGTTCAAAATATTTAAAGGGACATTATACATTAGAATTTTGTTTGCATAAATGTTTTGTAGATGATCCATTTATATAGCCTATACAGCTTTTTTTTTTTTTTTAAATGTATAGTTTTGCTTATTTTTAAATAACATTGCACTGATTTTCAGACTCCTAACCAAACCCCAAAGTTTTAGGAGAATACTGATGTATACCTACTCCAGCTTGCTCCAGTTTGTGTAAAGAGTATTTTCATATGCAGAGGAAGGGGGAGGGGGGGGTCTGCTTTTTTGCTATAGAACCACTTGAAGTGGGTGTTCCAGCTAACCTTTTAAACAGTGCTAAACTGGGAGCTTCTAAGTAAGTTTTTAAACCTTTTTATACTGGATTTTTAGACAAGTATCTGTGCTTATAATTCTTTATAGTGTCTATTACATGCAGTTAAATAAAAATTGGTGTATAATGTCCCTTTAAGTAGGCTGCAGGAACAAAGTCCAGTGGACACTGGTATGCTCAGAGTGGTAAGTTGAGTGTCTATTTATAGGAACTCCAACTTCAATAGCCTCCAGATGGGAGTTCCGGTAATTAGGACATGGCCCCTTTAAATCTATGGAGCGCACGGCACACGCTCCTAGCGCAGCTCCCTAAAGTAAGTCTCTTACACTTAGTGATATTGTATATTATTTTGTGAACTAGTTAACATGTTTCTATAAGCCATTTTGCAGTTCCAGATCATCATAATTAATATATTAAGCCTCATTTTAGAGTTTACCAGAGGATGTCACATTGCACTGAAACTGAGATACAATAAGCAAATGATTGTAAGGGCTCATAAACCTATTTATTTTTATTTACACTTCTAGACTTGACCTGACCCCTTTTCTAACATTTCCGAAATACTTGGGTACATGAAGAATAGTTTCACCCATGCTCACCCATGTCACAAACAGTTTAACTTTTGGATTTGTCAAAAAAAAACAAAAAACATTAGTACTACAGTACTTCTAGTAAATAATTATATAACATTTGACTTGAAATGTATTATATAATTTTTTGTTTATTTACGACAAAACACATTCATTATATGTGTGAATGAATATCAGAGTTTTCTAATTAACTGTACGGGGGGTAGTTATCAACGTGTCAACTTTCCTGCCTTCGCCGGCCCAATACGCCCGCCTAAGCTCGCCTCACATCGCTGCCGCGGACCTGCAAAAATTTGTCTAAGTTATCAAATAAAGCTGTCAAAAAGCCACGGGGCGATGAGCAGCGGACTGTGAGAGTTATCACTCATCCGATCTCGCTGCTCTTCGGCTTTTTCCCAGCTTTATTGCTAGCCTGTCACTAAGCACTCACACTAACTACACTGTTCTACCCCCTATACCGGCGCCCCCGGAGCCCCCCGCAACTAAATAAAGTTATTAACCCCTAAACCGCCGCTCCTAGACCCTGCCGCAACTCTGATAAATGTATTAACCTCTAAACTGCCGCTCCCGGACACCACTGCCACCTACATTATACCTATTAACCCCTATCCTGCCCCCCCTACACCGTCGCCACCTATAATAAATTTATTAACCCCTATCCTGCCCCCCACTACACCGCCGCCACTGTAATAAATTTATTAACCCCTAAACCTATGTCTAACACTAACCCTAACACCCCCCTAACTTAAATATTAATTAAATAAATCTAAATAATATTTCTATTATGAACTAAATTAATCCTATTTAAAACTAAATACTTACCTTTAAAATAAACCCTAATATAGCTACAATATAAATAATAATTATATTGTAGCTATGTTAGGATTTATTTTTATTTTACAGGCATCTTTCAATTTATTTTAACTAGGTACAATAGCTATTAAATAGTTATTAACTATTTAATAGCTTACCTAGCTAAAATAAAGAAAAATTTACCTGTAAAATAAAAACTAACCTAAGTTACAATTACACCTAACACTACACTATCATTAAATAAATTATTCCTATTTAAAACTAAATACTTACCTGTAAAATAAACCCTAAGATAGCTACAATGTAATTAATAATTACATTGTAGCTATTTTAGGAATTATATTTATTTTACAGGTAACTTTGTATTTATTTTAGCTAGTTAGAATAGTTATTAAATAGTTATTAACTATTTAATAACTACCTAGCTAAAAGAAATACAAAATCACCTGTAAAATAAATCCTAACCTAAGTTACAATTAAACCTAACACTACACTATCATTAAATAAATTAAATAAATTACCTACAAATAACTACAATTAAATACAATTACATAAACTAACTAAAGTACAAAAAATAAAAAAAGCTAAGTTACAAAAAATAAAAAAAATAGGTTACAAACATTTTAAAAATATTACAACAATTTTAAGCTACTTACACCTAATCTAAGCCCCCTAATAAAATAACAAACCCCCCCAAAATAAAAAAATGCCCTACCCTATTCTAAATTAAAAAAGTTCAAAGCTCTTTTACCTTACAAGCCCTTAAAAGGGCCATTTGTGGGGCATGCCCCAAAGAATTCAGCTCTTTTGCCTGAGAAAGAAAAATACAACCCCCCCAACATTAAAACCCACCACCCACATACCCCTAATCTAACCCAAACCCCCCTTAAAATAACCTAACACTAATCCCCTGAAGATCATCCTACCTTTAGTCATCTTCACAACTGAAGAGGAGACCCGGACCGGCAGAAGTGATCCTCCAAGCGGCGCTGAAGAAATCTTCCATCCGATGAAGTGATCCTCCAGGCAGCGCTGAAAAGTCTTCCATCCGGGCGATGTCATCTTCCAAGAGGCGCTGAAGAAGTCTTCTATCCGGGCGATGTCATCTTCCAAGCCGGGTCTTGAATCTTCATCCCGCCGACGCGGAACATCCTTCTTTACCGACGGACTACCGACGAATGAAGGCTCCTTTAAGGGACGTCATCCAAGTTGGCGTCCCTTCAATTCCGATTGGCTGATAGGATTCTATCAGCCAATCGGAATTAAGGTAGGAAAAATCTGATTAACTGGAACTGAAGAGGAGACCCGGACCGGCAGAAGTGATCCTCCAAGCGGCGCTGAAGAAATCTTCCATCCGATGAAGTGATCCTCCAGGCGGCGCTGAAAAAGTCTTCCATCCGGGCGATGTCATCTTCCAAGAGGCGCTGAAGAAGTCTTCTATCCGGGCGATGTCATCTTCCAAGCCGGGTCTTGAATCTTCATCCCGCCGACGCGGAACATCCTTCTTTACCGACGGACTACCGACGAATGAAGGCTCCTTTAAGGGACGTCATCCAAGATGGCGTCCCTTCAATTCCGATTGGCTGATAGGATTCTATCAGCCAATCGGAATTAAGGTAGGAAAAATCTGATTGGCTGATTGAATCAGCCAATCAGATTCAAGTTCAATCCGATTGGCTGATTTAATCAGCCAATCAGATTGAGCTCACATTCTATTGGCTGTTTCGATCACTTCTGCTGGTCCGGGTCTCCTCTTCAGTTCCATCGGTGGCTCGGCTGAGTGAAGATGACTAAAGGTAGGATGATCTTCAGGGGATTAGTGTTAGGTTATTTTAAGGGGGGTTTGGGTTAGATTAAGGGTATGTGGGTGGTGGGTTTTAATGTTGGGGGGTTGTATTTTTCTTTTACAGGCAAAAGAGCTGAATTCTTTGGGGCATGCCCCACAAATGGCCCTTTTAAGGGCTTGTAAGGTAAAAGAGCTTTGAACTTTTTTAATTTAGAATAGGGTAGGGCATTTTTTTATTTTGGGAGGGTTTGTTATTTTATTAGGGGGCTTAGATTAGGTGTAAGTAGCTTAAAATTGTTGTAATATTTTTAAAATGTTTGTAACCTATTTTTTTTATTTTTTGTAACTTAGCTTTTTTATTTTTTGTACTTTAGTTAGTTTATGTAATTGTATTTAATTGTAGTTATTTGTAGGTAATTTATTTAATTTATTTAATGATAGTGTAGTGTTAGGTTTAATTGTAACTTAGGTTAGGATTTATTTTACAGGTGATTTTGTATTTCTTTTAGCTAGGTAGTTATTAAATAGTTAATAACTATTTAATAACTATTCTAACTAGCTAAAATAAATACAAAGTTACCTGTAAAATAAATATAATTCCTAAAATAGCTACAATGTAATTATAAATTACATTGTAGCTATCTTAGGGTTTATTTTACAGGTAAGTATTTAGTTTTAAATAGGAATAATTTATTAAAGTATAGTGTAGTGTTAGGTGTAATTGTAACTTAGGTTAGTTTTTATTTTACAGGTAAATTTCTCTTTATTTTAGCTAGGTAAGCTATTAAATAGTTAATAACTATTTAATAGCTATTGTACCTAGTTAAAATAAATTGAAAGATGCCTGTAAAATAAAAATAAATCCTAACATAGCTACAATATAATTATTATTTATATTGTAGCTATATTAGGGTTTATTTTAAAGGTAAGTATTTAGTTTTAAATAGGATTAATTTAGTTCATAATAGAAATATTATTTAGATTTATTTAATTAATATTTAAGTTAGAGGGGTGTTAGGGTTAGTGTTAGACTGAGGTTTAGGGGTTAATAATTTTATTACAGTGGCGGCGGTGTAGTGGGGGGCAGGATAGGGGTTAATAAATGTATT
Organism: Bombina bombina; assembly: GCF_027579735.1. Taxonomy (NCBI): domain Eukaryota; kingdom Metazoa; phylum Chordata; class Amphibia; order Anura; family Bombinatoridae; genus Bombina; species Bombina bombina. The sequence goes on from NC_069500.1 coordinate 1,073,583,986, forward strand.
ATAGGTGTAGGGTGGCAGATTAGGGGTTCTGGAGTGACGTAAGAATCGATCTGTGTCGGACTGAGTCCGGCGGATCGAAGTTTACGTCACAAAATTCTACTTTTGCCGGTCTCTAGCCTTTGATAACTAAGACGAATCAGCCTCGCCACAAATACGCTGCGGAATTCCAGCGTATTTGAGGTTGCCGGCTTGATAACTACCCCCCTACATGTGTGAAAAACATGCTTGTTTTTTCCTGACAAAAACATTTTCGACTAGATTGCGAGTTTTGCGTTAGAGGCTATGCGGTGCTAATGAGCAGTTTTCTCTCACCGCTCACTTACATGCAGCGCTGGTATTACAAATTTTTACAAACCCGTTGTTAAAAGGCAAGAAGTGAGCGTTGAGCAAACATTTGCTCATTACCGCACTCCAATACCAGCGCTGCTTAAGTCAGCGGTGAGCTGGTCGTACGTGCTCATGCACGATTTCCCCATAGAAATAAACGGGGAGAGCCGGCTGAGAAAAAAGACCAACACCTGCAAAAAAGCAGTGTAAAACTCCTTAACGCAGTCCCATTGATTCCTATGAGGAAATAAAAGTTATGTCCACACCTAACACCCTAACATGAACCCTGAGTTTAAACACCCCTAATCTTACACTTATTAACCCTAATCTGCCACCCCCGACATCGCCGCCACCTGCATTATATTTATTAACCCTTAATCTGCCGCTCCGGACACCGCCCCCACCTACATTATACTTATTAACCACTAATCTGCTGCCCCCAACATCGCTGACACCTACATTATATTTATTAACCTCTAATCTGCTGCCCCCAATGTTGCTGCCACCTACCTACACTTATTAACCCCTAATCTGCTGCCCCCAACTTCGCCGCCACTATAATAAACATATTAACCCCTAAACCGCCGCACTCCCGCCTCGCAAACATTAGTTAAATATTATTAACCCCTAATCTGCCGTCCCTAACTTTGCCGCCACCTACCTACATTTATTAACCCCTAATCTGCCACCCCCAACGTCCCCGCCACTATACTAAATGTATTAACCCCTAAACCTAAGTCTAACCCTAACCCTAACACCCCCTAACTTAAATATTATTAAAATAATTCTAAATAAAATTACTATCATTAACTACATTATTCCTATTTAAAACTAAATACTTACCTATAAAATAAACCCTAAGATGCATTTACTAAATTAAATACAATTAAATAAATTAAATTAAATTTGCTAAAGTACAAAAAAAATACTAAATTACAAAAATAATAAACAAATTACAGATATTTAAACTAATTACGCCTAATCTAATAGCCCTATCAAAATAAAAAAAGCCCCCAAAATAAAAAAAACCCAGCCTAAAGTAAACTACCAATAGCCCTTAAAAGAGCCTTTTGCGGGGTATTTTACCTTTAAAAAAAATACAAACAACCCTCCCAACAGTAAAACCCACCACCCACACAACCAACCCCCCAAATAAAATACTATCTAAAAAAAACCTAAGCTCCCCATTGCCCTAAAAAGGGCATTTGGATGGGCATTGCCCTTAAAAGGGCAGTTAGCTCTTTTGCATGCCCAAAGTCCCTAACCTAAAAATAACACCCACCCAATACACCCTTAAAAAAACCTAACCCTAACCCCCTGAAGATCGACTTACTGTTCTGAAGATCCAACATCCATCCGCAAGGAAGCGGCAGAAGTCTTCATCCAACAGGGTCGAAGTCCTCAACGAAGCCTGGAGAAGTCTTCATCCAAGTTGGGCGAAGTGGTCCTCCAGACGGGCAGACGTCTTCATCCAGACGGCATCTTCTATCTTCATCCATCCGATGCAGAGTGGCTCCATCTTCAAGACATCCGACGCGGGGGAGCATCCTCTTCATCCGACGACTAAAGACGAATGAAGGTACCTCTAAGTGACGTCATCCAAGATGGCATCCCTTAGATTCCGATTGGCTGATAGAATTCTATCAGCCAATCGGAATTAAGGTAGAAAAAATCCTATTGGCTGATGCAATCAGCCAATAGGATTGAGCTCACATTCTATTGGCTTCAAATCAGTTTTTTAAGGGTGTATTAGGTGGGTGGGTTAGCTAATTGCCCTTTTCAGGGCAATGGGGAGCTTAGTTTTTTTTTAGATAGTATTTTATTTGGGGTTTTGGTTGTTTGGGTGGTGGGTTTAACTGTTGGGGGAGGTTGTTTTTATTTTTTTTTTACAGGTAAAAGAGCTGATTTCTTTGGGGCAATGCCTCGCAAAAGGCCCTTTTAAGGGCTATTGGTAGTTTAGTTTAGGCTAGGGTTTTTTTATTTTGGGGGGGGGCTTTTTTTATTTTGATAGGGCTATTAGATTAGGTGTAATTAGTTTAAATATCTGTAATTTGTTTATTATTTTCTGTAATTTAGTGAGGGTTTTTTTGTACTTTAGCTAATTTAATTTATTTAATTGTATTTAATTTAGTAAATTTATTTAATTATAGTGTAGTGTTAGGTGTTATTGTAACTTAGGTTAGGTTTTATTTTACAGGTACTTTTGTATTTATTTTAGCTAGGTAGTTATTAAATAGTTAATAACTATTTAATAACTATTGTACCTAGTTAAAATAAATACAAACTTGCCTGTAAAATAAAATTAAACCCTAAGCTAGCTACAATGTAACTATTAGTTATATTGTAGCTATCTTAGGGTTTATTTTTTAGGTAAGTATTTAGTTTTAAATAGGAATAATGTAGTTAATGATAGTAATTTTATTTAGATTTATTTAAGTTAGGGGGTGTTAGGGTTAGACTTAGGTTTAGGGGTGTCGACTTTGGGGGAGGCAGATTAGGGGTTAATAAATGTAGGTAGGTGGCGGCGATGTTAGGGACGGCAGATTAGAGGTTAATAATATTTAACTAATGTTTGCGAGTCGGGAGTACGGCGGTTTAGGGGTTAATATGTTTATTATAGTGGTGGCGACGTTGGGGACGGCAGATTAGTGGTCAATAAGTGTAGGTAGGTGGCGGCGACATTGTGGGCGGCAGATTAGGGATTAATAAATATAATGTAGGTGGCGGCGATGTTGGGGGCAGCAGATTAGGGGTTCATAAATATAATATAGGTGGCGGCGGTGTCCGGAGCGGCAGATTAGGGGTTAAAAATGTTATTATAGTGTTTGCGATGCGGGAGGGCCTCGGTTTAGGGGTAATAGGTAGTTTATGGGTGTTAGTGTACTTTTTAGCACTTTAGTTATGAGTTTTATGTTACGGCGTTGTACCATAAAACTCTTAACTACTGACTTTTAAATGCGTTAGGACTTTTGACGGGGTAGGGTGTACCATAGAAAAAAGACTTTACGAAGTTTACGTAAGTCGTTTTGCGGTAAGGTCAAAGAAGTGTGCGGTAACCCTAAACCTTCAAGACTCGTAATACCAGCTGTCGTAAAAAAGCAGCGTTAGGACCTCTTAACGCTGCTTTTTTACCTTAACGCACAACTCGTAATCTAGCCATTTGTTTTTAATGTGATGATTTTTTAACTACATTCCTATGTTTATCCATCTAACTTTACAAACAGAGATGAAGCTGTATTATTTGACTTATATAAGGTTAAATAATACATCATTTATAAAGATGTGTCACTTTGCCATTGGATCAATAGTTAATAATTACGTAGGGATTGTGGAAATACTATGCTATTACTTGTGCAGAAACAGGATTGTAATAGTGGTTTAAATATAAGGGGATTTTTCGAAAAATACCATGAATAAGAAAAATGCTAAAAAGTATTAATTGACTCATCAACCCAAAAACAACAACACATCCTATAATACTGAGAAATTATAACAAGCCACATTTTACAGTGATTATTACTGTGCTGTAATGATAAACCAGCTTATAGTTGTATGTATCCAGCAAAGTGTTAATTTACCCTTAATAGTGATAAATCTTATAAAGAAAACAAACCTGAAGACATTTCAGTGTAATCTGCCAAATAAGAAATAATAGTGTAAAATCATATGAAAGAGATTACTTTAATAATTGGTTGCACTCACAAAATAAGGAGCTGGTGACTTCCACATAGCTCATAAGCTAAAAAAGAAAAAGCTTTTCCCCTTAAAAGGGACAGTCTACTTTAAAATGTTTATTATTTAAAAAGATTGATAATCCCCTTATTACCCATTCCCCAGTTTTGCATAACCAAAACTGTACCTTGTGTCTAAACCTCTGCATACTGCCCCCTTATTTCAGTTCTTTTGACAGACTTGCATTTTAGAGTCAGTGCTGATATAAATAATACCACGGGAATAAGTTCAATATTATCTATATAGCACACATGAACTAGTGCTGTCTCGCTGTTAAAATGCACTGAGATAAGAGGCAGCCTTCAACTCCTTAGAAATCAGCATTTGAGCCTAACTAGCTTTAGCTTTCAACAAAGAATACCAAGAGAACAAAAAACATTTTATGATAAAAGCACATTGAAAAGTTGAAATTGCATGCCCTTTCTGAATCGTGAAAGTTTAATTTTGACTAGACTGTCCCTTTAAGTGACTTGAAGTAGTCTTTTAAGTTGTAATAAGACAAGGTCGGAAAATCACAAAGACACTGATAAGTGCATAATCCAAATCATAAACTTGTATGTGATATGACATATCAAAAACATTACAGAAAAGGAGCAGTATGGTCTACAGTGACAGCAAACATTAAAGGGACAGTAAACACCTTGTGATTTTAATACAATTATGTTGTGTTGTTATAGAATTACATATCAGCCAAGTTTAAAGGTTTTTAAAACAAATGAACAGCAATTTTACAGCTAACAACAAGGTTTTCCCACACTCATGGTCATAATGATGGTATAAAGTGCATTGTTCTGCAGTTTTTATCAGTTAAGACAATATGGGAAATCTTTGTAGCAGGGTTAGGTTAGCCTTGATAAATCATTTCAAGTTCTGTTTTTAAATGCTGGCGTTACTTCAGGTTTATGACACAAGGTGCACCATTACCATCTGTATCCTCTGTACGCTATGCCCCATCGATAATTGGGTTGTTCCTTTGTCAAACATGTAGTTTAGATGTTTTATTATTGCATGTAAGAATTCTGCTTTTAATGACATTTTTACTGAGTTACATAATGGAGTAAGATATGTTGAGACGGTGACTATGTGCTAAATATCCCATAAAGCGGTGCTTTAACAAGAATTCTCACGTAAAGGGAAAAGAAATCTCTAGTACCATACAATAAATAAGCAAAATCCCTCTCATGTCAAAATATCATATTTATGTTTAAAAACACCAAAAGGCATAGCTACCCCTGGTAATTTCCTCTGTCCGCACTTTTATGAATGATATCCATATTGGCTAGAAATATGCCTGCAGTAAAATTGGAGCCAATAAGACATTTATTCACAGGAGCACATTATTTAACCCCTTAGTGACCAGACCATTTTTCAATTTTCCTACCGTTAAGGACCAGGGATGTTTTTACATTTGTGCGGCGTTTGTGTTTAGCTGTAATTTTCCTCTTACTCCTTTACTGTACCCACACATATTATATAGTTTTTTTCACCATTAAATGGACTTTTTAAAGATACAATTATTTTCATCATATTATATAATTTACTATAAAAAAATAATAAAATATTGAAAAAAACACACTAAGCTAGATTGCGAGTTGTGCGTTTGTGTTTTAATGCTGAAAAAAATGGTAAATTCAGTGTTAAAACAGCACCGCAGCCATTACAAGTCTTGTCAGTATAAGTGTATAAGTGTACCGTAAGCCTTTAAGCCTGTAACGCAACGTCAGTCCCGCACTCATTAAAATGAAGTTTTTTCATGGATTCCCAAAGCGCTGCCATTAAGAGTTTTGCGGTGAGGCTAAAAAACCTGCATTACACCCTAAAACGACAAGATCCGTACCGCCATCTGAGAGCAGTAGTTATGAGTTTTACTCTACAATGTTAGGATTTTGTTTTGCTTTTTTATTTTTGTAACTTAGGGTTGTTAGGTTAGGGGTGTTAGCTGTTAAGAGGTAAGTGGGTACTTTGCGATGGGGTTTGTGGTGGTTTAGGAGTTAATAGTGTTGCAGAGTAGTTTGTGATGTGGGGGTGTCATTTTAGGGATTAATAGTGTAGTGGGGTAGTTTGTGTTGTGGGGGTATGGTGGTTTAAGGGGTAATAGTGTAGCAGAGTAATCTGTGATGTTGGGGTTGTTGGTTTAGGGGTTAATAGTGTAGTAGAGTAGTTTTCAGTGTGGGGGTTTAGGGGTTAATAGTGTAGCAGAGAAGTTTGTGTTGTGTGGGTGTTTCAGTTTAGGGGTTAATATTGTAGTGGGTTAGTTTGCGATGTGATGGTGTGGTGGTTTATGGCTTAATAGTGTATAGAATAGTGTGCAGAATAGTTTGTGATGTGGGGGTGTCGGTTTAGGTAGGGTGAACATATTGCCGCTTTAAAAAGGGACACATATGAAAAATACATATGTCAGGGCTGTTTAAAGAAATGTTTTGTATAAGAACCCTGACATATGTATTTTACTTATGTGTCCCTTTTTAAAGCAGAATTATGGTCACCCTTGGTTTAGGAGTAAATAGAGCAGTGGGGTAGTTTGTGATGTGGAGGTGTGGTGGTTTAAGGGTTAATAGTTTAGCGGAGTAATTTGCGATGTGGGGGTGTGTCAGTTTTGGGGTTAATAGTGTAGTAGAGTAGTTTGCGATGTGGTGGTGTAGCGGTCTGCGCGTTAATAATGTAGCAGAGTAAGTTGCAATGCGTGGGTGTGTCAGTTTAGGGGTTAATAGTTTAGCGGAGTAATTTGCGATGTGGGGGTGTGTCAGTTTTGGGGTTAATAGTGTAGTAGAGTAGTTTGCGATGTGGTGGTGTAGCGGTCTGCGCGTTAATAATGTAGCAGAGTAAGTTGCAATGCGTGGGTGTGTCAGTTTAGGGGTTAATAGTGTAGTGGGGTAGTTTGCGATGTGGGCGTGTGGCGGTTTAGGGTTTAATAGTGTAGCAGAGTAGTTTGGGATGTGGGGAGGTGTTGGTTTAGGTTAATAGCATAGTTTAGTGCAACTTTTCCTCCAGCCAAATTCTTTCTGCAAACTTTCAAGTTGCGTAAAATTTTTGAGCGTAAAATGTGATTTTGTTCGAGCGAAAGCATTTACTTTCAACTTGTAATATGACATTGCTGCTCAACGTGGCCCATAGAAAATATGGGGAGCATAAATTACTGTGAGTTTGTACACAAAAAAATATGCAGTAATTTAAACACTGCACCACTTTTAGCTTGGTTTAGAGCACAAAAAACACTATAATCTCGCGATCGCTTTTACATGCCTTACCCCTACTAATATCGCTCCACTCATAATCTTGCCCTTAATGGGAAGAATCCCAATAAAGTATAGCCAGGTAAGACAATATCTTGGTGATTAGGGTAGTAATGGAAAGAGCTAAATGCAGCTAGCGAAAATTCATGCTATAATTATGTTTGCCTCAGACTGTTTTTTTTGTGTACTATTGAATATTATTTACAAATATATTCCTTTAAAGGTTTATGGCCTAACATTAAGCTATTCTGTCAGCATTTATTATTGCCCAAGCATTTCTCTTGAAATGCTTGTGCAATGCCGTCCCTTGCACATTGGCCGCTAGCAGGGGGTGTCAATCATCCCAATCGTATCCAATCGGGATGATTGCTATCCGCTACCTCAGAGGAAGCGAGCCTGAAGGCTTGTGTGAAAACTGCTGCATTCGCAGCATGATAATTCAGCCCCTGTGTGTGAGAATCGCTGGAGGGTGGGGGCACAGCTTTATAGACCCCTCACTGTCCATCACAAATGTTTGCTTAATTGTCCAGCTTTTCAAAAAACGAAATACCTCTACAAAGGGTGTAGGGATGTAGAATTAGATACTATTTCAAGGGATAGGGACTATGGTTTATATTTTACCAGGTTAGCAGTTCAATAAATTACTTTGTTTGAATTGTACCTCAAAGTTCTATATCAGTGGCACTGGGTACCATTAAAGCTTCACTGGGTATTTTCAGATAAGCCAGATGTGTGTTGGAAACGTTTTGGTGGCATAGGCTCAGCAGTTCATATCTAGTGGTTTTTCCCAAACATTTCAACACTTTGGTAAAAAGTGTTTCGTCCTTGTACCATTTTTTTTTTTATTGCTTTGCAGTTGACCCCCCGTCATTTTTAAGGATTATGTTATTTTTTGGAATTTTTGCTTGAGAAGCTATTTTTCCTTAAAGAAATGTGTGGAGTAGACCTGGCATGTGTTAGAGATCAAGAGATGAGCATCGAGTGGTGTGTTTTTTCCTTTTTACCCCTCTCTCTTCCTTCTTTTTCGAAGCAGGGCCCTATTTGTGTCCTTTAACACCCTTTGAGGTAATTTATTATTCTTTACACTTACTACTGTAGACACCCTTGCTCTCATTAGTTGTTGGAGAAGTTTGATATAATTTGTAATGTTGTATGTCAGATTGTCATTTGTCATTCTCCATTTGATTCATTTCTTTCATATAGGCGGTGAGTCCATGACCCATTACTCCTGGGAATTACCTTTCCTGACCACTAGGAGGAGCCCTATAAGTATTGTGCTCCAGATGAAGGTGCTCCAGATGTTTCTATGAGAAGTGGTCTCAGACTGAATGCTGCTGTTTGACAGAGGGATGTGTTGGGAGTATTGGGTAGTGACACAATTACGCCATGTTGGCAGTTAGTCACAAGCCTGCCACAGGTGTTGCAGGAACATGTCCTTTGCCTACTCCTGTAGGTACATTGGTATGCTCCTATTTCATTTCCTCTGCTGTTATGTTACAGCATTGTTTTGGCTTTCTACTGGATTATGTTCTGTTTAGTTGGGTGCCTGTGGCTAAGTACTTTTTTATTTTTCATTATGGCGCTCATATAAGCCTATTGGGCTATAAGTTATTTATACTTAATATACTATGTAGCCTAGGAACTATGTTATATTTTCCTCTTTAAATTTAAAAAATAAATACATTTGTGCACGCTTTCCTATTGTCACATTACCGCGCATCGGTTAGGGCTTCAGTGCATCAGCTTGTTCAATTTGCTCACATCATATAGTCGGTATATTGCACGTCAGTTGGTTGAGTAAGCACAAGTCAGGGTTTTTTGTGCTGATATTTTTTGGTGCATGTTTTACTTATTATTTCCTGTTGAGAGGAAAGTGTAAAGTGTGCTATTTTTCTTTTATAATGTTGGGTTAACGTTCTAAGGTCTTATTGTCATTATTTAATTCAGCATTTGGAGGGAGTAAATTGCATAATTCAAAAGCTCTTTTTAGGGGATTATGGCCAAAGGTTTAATCTCTAATTTGTAGATTTGAATTTACTACGAAGCCTTCTGTATCTGTCCCTGAAACCTCTTAAGAAGCTAACATTTTTTTATCACTCTCCTACCATTGTGAAGTGTGTATATTGTAAATAGGTATGTGCAATTAGTTTTCGGCCAAACTTTGGCCGATTCAGAGATTTGAATGAATCCGAATTTCCGAATTGGCATCATAACTAAAGTCCGGAAAAATTCAGAAAATGAAAAAATCAGTTTCCGATTTTTTGGATCCAAACATTTTTTTTGAAAATATTTTTTTTATTGAAGTTTAACACATAGATTTACAAGCAAACATCGCCCTGGGGCAAAAATTACACCAGTGTTAATAATACATTGTCTATAAATTGACATATTCGGGAAGAGAAAAACAAGATATACATGTACTAATATAATTACATATCAAATCATAAACTGAAAAGTAGACAATAAGTTTAGGCGAAATGTAATACGACTTCATTTTATATTATCTGTTTACTATATGATCTCCACAGTACTATAGAAAATAATCACTAGAGTATCAAGGTCAGAGAAGACAAGCTGCGGAGAGTTGGCTTATGAATCAGCCACTTTTGGGCTGAGATATCTAGGGGGGGGGGGATATTCAGCGGGTAAGCACCGCTATACATATAGGAAAAAGGAAGGGGGGGGGACGGAGCCTTATATGAGTATGTAAAGTTTAAGGTTTAAAGTATGAACTGGGAGATTAGTAATGTCTAAGGCGGGGGAGTCCCAGGGCTGACTAGGGATTGTCAAATCTAGTAAATAGCGAATTAGGGTAATCCCCGCCGCACCAAACAAATCTGGACATGAGACCCTGATTATAATATACACTCAAAAAACTCATATATACATAGTAGGTGATAAATATACCTTGTAAAAAGTTGTTACAATATTAGTATAGAGACTAAACAGTAAGCTGCATGACACAGAAAGGTATAAGTAAGGCGTATTAAGGCAGAAATTATTTAAACAATGCTTACATTTTAGGGTAGTAAATATTATACCTAATGCAGAGCAATAGACATAGTAATATAACGTAGAACTTAACCTCCCATACCCACGTTATTAATAGTCTATGGGGGGTGTTGTTGATATATTATTGGCAATTACAATATATAAATAACCTCCCTTTCCTTAAAAAAAGAATGTACATGGCGTGTAAATTTTTAAAGCCCCCTCCATAGCTGCGCACATAAACAAGGAACATAATTTCATACTTACTGAATCATAACATTATGGAACAGAGATATTGACTAACACCCTTGAATAAAATACTAAAAGAGCAGTTGCATTGCTTGGTATATATGGAGTGAGGTTAGGTCAGTTAACAATCTTATGTCACAGTGTTAGGGGCTTAGGCATCTATTCAAGCTCAGTCCTAACTAATGCTATATCTATAGAACCCCATATTTATCTATCTTAGGCATAATGTCTCCTCGTCTGCAAAAGTGGAGCTAGCAACTTGTGCCATAACTGTGTGAGTAGGTAACTGCAGAAGCTACACCATATGCAAATAGTAAACTAGTCCCAGACTAAAATGCTGGTCATATAATTACCCCACAATCCAGGAACTAAAATATAAACAATAGGTCTCTAATATAAGTATGATAATGCTGATGCAAAAGGGATTATAACTAACTTGCATAAATATATATGGATAGAAACATCCAACTTACATAATACTATCCACAGAAGGTGTAACCAATTCTGAGTCATGGTGTGGATATTAAATATACAATATTATTGAACATTCTGAAAAGTAGCAAACAATAAAACCTTTTAACGGTAAAACAAACATCTCTGAACCCAAAACCTAAAACTTCCTAATGACCAGGTGGGTATTAACATGGCATTACAGAGATATATCTAAAATGCTCATTAGTGAATAGCTAAGGGACTTTTCCTAAATTCACAATTATCTAAGGTAGGGCACAGAGAAGCTACTCAGGGGTGACATCTATCTAACCCTCGCCGACTGAGAGGAGGAAGGCAAAATCTCTTGTGAGCTAGTGTAGTATCTGAAATAGAGGTACATATAATAGCAAGATCGTTATCAGCTATCATACTAATGAGGAACTATGGAAAACATGCACACTATATATATCCACCTCAGGTCAGCCACACATACAATGAGAATAATGATGCCCCTAAGGTTCTCATCTATGACTTCTTCTGCACTCATGGACTCTCAGCCTAAAGCCTTCAGAGCTATCATAGCTTGGGAGTAAAATAGTTAGCCAAATATGCAGTATATTGTCACCTTTAACACAAGGATACCTTCCATAGTAATGCATGGCTATATTGTATGTAAATGTAATTTACACGTCTTTTTTTATAATTACAAAACTTGATAGGTAGTATGATTTATAATAAGGAGCACTGATCTTAGAACTTATAATAGAGCAAAATGGAGTGTAGGACTATGGAGGCAGAAAACTATATGAACATTAAACCACAGTATCTACACCTCCCTTGCTGGTAACAGAGCTATATATATTTACAGTTCTGAGGGAGATAGACCAGGTTAAACTACCTCAGAATGAGATGCTCTTATCTAATGTAACTTTAGAGGATAGTCCAGTGCAAACTGTTCATGTGTGTTGTAGTCTGTTATTTACAATGGGCCGCCATAGTGGAGAGAAAATAAAACTAAAAATAAAAAGGGCCCAGAACCGTAGCAGCGGTCCACGTTTGCATCGTGAGGCGTTACTACATCTCATCCGATGCCTAGTTTAGGTGCACAGATCATACCCCATGCTGAGAGAGGCAAGACATCCGCCTTGGTGTTTGATAATAGAGCTTCGGGTGAGAGGATTGATATTCCGGCTGTAAGGCACAAGGCAGCAATATCTACATCAGAGGGCCATGCCAGTAGAGAAAAGTCAGACCGCCAAACGTAGGTTTGTGTAATCCTCAGAAGATTAAGTTGCAGGTCATCATCCGAGTAAGCAACCACCACTCCGCTGTTAAGATCCGAGAGGGAGTGAGGCACCTCTGTTGGTATAAGGAGTAGCTTGGGATTCAATGGCTGCCACAACTCCACCCTCTGTGAAAACTGTTCCGTTGTCACAGCAGCGCTCATCAGAGCTGTTGTATGATCCGCCTTCAACAGTCCATATCGGTCTTGCGATGGAATGTCTAAAACGGCATTATCGATGCGACAAGGTGGTAAGTGGCTCTGTGTTACTAGGGGGTCTTCCGTGGAAAGATTTTGCCAGATGCCTCCAGACTTCACCTCAGCCAGTTCGCCCTGAAGCGCTCCACTCATTGCAGACCGTAGTGTATCGGTAAAATCAATAAAGCAGCTTGTGAGCTGCCGATCTAGTCCTTGTAAAAGGGCATAAAGTGACTCCCGTATTTCCTCCATTTTGAAAGCAGTTTCAGTCTCAGGTCTGTGTGAGTGTAGGCTAGTAGCATAGGATGTAGGCCCAAGTATCTCGCCGCTCGCGGTATAGCTGCTCCCCCCAATAGGGGATACTAAGCACGTAGATAGTAGCAAAAGTTGGCTCAGATAAGGTATCCTTCCCTTGTAGATCAGTCGGACGATAGCTACATATTAATTTATCTTAGTCTGTGTCTGTAAATAGGTATTTTATATAGTCATGGCCTAAGAGCTCAGGAGACACACGTCTGATCACCTCGGCTGTTGGCTCCGCCCCCGGATCCAAACATTTTGAGCCCATGCATAAGGTAGATGACAAGCTTTTATCTTGGAAGGTTTTGTTTCTTTTGACTATTTCTTCTGCCAGAAGGGTTTCAGAGCTTTCTGTTCTTTCTTGTGATCCTCCTTATCTTTTCATCAGGATAAGGCAATTTTGAGAACCAAGTTTGACTTTTTGCCTAAGGTGGTGTCCTCGAACAATATGAGTAGGGAAAATGTTGTTCCTTCATTTTCTCCTAATTCTAAGAATTCCATGGAGAGGCTTCTCTATAATTTGGATGTTGTCAGAGCTTTAAGGCTAATGTCTAGTTTGTTTGTTAATTTCTGGTTCTATGAAGGGTCAGAAAGCTATGAATCTTTGGCTTCCTGGATTAAGTTTTTGATTCAGAAGGCTTACTTAGAGCTTGGTCAGTCTCCCCCTAAACAGATTACTATCCATGCTAATAGGTCAGTTGCCACTTCCTGGGCCTTAAATCTTGTTTGCATACTTTCACTAAATTCTACCATTTTTATATTTTTGGTAGGAAGGTCCTTCAGACTGTTGTTTCTGGTTGATGTGGGGCATTTTAATTTTTTTTCCTTGTTTTGTACATGATTAAATGAATAAAAATGTAAGCAAAATGTATTCTAAGTTCGGCTTTTTACACTAGTCAGGATAGTGCGCAAGTAAAAACTACTTGTAATACAAGTGCTATCCAAATCGTGCAAAAAGCTTACTCCTAGTGCAGTTAATGCTCAAGCAGGAGCATTAAAGGATTACTTTCTGTTATAATTTTTAAGCTAAACAATTAACATATTAAAGTTAATAAACATTAATTAAAACCTACTAACCTATATTTTCTCCAAATTTAAGTTTCATAACGTTCTAAAAGTTATATCTTTTATTCGCCGATGATGTCACATTATCCTGCCCACTATTTTCAGCACTGCATGTTCAAAATACTTAAACCAATAACTTTGTGTTTAAAGCTCCATTTTGAAACCTAGGTATTGTAAACGGATTGGTACAGAGCAAAGGATACCCACAGAGTGGGTTTGGAAAACAATTAAATTTGCAGACAAGATTTCTGATATACGGTAGAGATATGTTAATGAAATGCTATTGATAAAAAGCGTATTTGGGGTAGTTAGTTAGTATCAGGCATAGAAAATATTTACTTACAGTGGCCCTTTAAATAATGGTGGTAGTTTGTGTTTTTTCAGCACCTGTTTTTTTCCCTGCTACTTTTGTTTGCACTGTATTTCCTTTTTCTACCCCTCTTTTGCTTGACTATACGTCAGACTAGTTACTATAGAGGAGAGGGTTTTTTTTTATGGCATTTTGAGTTTGGGAATGATTGCCTCCTCCTAGTGGTCAGGAAAGATAATTGTCAAGAGTAATGGATCTTGGACTGTCATCACCATGAAAGAAATTAATTTTTCAGGTAAGCATAAATTATGTTTTTTCTTCCCTTAAAATATGAGTTTATATTTAATTTTCCTCATTACTTCACGTCATGCTGTTGATGCTTGTTATCATACTGGCATGTCCTTGCTTTGGAAACATTTAAGCTTTGACAGTGTATGGTCCTGAGCATGGTTTGGACTATGAATCTTACTCCTGAACTGTACTCTGGGGTTCTTTCTCTTTACGTATCTACATATTTTGAGGCATTGCTTAGTGGTAGAATTGCCTGTTAGAGTAAGGACATTAATATTGTATGTAACAAACTATTTGTGTTTAAACTTCAATAAAAATAAACAATAAAAAACATAAAATGTTTTGTTTTACTCTAAAATATCCCTTTATATTTGCAAATTTGCATGTATTAAACTAGTTTTTTATTATTAGAGCATGTGCATTTTTATGTTGTACAGGATATGTTAAAAATGTTCTGCTTTAATTCAATATTCTTAATCTTATTACATTTTTAGAGAAAAATTAATAAAATTAACTTTTAGAATTTTACAGCTCTTAATTATCAGTATCAAATTTAAATTAACCTTTAATGAAAAACTCTGTTCTCATATATATTAGTTTTAATAATTTTTTTCTTCATTATAAATGGTAAGTTGATATTTTCTTCATCAACCATTCAAAATGAATATTGATAAGAATGATAAAGAACATGAAAGGGAAAAACAGTGAAGCACAAAAATCCCATTGGTATTTTATCATTTATTAAACATGAATGTTAAAAAAAACACTGAAAGAAATCCCTTAGCAAGGAATGATCTTACTCATTCCTCCATGCTGTGAGAGTTTTGCTGGCTATACACACATTTTCCTTGCCTTCAGCATCTGTCTTTGGCCACAATGTTATAATGCTATGAGGGAAAAAACAGATTTCTGATGGTAGTGGATCAGTATAAAGTAAAGAGGATGTTCATGAAGTTATTCACTTGGAGTTAAAAATGAATTGCAATGTTGCGTCAGTTCCAAACAAAGACCAACTACAAAATAAGAAGTCATACAGGTGAATCAAACAGAGCATATCATTTTTTTTTTAAAAACTTCCAAATTTGCTTTGTTCTTTGTTGAAGGGTTAATATAGTTAATATATATAATATAAAAACTATATTTATTATATATATATATATATATATATATATATATATATATATATATATATATATATAATATAATAACTATATTAACCCTAATATAATTAGGGGTAGGGGCTCACTTTAGGGGGTAGGTAAGGTAGATGGCGGCGGTGTAAGGGGCTCACTTTAGGGGGTAGGTAAGGTAGATGGCGGCGGGGTAGGGGGCTCAATTTAGGGGGTAGGTAAGATAGATGGCGGCGGGGTAGGGGCTCACATTAGGGGGTTATAGATTTAATATAGCTGGCGGCGGGGTCCGGGAGAGGCGGTTTAGGGGTTAATAACTTTATTAGGTGGCGGGGTCCGGGAGCGGCGGTTTAGGGGTTAATACATATTTTATTGTTAGGATAGTGAGGGGGGATAGCGGATAGAGGGTTAGACGTGTCGGGCTATGTTTGGGAGGCATGTTAGACAGTATGGGTGATTTTATAACTTTAGTCAGGTTTTGTAGGCGCTGGCAGTTTCTAAAGTGCCGTAAGTCACTGGCGACTCCAGAAATTTGTACTTACGCAGATTTCTGGACATCGCTGGTTTGTGAGACTTATGGCACTTTAGCCTCTGACGGCGCCGTATATAGGTTAGCTTGAGTTGCGAGCTGAAACTGCAGGCGGCGGGGGTTCCCTCGCTTGCGCCGCAAACTACGATCTTTATCGGATCGCGCCCCAAACATCTCGCTGCCACTGGGTGCCCGGGACTGAACGGAGGCAGCATTAATATTAATTAATCATTTGCTTTTATTTACTGTATTTAAATATTAATATCAAGTAAATACAGCGTTTATAGTATAGTATGGGTTATAGATCCTAGTTAGGCCTATTTTAATAGTGACTCTCAAGGAACCAGGAACTTCACTTATCCGGAATCTACCAATCCCCATGGGTGCCGGTTAGCTGGGAGTTTACTGTATACACATATACTGTAAATACATTAATATATATGTACACATATACAGTATATATATATATATATATATATATATATATATATATACACATACATCTTTAACAATGTATCTGTATGTGTCTCAATGTTAAAGCTATATGCCTGACTTTTTTTTCTAATACCTGAGATCTCATATCTTTTATCCCTTATAACATTTTTGTGCAATATTTTTTTTAAATAATTTTAATTAGACAGAGTTAATATGAGTGTAACTCTATTTTGCAATGCGTTTTTGAAGTGTTTTGTGCAACTTTTTTGTTTCAGAAAACAGGTAACCACAGCTCTAAGATCGCGTTGAGGATTAAAGTGTAAATGATGATTGCACAAGTGCAATCGCGATTTCAATCAACTTGTATATCAGCGCAATGAAAGTCTTGTGAAAGACGATATTGCATGCACAAAACCGTTTGCACCTCACTTGTAATCTAGCCCTGTACAGTAGGTAGCACTACATGGCAGGAAATAGTGCTGCCTTCTAGTGCTCTTGGAAATGGATAACATTCTTGAAAAATAGCTGCCATATAGGGCTAGGGTTGCCACCTCGGCCATGTTTTCCTGGAGACTTATGAGTTATACATGCTGCAGGGTGTGCTGGGAGGAACATGAATAGTAATGTCCAGAGTCACTATTAGTGTGCTGTCCAGGGGGTAGATTTATCAAACCCTGGGAGGACATGATTCACTATAGCGAATAGTGGCCTAGATTTGGAGTTTTGTCGGTAACGACCCGCGTAGCTAACGCCGGCTTTTTTCTGGCCGCACCATAAAAATAACTCTGGTATTGAGAGTCCACATAAAGGCTGCGTTAGGCTCCAAAAAAGGAGCGTAGAGCATATTTAACGCAGCTTCAACTCTCGATACCAGAGTTGCTTACGCAAGCGGCCAGCCTCAAAAACGTGCTCGTGCACGATTCCCCCATAGGAAACAATGGAGCTGTTTGAGCTGAAAAAAAAACTAACACCTGCAAAAAAGCCGCGTTCAGCTCCTAACGCAGCCCCGTTGTTTGCTATGGGGAAACACTTCCTACGTCTGCACCTAACACTCTAACATGTACCCCGAGTCTAAACACCCCTAACCTTATACTTATTAACCCCTATTCTGCCGCCCCCGCTATCGCTGACCCCTGCATATTATTATTAACCCCTAATCTGCCGATCCATAAAAAGCCGCTACTTACATTATCCCTATGTACCCCTAATCTGCTGCCCTAACATCGCCGACCCCTATATTATATTTATCAACCCCTAATCTGCCCCCCACAACGTCGCCTCCACCTGCCTACACTTATTAACCCCTAATCTGCCGAACGGACCGCACCGCTATTATTATAAAGTTATTAACCCCTAATCCGCCTCACTAACCCTATAATAAATAGTATTAACCCCTAATCTGCCCTCCCTAACATCGCCAACACCTAACTTCAAACATTATCCCCTAATCTGCCGACTGGAGTTCACCGCTATTCTAATATATGGATTAACCCCTAAAGCTAAGTCTAACCCTAACACTAACACCCCCCTAAATTAAATATAATTTAAATCTAACGAAATTAATTAACTCTTATTAAATAAATTATTCCTATTTAAAGCTAAATACTTACCTGTAAAATAAATCCTAATATTGCTACAATATAAATTATAATTATATTATAGCTATTTTAGGATTAATATTTATTTTACAGGTAACTTTGAATTTATTTTAACCAGGTACAATAGCTATTAAATAGTTAAGAACTATTTAATAGCTAAAATAGTTAAAATAATTACAAAATTACCTGTAAAATAAATCCTAACCTAAGTTACAATTAAACCTAACACTAGACTATCAATAAATTAATTAAATAAACTACCTACAATTACCTACAATTAACCTAACACTACACTATCAATAAATTAATTAAATACAATTCCT
The DNA here is from genome assembly GCF_027579735.1 of Bombina bombina. Lineage (NCBI taxonomy): Eukaryota > Metazoa > Chordata > Amphibia > Anura > Bombinatoridae > Bombina > Bombina bombina. Next base: position 1,073,602,411 of record NC_069500.1, read on the forward strand.
ACAAATAAATACAATTAAATAAACTAGCTAAAGTACAAAAAATAAAAAAGAACTAAGTTACAAAAAATAAAAAAATATTTACAAACATAAGAAAAATATTACAACAATTTTAAACTAATTACACCTACTCTAAGCCCCCTAATAAAATAACAAAGCCCCCCAAAATAAAAAAATGCCCTACCCTATTCTAAATTACTAAAGTTAAAAGCTCTTTTACCTTACCAGCCCTGAACAGGGCCCTTTGCGGGGCATGCCCCAAGAAGTTCAGCTCTTTTGCCTGTAAAAAAAAACATACAATACCCAAGCCCCCCAACATTACAACCCACCACCCACATACCCCTAATCTAACCCAAACCCCACTTAAATAAACCTAACACTAAGCCCCTGAAGATCTTCCTACCTTGTCTTCACCTCACCGGGTTCACCGATCGATCCAGAAGAGCTCCTCCGATGTCCTGATCCAAGCCCAAGCGGGGGGCTGAAGAGGTCCATGATCCGGCTGAAGTCTTCATCCAAGCGGGGCAGAAGAGGTCTTCCATCCGATTGAAGTCTTCATCCAAGCGGGATCTTCTATGGTCATCCATCCGGAGCGGAGCGGCAGGATCCTGAAGACCTCCGGCGCGGAACATCCATCCTGGCCGACGACTGAACGACGAATGACGGTTCCTTTAAATGACGTCATCCAAGATGGCGTCCCTCGAATTCCGATTGGCTGATAGGATTCTATCAGCCAATCGGAATTAAGGTAGGAATATTCTGATTGGCTGATGGAATCAGCCAATCAGAATCAAGTTAAATCCGATTGGCTGATCCAATCAGCCAATCAGATTGAGCTCGCATTCTATTGGCTGTTCCGATCAGCCAATAGAATGCGAGCTCAATCTGATTGGCTGATCGGATCAGCCAATCGGATTGAACTTGATTCTGATTGGCTGACTCCATCAGCCAATCAGAATATTCCTACCTTAATTCCGATTGGCTGATAGAATCCTATCAGCCAATCGGAATTCGAGGGACGCCATCTTGGATGACGTCATTTAAAGGAACCGTCATTCGTCGTTCAGTCGTCGGCCAGGATGGATGTTCCGCGTCGGAGGTCTTCAGGATCCTGCCGCTCCGGATGGATGACCATAGAAGATCCCGCTTGGATGAAGACTTCAATCGGATGGAAGACCTCTTCTGCCCCGCTTGGATGAAGACTTCAGCCGGATCATGGACCTCTTCAGCCCCCCGCTTGAGCTTGGATCAGGACATCAGAGGAGCTCTTCTGGATCGATCGGTGAACCCAGTGAGGTGAAGACAAGGTAGGAAGATCTTCAGGGGCTTAGTGTTAGGTTTATTTAAGGGGGGTTTGGGTTAGATTAGGGGTATGTGGGTGGTGGGTTGTAATGTTGGGGGGCTTGGGTATTGTATGTTTTTTTTACAGGCAAAAGAGCTGAACTTCTTGGGGCATGCCCCGCAAAGGGCCCTGTTCAGGGCTGGTAAGGTAAAAGAGCTTTGAACTTTAGTAATTTAGAATAGGGTAGGGCATTTTTTTATTTTGGGGCGCTTTGTTATTTTATTAGGGGGCTTAGAGTAGGTGTAATTAGTTTAAAATTGTTGTAATATTTTTCTTATGTTTGTAAATATTTTTTTATTTTTTGTAACTTAGTTCTTTTTTATTTTTTGTACTTTAGCTAGTTTATTTAATTGTATTTATTTGTAGGAATTGTATTTAATTAATTTATTGATAGTGTAGTGTTAGGTTAATTGTAGGTAATTGTAGGTAGTTTAATTAATTTATTGATAGTATAGTGTTAGGTTTAATTGTAACTTAGGTTAGGATTTATTTTACAGGTAATTTTGTAATTATTTTAACTATTTTAGCTATTAAATAGTTCTTAACTATTTAATAGCTATTGTACCTGGTTAAAATAAATACAAAGTTACCTGTAAAATAAATATTAATCCTAAAATAGCTATAATATAATTATAATTTGTATTGTAGCTATATTAGGATTTATTTTACAGGTAAGTATTTAGCTTTAAATAGGAATAATTTATTTAATAAGAGTTAATTTATTTCGTTAGATTTAAATTATATTTAACTTAGGGGGGTGTTAGTGTTAGGGTTAGACTTAGCTTTAGGGGTTAATCCATTTATTAGAATAGCGGTGAGCTCCAGTCGGCAGATTAGGGGTTAATGTTTGAAATTAGTTGTCGGCAATGTTAGGGAGGGCAGATTAGGGGTTAATACTATTTATTATAGGGTTGGTGAGGTGGATTAGGGGTTAATAACTTTATAATAATAGCGGTGCGGTCCGCTCGGCAGATTAGGGGTTAATAAGTTTAGGCAGGTGGAGGCGACGTTGTGGGGGGCAGATTAGGGGTTAATAAATATAATATAGGGGTCGGCGGTGTTAGGGGCAGCAGATTAGGGGTACATAAGTATAACGTAGGTGGCGGCGCTTTGCGGTCGGCAGATTAGGGGTTAATTATTGTAGGTAGCTGGCGGTGACGTTGTGGGGGGCAGGTTAGGGGTTAATAAATATAATATAGGGGTCGGCGGTGTTAGTGGCAGCAGATTAGGGGTACATAAGTATAACGTAGGTGGCGGTCGGCAGATTAGGGGTTAAAAAAATGTAATCGAGTGTCGTCGATGTGGGGGGACCTCGGTTTAGGGGTACATAGGTAGTTTATGGGTGTTAGTGTATTTAGAGTACAGTAGTTAAGAGCTTTATGAACCGGCGTTAGCCCAGAAAGCTCTTAACTACTGACTTTTTTCCTGCGGCTGGAGTTTTGTCGTTAGAGTTCTAACGCTCACTTCAGACACGACTCTAAATACCGGAGTTAGAAAAATCCCATTGAAAAGATAGGATACGCAATTTACGTAAGGGGATCTGCGGTATTGAAAAGTCGCGGCTGAAAAGTGAGCGTTAGACCCTATTTTGAGTGACTCCAAATACCGGAGGTAGCCTAAAACCAGCGTTAGGAGCCTCTAACGCTGGTTTTCACGGCTAACGCCAAACTCCAAATCTAGGCCAGTGTTTGCCCTGTATCGCTAAATGGCAATATTATACATTGCACAAGCATTTCACAAGAAATGCTTGTGCAATTCTGCCCCCTGCACATTCGCGGCCAATCAGCCGCTAGCAGGGGGTGTCAATTATCCCAATCTTATCGGATCTGGATAATTGCAGTCTGCCACCTAAAAGGTGGGGGATAAGTTAAGGAGCAGCAGTCTTAAGACCGCGGCTTCTTAACGCCTTTTTCCAGAGAGCCGGAAGGCACTGGTGGAAAAAGCAGCATCCACTGCTTAGTAAATATATCCCCAGGTGTGCAATACATATTGCCCTCAATATTTTGCAAATCAATAGCATACAGGGAATATTGTTTGTGGAAAACAAATGCTTTAAGATAGCTAAGTAATTGTCATTTAGTTAGCGCAGTGACTGTCATTTTGTTTGCTAAGTTTACAAGTTTTTGTAAAGCAAAAGCAGAAAAGGGGAACAAAAGCCTAAATTAATCCATGTTGTGGTCAATTAGGGACAGATGTAAATTCTTTTTTTACTCTGTATTGTCCAGTCACTGTGTAGAATATACAAAGGCTGTAAAATGCACCATACTTAAGCATGAAGGAGGCACTTCAGTGTCTATAGAGGAAGGAAACTAGACATGTTTGTTTCGTTTTGGCATTATTCATTTTTCGGCCGAATTTTGGCCAATTTGGAGATTCGGATGCATCCGAATTTCAGAATTGTCAAATCCCGAAAAATTCTGAAAATTAATAAATTAGTTTCCGAATTTTTAGATCCATTATTCATATTCGGAATTTTTCATTGAATCAGCCAATAGGAATGAGAGCTGCTTAAATCCTATTGGCTGATATGAACAGCCAATAGGATTTAAGCAGCTCTAATTCCTATTGACTGATATAAATTTTTCAGCTGATAGGAATGCAATGGTACCCCCAGTATAAAAGGGGTACCTTGCATTTGAATCCTCAGTGTGTGGCGGACGATCGCATTAACTGGACCTCCACATTGGATTGATGATGGACCTTGGCCTCCGCGCATCGACCACTCCGCCTCCGAAGGGATGAAGAAGATACCGGTCCCTCAATGGATGAAGTTGGAGCCGCCTGGATAAAGATGGAGCTGCTGGGATGAAGATCTTTCAAGATGGACTTCAGAAACTGTGAGTACCTAAAGAGGGGTTAGTGTTAGGTTTTTTTAAGGTTTTTTTTAGGTGTTTTTTTTTTTTTGTGGGTTTGGGGGGATGGGGCTTTGTAATGTTTGTAATGTTAGGGGGGTTTGTTTTTATTTTGTAGCAAAAGAGCTGATTTCTTTAGGGCAATGTCCTACAAAACCCTTTTAAGGGCAATGTTTTTTTTTAAATAGGGTATTAGAATAGGAATAATTTTTATTATATTTGATAATTTGCTTGTTATTTTGTGTAATCTTTTCTTTTCTTTTTTTTTTTTTTTTTTAGAATAGCCATTTTTTTTATTTTTAATGGTCAGTAAAAGAGCTGAATGCCCTTTTAAGGGCAATGTCCATACAAATGCCCGTTTAAGGACAATGGGTAGATTAGGTATAACTTTATTTTTATTTTGTGGGTTTGAGGGGTGTTTGTTTTTCTTTTTTAGCAAAAGAGCTGATTTCTTTAGGGCAATGCCCTACAAAAGGCCATTTTAAGGGCCTTACAAAAGGCACTTTAAGGGACCCTTGGTATAGTTTATTATATTATTTTTTTTTATTTTGGGGTGTTTTTTTTTTTGTTTTTTTTTAAACGGAGTATTAGAATAGGAATAATTTTTATTGTTTTGGATAATTTTGTTTGTTATTTTTGTAATGGTAGTTTTTTTTTATTTTTTGTAATGTTATTTTTTTTTTTTGTTTGTAATGTTAGGTTTTAGTGTAAGGCAGCTTAGTACTTTTTTACTTAGTACTTTTTTTACTTTTATTTCACAGGTAAGTTTGTATTTATTTTAACTAGGTAATTAGTAAATTATAATTAATAACTATTTACTAACAAGTCTACCTAGTTAAAATAAATACAAACTTACCTGTGAAATAAAAATAAAACCTAAGCTAGCTACAATATAACTATTAGTTAGGTATTATTTATTTAATAATTGTTACTTTAATTTAGGTCTATTTTAATTATGTTTAAGTTAGGGGATGTTAGGTTTAGGGGTAGGTTTAGGGTTAGGTTTAGGCATTAATATAGTTTAATTTAGGTTGTTGAGATGTGGGGGCCGGCGGTTTAGGGGTTAATAGGGTTAGGTAGTGTTGACAATGTGGGGGGGTGCGGTTTAGGGGTTAATAGATTTAGTTAGTGTTCACGATGTGGGGGGCAGCAGATAAGGGGTTAATAGGTTTAGTTAGTGTCGGGGATGTCGGGGAATGGCGGTTTAGGGGTTAATAACTTTATAAAAAAGGAGCGGTGCACTAAGGTTAGTACAGCAGGACCCCATGCTTCTGCCAATATTTATTCAGACTTTGTGACCTGAGGTAAGGGTATAGCTATTCATGCTTTGATGGGATGCACTCTATGCTTGGTTATTTTTTGTGAGAAGACCCTGGCATTCATGATGGTGCCCTGACCTCCCTGTTACGACCCTCATTTGCTTATTAGATTAAAGGGATGTGAAATTTAAAGTTTTTCTATCATGATTCACATAGAGCATACCATTTTAAACAACTTCCCAATGTATTTATTTTTCTTATTTGCTTCATTCTCTTGATATCCTTTGTTGAAAAGAATACCTAGGCTCAAGAGCTGGGAGCTAGCTGCCGATTGGTAGCTGCACATATTTGCGTCTTGCCATTGGCTTATCAATATGCATAGCCAGCTCCCAGTAGTACATTTCTGCTCCATGAATAAAGGATACCAAGAGAATGAAGCAAAATTAATAATAGAAGTAAAGTGGAAAATTATTTAAAATTGTATGCTCTGCCTGAATCATGAAAGAAAAATTTGGGTTTCATGTCCCTTTAAGTTTCAACTTTAGCCACTGCATGATGGCTTTTTTTTTAATCTCTTTTTTTTTTTTTGCTCTTTAATCTGCTCCTCCTTTTTTAAAAAAAAACAAACAAAAAAAAACTATTTTTGGATTATTTATTACCTGGCTTCAGCCTTTCTCCTGATTATCCTACATAGGGGTCAATTTATTAATGTACGAGCAGACATGATACAATGTAGCGTATCATGTCCGCTGCACATCGATAAATGCTGACAGCATACGCTCTCAGCATTTATCATTGCACCAGCAGTTCTTGTGAAATGCTGGTGCAATACCGCTCCCTGCAGATTCGCCGCTAGCAGGGGGTGTCAATCAAACCGATCGTATTCAATTGGTTTGATTTCTGTCTGCTGCTTCAGAGCAGGTGGACAGGTTATGGAGCAGCGGTCTTTAGATATGGGGCATCATGCTCCATATGGATAAATTGACCCCTTGGGGCCAGATTACAAGTTGTGTGGCAAATCTTTATTTTTCGCTAGCTTCCCTTTTCCTGCCTCTCTCCCGCGGCCCTCTGCCCAACCCTCTCCATTTTTTCACCGAGGCTACCTGGTTGATCTTACCAATAGCATAAGCTTGTCTCAAAGATTCTTGCGCTTCTCAGAATCCAATCGAATTACAAGTTGAAAAAAAATAAAAATAATGTTTTTTCGCTATTGGTAGCCCGAGAAGCACACACATCACTAGCAGAGTTTTGGCGTATGCATGCATGTGTTCCCCATAGAAATCATAAAAAAAAAAGGTGGAAAAAACATAATTTATGTAAGAACTTACCTGATAAATTCATTTCTTTCATATTAGCAAGAGTCCATGAGCTAGTGACGTATGGGATATACATTCCTACCAGGAGGGGCAAAGTTTCCCAAACCTCAAAATGCCTATAAATACACCCCTCACCACACCCACAATTCAGTTTAATGAATAGCCAAGAAGTGGGGTGATAAGAAAGGAGCGAAAGCATCAAAATAAGGAATTGGAATATTTGTGCTTTATACAAAAAAATTATAACCACCACAAAAAAGGGTGGGCCTCATGGACTCTTGCTAATATAAAAGAAATGAATTTATCAGGTAAGTTCTTACGTAAATTATGTTTTCTTTCATGTAATTAGCAAGAGTCCATGAGCTAGTGACGTATGGGATAATAAATACCCAAGATGTGGAACTTCCACGCAAGAGTCACTAGAGAGGGAGGGATAAAATAAAGACAGCCAATTCCACTGAAAAATAATAATCCACAACCCAAAACAAAACTTTTAATCTCAATAATGAAAAAAACTGAAATTATAAGCAGAAGAATCAAACTGAAACAGCTGCCTGAAGTACTTTTCTACCAAAAACTGCTTCAGAAGAAGAGAAAACATCAAAATGGTAGAATTTAGTAAAAGTATGCAAAGAAGACCAAGTTGCTGCTTTGCAAATCTGATCAACAGAAGCTTCATTCCTAAACGCCCAGGAAGTAGAAACTGACCTAGTAGAATGAGCCGTAATTCTTTGAGGCGGGGATTTACCCGACTCTACATAAGCATGATGAATCAAAGACTTTAACCAAGACGCCAAAGAAATGGCGGAGGCCTTCTGACCTTTTCTGGAACCAGAGAAGATAACAGATTAGAAGTCTTTCTAAAATCTTTAGTAGCTTCAACATAATATTTTAAAGCTCTTACTACATCCAAAGAATGTAAAGATTTCTCCAAAGAATTCTTAGGATTAGGACACAATGAAGGAACAACAATTTCTCTACTAATGTTGTTAGAATTCACAACCTTAGGTAAAAATTTAAATAAAGTCCGCAACACCGCCTTATCCTGATGAAAAATCAGAAAAGGAGATTCACAAGAAAGAGCAGATAACTCAGAAACTCTTCTAGCAGAAGAGATGGCCAAAAGGAAGAGAACTTTCCAAGAAAGTAATTTAATATCCATAAAATGCATAGGTTCAAACGGAGGAGCTTTTAAAGCCCTCAGAACCAAATTAAGACTCCAAGGAGGAGAGATTGACTTATGGTTTGATATGAACCAAAGCCTGTACAAAACAATGAATATCAGGAAGATTAGCAATCTTTCTGTGAAAAAGAACAGAAAGAGCAGAGATTTGTCCTTTCAAGGTACTTGCAGACAAACCTTTATCCAAACCATCCTGAAGAAACTGTAAAATTCTAGGAATTCTAAAAGAATGCCAGGAGAATTTATGAGAAGAACACCAAGAAATGTAAGTCTTCCAGACTCAATAATAAATCTTCCTAGACACAGATTTACGAGCCTGTAACATAGTATTAATTACTGAGTCAGAGAAACCTCTATGACTAAGAATCAAGCGTTCAATTTCCATACCTTCAAATTTAATGATTTGAGATCCTGATGGAAAAAAGGGCCTTGAGATAGAAGGTCTGGTCTTAACGGAAGAGTCCAAGGTTGGCAACTGGCCATCCGAATGAGATCCGCATACCAAAACCTGTGAGGCCATGCTGGAGCCACCGGCAGTACAAACGAACGTTCCATTAGAATTTTGGAAATCACTTTTGGAAGAAGAACTAGAGGCGGAAAGATATAGGCAGGATGATAATTCCAAGGAAGCAACAACGCGTCCACTGCCTCCGCCTGAGGATCCCTGGATCTGGACAGATACCTGGGAAGTTTCTTGTTTAGATGAGAGGCCATCAGATCTATTTATGGAAGTCCCCAGATTTGAGCAATCTGAAGAAATACCTCTGGGTGAAGGGACCATTCGCCCGGATGTAACGTCTGTCGACTTAGATAATCCGCTTCCCAATTGTCTACACCTGGGATGTGAACCGCAGAGATTAGACAGGAGCTGGATTCTGCCCATACAAGTATCCGAGATACTTCTTTCATAGCCTGAGGACTGTGAGTCCCACCTTGATGATTGACATATGCCACGGTTGTGACATTGTCTGTCTGAAAACAAATAAACGATTCTCTCTTCAGAAGAGGCCAGAACTGAAGAGCTCTGAAAATCGCACGGAGTTCCAAAATATTGATTGGTAATCTCGCCTCCTGAGATTCCCAAACCCCCTTTGCTGTCAGAGATCCCCATACAGCTCCCCAACCTGACAGACTCGCATCTGTTGAGATCACAGTCCAGGTTGGACGAACAAAAGAAGCCCCTTGGACTAAACGATGGTGATCTATCCACCACGTCAGAGAGTGTCGTACATTGGGATTTAAGGATATTAATTGTGATATCTTTGTATAATCCCTGCACCACTGGTTCAGCATACAAAGCTGAAGAGGTCGCAAGTGAAAACTAGCAAAGGGGATCGCGTCCGATGCAGCAGTCATGAGACCTAGAATTTCCATGCACAAAACTACCGAAGGGAATGATTGAGACTGAAGGTTTCGACAGGCTGAAACCAATTTCAGACGTCTCTTTTCTGTTAGAGACAAGGTGATGGACACTGAATCTATTTGAAAACCCAAAAAGGTTACCTTTGTCTGAGGAATCAACAAACTTTTTGGTAAATTGATCCTCCAACCATGTCTTTGAAGAAACGACACAAGTTGATTCGTATGAGATTCTGCAGAATGTGAAGACTGAGCAAGTACCAAGATATCGTCCAAATAAGGAAATACCGCAATACCCTGTTCTCTGATTTCAGAGAGAAGGGCACCAAGAACCTTTGAAAAGATCCTTGGAGCTGTTGCTAGGCCAAACAGAAGGGCCACAAACTGGTAATGCTTGTCTAGAAAAGAGAATCTCAGAAACTGATAATGAGCTGGATGAATTGGAATATGAAGGTATGCATCCTGTAAATCTATTGTGGACATATAATGCCCTTGCTGAACAAAAGGCAGAATAGTCCTTATAGTTACCATTTTGAATGTTGGTTTTCATTACATAACGATTCAATATTTTTAGATCCAGAACTGGTCTGAAGGAATTCTCCTTTTTTGGTACAATGAATAGATTTGAGTAAAACCCCAGACCCTGTTCCAGAACTGGAACTGGCACAATTACCCCAGCCAACTCTAGATCTGAAACACATTTCAGAAACGCCTGAGCCTTCACTGGGTTTATTGGAATGTGAGAGAGAAAAAATCTTCTCGTAGGCGGCCTTACCTTGAAACCTATTCTGGACCCTTGTGAAACAATGTTCTGAATCCAAAGACTGTGAATCGAATTGATCCAAATATCTTTGAAAAATCGTAACCTGCCCCCTACCAGCTGTGCTGGAATGAGGGCCGCACCTTCATGTGGACTTGGGTGCTGGCTTTGACTTTCTAAAAGGCTTGAATTTATTCCAGACTGGAGAAGATTTCCAAACGGAAACCGTTCCTTTAGAGGAAGGGTCAGGCTTCTGTTCCTTATTCTGACGAAAGGAACAAAAACGATTAGCAGCCCTGTATTTACCTTTAGATTTTTTGACCTGAGGCAAAAAGGTTCCTTTCCCCCCAGTAACAGTTGAAATAATAGAATCCGACTAAGATCCAAATAATTTATTACTTTGGAAAGAAAGAGAAAGCAAAGTTGACTTAGAAGTCATATCTGCATTCCAAGTTTTAAGCCATAAAGCTCTTCTAGCTAAAATAGCTAAAGACATATACCTGACATCAATTCTAATGATATCAAAGATGGCATCACAAATAAAGTTATTAGCATGTTGAAGAAGTTTAACAATGCTATGAGTATTATGGTCTGACACTTGTTGCGCTAAAGCCTCCAACCGGAAAGTGGAAGCAGCAGCAACATCAGCCAAAGAAATAGCAGGTCGAAGAAGATTACCTGAACATAAATAAGCTCTCCTTAGAAAGGATTCAAGTTTCCTATCTAAAGGATCCTTAAAGGAAGTACTATCCGCCGTAGGAATAGTAGTACGTTTAGCAAGAGTAGAGATAGCCCCATCAACTTTAGGGATTTTGTCCCAAAACTCTAATCTATCAGATGGCACAGGGTACAATTTTTTAAACCTTTGAGAAGGAGTAAATGAAGTACCCAGATTATTCCATTAACTAGAATTTACTTCAGAAATAGCCTCAGGGACAGGAAAAACTTCTGGAATAACTGTATGAGGTTTGAAAACCGAATTTAAACACTTAGAAGATTTAGTATCAAGAGGACTAGACTCCTCCATGTCTAATGTGATTAACACCTCTTTAAGTAAAGAACGAATAAATTCCATTTTAAATAAATATGAAGATTTATCAGTGTCAATATCTGAGACAGAATATTCTGAACCAGATAGATCCTCATCAGAAACAGATAAGTCAGAATGATGACGGTCACTTAAAAATTCATCTGAAATATGAGAAGTTTTAAAAGACCGTTTACGTTTACTGGAAGGAGGAATAACAGACAGAGATTTAGAAACAAATTCTTTTACATTAATAGGAACATCCTGAGCATTAGATGTTGAGGGAACAACAACAGGTAATGGATTATTACTAATGGAAATACTATCTGCATTAGCAAGTTTATCATGACATTCATCACAAACTACAGCCGGAGGAACAGTTACCACAAGTTTACAACAAATGCACTTAACTTTGGTAGAACCAGCATCAGGCAGCGTCTTTCCAGAAGTAGATTCTGATCCAGGGTCAAGTTGAGACATCTTGCAATATGTAATAGAAAAAACAACATATAAAGCAAAATTATCAAATTCCTTAAATGACAGTTTCAGGAATGGGAAAAAATGCCAATGAACAAGCCTCTAGCAACCAGAAGCAATGAAAAATGAGACTGAAATAATGTGAAAAAAAGGTGGAGACAAGAATGACGCCCACATTTTTTGGCGCCAAAAATGACGCCCACATTATTGGCGCTAACGCCTATATTTTTTGGCGCCAAGTATGACGCCACATCCGGTGATGCCGAAAAAAATAACACCACATTTTTGTCGCAAAAAACCGTAAAAAAAATGACGCAACTATGAGCAACATCCGGCGTCAATTAGGGCGGTGGAAATTACAAAATGTTTTGCGCCAAAAAAGTCAGCGCCAAAAATGACGCAATAAATTGGAGCATTTTCAGCCCCCGCGAGCCTAACAGCCCACAGGGAAAAAAGTCAATTGAAAAATTTTTAAGGTAAGAAAAAATAATCATTCATATGCATTATCCCAAATAATGAAACTGACTGTCTGAAATATTGAATACTGATTACCCTGAATCATGGCAAATATAAGTTTAAACACATATATTTAGAACTTTATAAATAAAGTGCCCAACCATAGCTTAAGAGTGTCATAATAAAATAAGACTTACTTACCCCAAGACACTCATCTACATATAGTGGATAGCCAAACCAGTACTGAAACGAGAATCAATAGGTAATGGTATATTACAGTATATCGTCGATCTGAAAAGGGAGGTAGGAGAAGAAATCTCTATGACCGATAACAGAGAACCTATGAAATAGATCCCGTAGAAGGAGACCATGGTATTCAAATAGGCAATACTCTCTTCACATCCCTCTGACATTTACTGCACTCTGAGAGGAAAACCGGGCTCCAGCCTGCTGTGAAGCGCATATCAACGAAGAATCTAGCACAAACTTACTTCACCACCTCCACCACGGGAGGCAAAGTTTGTAAAACTGATTTGTGGGTGGGGTGAGGGGTGTATTTATAGGCATTTTGAGGTTTGGGAAACTTTGCCCCTCCTGGTAGAAATGTATATCTCATACGTCACTAGCTCATGGACTCTTGCTAATTACATGAAAGAAAACACCCTACTCACAAAAACCACAATACATTTGAAAAAAACCTAACACCCTACCATAAGCCCCTAGCCTAATAACCCCTAATCTGCCCCATCCACATTGCTAACCATAAATACAATTATTAACCCCTAAATCGCCATCCCCCCACATCGCAAACTTACTAATTAACGTATTTACCTCTAAACCACCATCCCCCCACAACGCAAAGTAATAAACTAACAAAAACTATTTTTTAAGATTAGGGTTTTTTCATTTTTGGGGGGCAGAAAAAGAGCTGAATGCCCTTTTAATGGCAATGCATATCCAAATGTATTTTTTTAGATAACTTTTTTTATTTTGGGGGGTTGGGGTGGGGGGTTGTAATGTTAGGGGGTAATTGTTTTATTTTATGCAAAACAGCTGTTTGCTTTAGGGCAGTGCCCTACAAAAGGCCAATTTAAGGGCTATTGGCAGTTTATTTGTAAAATAGGTTTTTAATTATTTTGGGGTGTTTTTTGGGGGGTATTAGAATAGGATTTTTTATTTTTTTGATAATTTCATTTGTTATTTTTTTGTAAGGGTAGGTTTTTTTTTGTAATGGTAGTTTTTTTTGTGTAAATGTTAGTTTTTTATTTTTTGGCAATGTTAGATTTTTTATTTATTGTAATGTATTTTTTAAAGTAATTAAGCTTAGTTTTTAATTTAATTTTACAGGTGAGCTTTTATTTTTTTTAAAGGTAGTTAGGTTAGTTTTAATTTAATTCATGGGTATTTTATTTGGGGTTGTTAGGGGGTGTTAAGTTAGTTTATTACTTTGCATTGTGGGGGGGATGGTGGTTTAGGGGATAATACTTTATTTAGTTAGTTTGCGATGTGGGGGATGGCAGTTTAGGGATTAACCAATTATTTAGATTGTTTGCGTTGTGGTGGGATGGAGGATGAGAGGTTAACAGTTTATTTAGATAGTTTGCGTTGTGGGGGGGATGGTGGTTTAGGGGATAATACTTTATTAAGTTAGCTTGCGATGTGGAAGAATTGCAATTTAGGGGTTAACAATTTATTTAGATAGTTTGCGTTGTGGGGGTTGGCGGTGTAGGGGTTAATACTTTTATTTAGGGTTGGCGTTGTGGGGGGATGGTGGTTTAGGGGTTAATACTTTTATTTAGGGTTGGCGATGGGGGGTGGGGCTTTAGCGTTGAATACTTTTATTTAGGGTTGGGGATGTTGGTGATGGTGGTTTAGGGGTTAATTGTGTAGTTTATGGGTGCAAGTGTACCTTGCAAGGTATTTTTGTTGTGTTTTGTGCAACTTTTTAGTTTTGTAAAACAGTTTTCCAGAGCTCTTAAGTTGCGGTAAGTATTGAAGCGGAAAAGGCTATTGCACTAGAGCAATTGCGATTTCTCCTGACTTGTAATATCAGCAGGAGAAAAATGTATTGCGAAATCGCCATTGCGCTAGCGCAAAGTCCGTTGCGCCTCTCTTGTTATCTTGCCCTTGGAATTTGGGGGATTTTTTGCTCTTATGCTTCTGACTTTGGTCTGCTCTTGATATTTGCCTGCATCTCACCTCTCACTACACTGGTTCCAGCAACAAGGAACTTTTTTTTTTAATCGCTTTTAATAAGGTCAATTTCAAATAATACAGACAGTATTATACAATAAAGACAAAAAAAAAAAAAAAAGAAAATGCATATGTTAATATTCCACATTGAGCAGAAAACATTAGAAATATACTGACTGTAAGAAAATTATCAAAACAAAAGTGATCTCATTTTATATGATAATTCTTATTAAAACCTTCTAATCAAAACAATAGGCCATTCTAGGACCTTCACAATAAACTTCACATTGTCAGAAGGTACAACTGTAAATATGTGATCACTCTTAACTCACTTTCACCTAGATTACGAGTTTTGCTCTATAACAAACTACATTATTCAATTATTCCTTTTTTCTCTATAACAAACTACATTATTCAATTACTCCTTCTCCCTCTCCACCTGCACTGTTCATTAGCCCATCTCTCTTAAACTCACCTTATTTTTGTACTCATGAACTTTACCTATTCCTAAACACTCTCTCTCCCCCCCTGCCCCTTGTCTCAAAAGCAGTCTCACTACTGCAAATCTGTATCTCATCTCATGTTACTCTCCCTCTTGCTTTTACTAACTGCTGGTGACATCTCCCCTAATCCTGGTCCCCAACAACTGCCTAGCTGTGCACATTCATGTATACCATCCCACAGACTCAAAAAACAAAACTCTGACAACCTTACTCACATTCCTCTTGCATCAAAAGCTACTTCCCCTTTCACTTGTGCACTTTGGAACTCTCGCTCTGTTTGCAACAAACTCACTTCTATACATGACCTCTTTATCTCCCACTCCCTCAACCTTCTGGCCCTAACAGAAACCTGGCTCTCTCCCCTAGACACAGCATCCACTGCTGCTCTGTCACATGGGGGTCTCCACTTCAGCCACACTCCTAGGTCTGGTAATAGACAAGAAGGTGGTGTAGGTATTTTACTTTCCTCTCGTTGCACATTTAAACAAATACATCCCATCTCTTCCCTCACATTTTCCTCATCCGAAACCCACATGATTAGCTTATTCTCTCCTCTTTCTATACGTGTTGCATTCATATACCGTCCTCCTGGCTCCCCAACTCAATTTCTAGATCACTTGGCTGCCTGGCTACCTTATTTCCTTTCCTCAGACACCCCTTCCCTCATTCTTGGTGACTTCAACATCCCTCTTGACAATCCCACTGCCTCCTCTGCAAAACAACTTCTGCAACTCACTTCCTCTTTCGGTTTGTCACAATGGACTGATTCTGCCACTCACAAAGATGGTCACTTCCTTGACCTGATCTTTAGCTATCGATGCACCCTCTCAAACTTCACAAACTCCCCTTTTCCTCTTTCTGACCACCATCTCCTTACTTGCAACATATCATCCCTCCCTACAACTCTCCCTCCTTCTGCTCCTCACACCAAACTTCACAGAAGCATTATGTCATTAGATCAACAACAGCTTTGTAATTCCCTCAAACCTCTCCTCTCATCCTTCTCCTCCTTTTCCTGCCCTGATCTGCCACTATAATTCCACCCTTACATCCGTCCTTGACAATCTCACCCCTCTTACCATAGCTTGGAAATCAAACACTCATCCTCAGCCCTGGCATACTCCTCTCACACGATACCTACGTAGATGTTCCCGTACTGCCGAGCGGCACTGGAGAAAATCTAGGAGTTCAGCTGATTTTTAACATTACAAATTTATTTTGAACTCCTACTACTCTGCCCTTAATTTCCATAAGCAACACTACTTCTCTACTCTTATCTATAATCTTTCTTCAAACCCAAAACGTTTGTTCTCCACTTTCAATACTCTTCAAAATCGACTCCATCAGAAATGAAATCAGCTCTCAACATAATTCCATTCTCTCACCCCCTCAAATGCTCCCAATCACCCACAACCCACATAACCTTAAACTTAGCTCATTCTCCCCTGTTACTGAGGAAGACGTTTCAGCACTTATACTGTGCTCTCACCTCACTACCTATCCCCTTGACGCTATCCCCTCACAGCTACTCCCCTCCCTCTCTGCCACCCTTACCCTTATACTCACACACACTTTCAACCTCTCCTTCAGCACCGGTATATTTGCCTCATCGCTGAAACATGCACTGGTCACACCAATCCTCAATAAACCTTCCCTTGATCCTACCTCCCCATCCAACTACCGCCCTATTTCCCTCCTCCCTCTTGCATCAAAGCTTCTCGTAAAACTAGCTTATGCACGCCTATCCCATTTCCTTACAATAAACTCCCTCCTTGACCCATTGCAATCTGGATTTCGTCCCCATCACTCCACAGAGACAGCAATTGTGAAGGTTACCAACGACCTACTTACAGCAAAATCAAAAGGCCACTTCTCTCTTCTTATCCTCCTTGATCTGTCCGCAGCCTTTGACACTGTTGACCACCCTCTTTTGCTTCAAACCCTCCAATCCTTTGGCATATGTGACACAGCCCTCTCGTGGCTCTCTTCCTACCTTTCAAACCGTACCTTTAGTGTAGTCTTCTCTGGGGCCTCCTCTGCCCCATCACCACTTTCTGTCGGAGTACCGAAAGGCTCTGTCCTCGGTCCCCTTCTCTTCTCAATCTACACGTCATCACTAGGTTCCCTAATAAAGTCCCACGGTTTACAATATCATTTGTATGCCGATGACACCCAAATCTACTTCTCTGCACCAGACCTTTCTCCTTCCTTGCTAACCCGTGTCACTAACTGTCTTTCTCACATCTCCAACTGGATGTCCTCTCACTACTGCAAGCTAAATCTCTCCAAAACTGAGCTCCTTATTTTCCCCACTTCTTCTAAACTCTCCACCCCAATCTCTCTATAACTTTCGACAACTCCATCATTACCCCTACCCTGCATGCCCGATGTCTCGGGGTCACATTTGACTCAGATCTTTCTTTCACTCCTCACGTTCAGTCATTGCCTAAAGCCTGCCACTTCCACCTTAAAACATCTATAAAATTAGACACTTCCTTACACAAGACACAACTAAGATTTTAATCCACTCTCTCATTCTCTCCCGCCTCGATTACTGCAACTCTGTCCTCTCTGGTCTCCCAACCTGCCGCCTAGCTCCTTTACAATCCGTAATGAATGCCTCTGCCAGACTCATCTTCCTTACACTTCGCTCTTCATCTGCTGCACCTCTCTGCCAATCCCTTCACTGGCTTCCTCTTGCTTCTAGGATCAAACACAAAATTCTCATTCTGACATACAAAGCCCTCAACTGCACTGCTCCCCCTATATCTCAGACCTTGTCTCCAGATACTCTCCCTCCCATCCCCTTCGCTCTGCTCACGGCCTCCTACTCTCCTCCTCTCTTGTCACCTCATCACACTCCCGTTTACAGGACTTCTCCAGACTGGCTCCCATCTTGTGGAATTCTCTGCCTCGCTCCACAAGACTCAAGACTCAAGACTTAAAAGCTTCAAGTGCTCCCTAAAGACTCTACTGTTCAGGGATGCATACAACGCTACCTGAACCCTCTTAGCATGTAAGCCTAAGAGTCCAGCTGTTTGTTGATCACCTTCTTAAGTGCTGACTACAACAGTGCAACTCTTGGCAGGGCCCTCTACCCATTTGATCCCTATAATTGTTTTGTTGTACTCCGCACTTGTTTATAAAGCTACAGAATATGTTGGCGCTCTACAAATAACCGATAATAATAAAAATAATAATAAACAGGGTGCGAAACTAACACCAGCAAAGTTGCATTATTTCACTCTCCATAGCGCTGCCATTGCAAGTTACCAAAAAGCCTCCTTGAGCGTGCAATATGGTGGTGATAAGCTCTATACCGCACAAAAGCCAAGGGCTGCTTTGACGTGCTCGTGCACGCTTTCCCCCATAGACATCAATGGGGAAAGAGTGTCAGAAAAACACTAACACCTGAAGTGCGGAATAAAAAATATCCGTAACGCAACCCCATTGATGTCTATGGGGACATTTTTTTACATTTAAACCTAACACCCTAACATGAACCCCAAGTCTAAACACCCCTAATCTGCTGTCCCGACATCTCTGACACCTAAATAAAGTTATTAACCCTTATTCCGTCTCTCCCCGACATTGCCAACACTATGTTATAGTTATTAACCGATATTCCGTTGCTCCCAACATCGCCTACACTATAATAAAGTTATTAACCCCTATTCTGCCGCTCCTGACATTGCCGACACCTAAATAAAGTTATTAACCCCTATTCCGCCACTACCGAAATCGCTGACACCTAAATAAAGTTATTAACCCCTATTCTGCCGCTCCCCAACATCGCCACCACTAAATAAACCTATTAACCCCTAAACCTCTGGCCCCCCACATCGCTGCTCCTAAATAAACCTATTAAACCCTAAACCTCCGGCCCCCCACATCGTCGCTATTAAATAAACCTATTAACCTCTAAACCCCCAGCACCCCACATCACAAAACACTAAATGAAACTATTAATTCCTAAACCTAACACCCTATAACTTAAATTTTTTCTTTCCTGATTCAGATAGAGCATGACATTTTAAGCAACTTTCTAATTTACTCCTATTATCAAATTTTCTTCATTCTCTTTGTATCTTTATTTGAAATGCAAGAAAGTAAGTTTAGATGCCGGCCCATTTTTGGTGATCAACCTGGGTTGTTCTTGCTGATTGGTGGATAAACTCATCCACCAATAAAAAAGTGCTGTCCAGAGTTCTCAATAAAAAAAAAGCTTAGATGTCTTCTTTTTAAATTAAAGATAGCAAGAGAACGAAGAAAAATTGATAATAGGAATAAATTAGAAAGTGGCTTAAAATTGCATGCTCTATCTGAATCATGAAAGAAAAAATGTGGGTTCAGTGTCCCTTTAAAATTAAAATTACAATATAACTATCTTAAAATAAATAAAAACTTACCTGTGAAATAAAAATAAACCTAACATTAAGCTATAAATTAACCTAACATTACTATTCTAATAAAATAAAAAATTACTACCAATAAAAAAATCTTAATTACAAATTTAAAAAAAACCTAACACTATGAAAAGAAATACAAAATCTAAAATTACAAATATTAATAAACACTAATTTACTAAACATAAAAAACACTAAGCTTACAACAAATAATAAATTAAATTATCAAAAATAAAAACAATTGCACCTATCTAATATCCCTATATATATATAAAAAAAATAATAAAAAAAAACACCCCTAGCCTACAATAAACTACCAATAGCCGGTAAAAGGGCCTGTTAGTCTGAGACCTACTGAAATCCTATTGGCTGATTTGAACAACCAATAGGATTTCAGTAGCTCTCGTCCTATTGGCAGTTTTGAACATCCAATAGGATTTCAGAAGCTCTCATCCTATTGGATGATATGAATTTGAAGAATCAAATCAGCCAATAGGAATACAAGGTATGCCATTTTGAAATAGCTACCTTGCATTCAATTTCAGTGTACAGCGGTGACCGTATGAAGAGGACGCTCCGTGCAGGAAGCGAACGGCTTCCAGGATGGCTCAGCCGGGATGAAGATAGAAGACTCCCCTGGGATGGATGAAGATATTGCCTCCTGGATGAAGACTTCATTTTTTGGGTCAGTTTTTTTTAAATTTTTTAAATTTATGGATTTGGCATTTTGGAAAAGAGCTGAATGCCCTTTTAAGGGCAGTGAAAAAGAGCTGAATGATTTTCTAAGGGCAATGCCCATACAAATTTATATTTATAGGGAAAGGGTAAACCAGCGGACCAGAACTGCCTTAAAGTTAGGGGGGGGAACATGTCCAGGTATTTTAGAGGTACCGTGATATTATTATGACAAGATTTAATAGGATCTCTTTCAAGCCTGTTATGCACTTAATGGGATGAGCAAAAGGGTGGGTGATGTACTAAACTAACTCTCCAATATGCTAAACACAGAACCTGTATCTGTTGTGAAAGATATACCAAAATATTGCCTGGGAAATAAGTATTAAGGTGGAGGAGGGTATAAAAGCTTATAATCAGTAAGGCTTCAAGGAATAATTTTGCATAATGGGATATGCGTGCAGTGGTTTTCAAAGAGTGCGGCCAATTCGATCAATAGTAGTATAAATATGCGACTGAGGCTATATAAGTATAGGAGGTAATAAAGCTTAGTTGTGATAAGTGGTAAATGATGCTGGAGGCATAGGTTCAGGGTTATAAAGATATCTCCAAGATGCTTTGAAACAGTACATGTTAATCTTGGTTACTACAACATCACCAATATTATAGTTTAAATGTTATTATCGTCTAAAATATAACAATGAAAACCCGTGAACAACTAGTATAATAGCAAGTTAATTGCGCCCAACATATCAGCCAATATCGGTGTGATTTATACTAAAACTTAGATCAAATAGGTACTACCGCAATTATGAATAAGGCATAGAATAACTATCATATTTACATCATTCAAACACATGAGAGTAGATCAGAATGTTTGCTAACACAATAGACAACTCAAAACCTGCGTACCTTGGAAAAGTAGAAATAATCACACTCCTATTACTTAAAATGACATGCATTGGACATACCTACTAAGACTATAACAAAGAAAGTGACTCAAATAACTCAGTAATCTAAGCCTGGGTCTCAGCTCTCTGGGGGGCTGTTGGAAATAAAATGTGCTGTGCTATAGGGGAAGTTGGGTAGGGAACACTAGATTTAAAATTCTTGGTAATGCTCACATATAAGCGCAGTGAGGAGTGTAAGTTAAGGCTTATTAATCATTAGATAGACAACTAAAGTGGTAGAGCCAATATAGAAATATCCTGCATGATACATAATACACACCATATACATCTAGTGTTACAACCATACCCTAAAATATAAATAGATATCCCTTTTACGTTATAGTGTCAGGACTGTACAGTTAGCTGATCTCACCAAGATGGTATAGTTTGTAGGGCAATACTTATGAACCAGAGAGACATCCTATTTCAGAGGTTATGCATTTCCGCTAACACAAAAGAGTCTCTCAAGCCAAAGGTACTATAATGAGGTAGCATCTCCATAATATTAGGTAATCAGGCATTAAATCCTGTTTGGCTTATATATAAGTATATTGTGAGGACTATCACAGTAGTATCAGTCTCTAGTAAATGTGGTAAACAGTTTGGGAGCTGCATATAAATGGGTAAAAGAGAAACAACACAACCTCTGCAAAGCATATCACTAGAATAGATAATCAGTCCAAAAGAATGTAACACAATTAACCTAAAAATAAGTGAGACCTATAAGGGGAACTAGACATTAATCAAAGGGAATAACTGTAAAAATCAGCCTGACAGTGTGAATTTAAATCCTGTTACATATATAAAGCATTGTGGTTTCCATATAGGTATTTACATACATATTGTCGCCTCTAGTTAGATCTAGAAGAGAGCCCTGGGAGGTTAATATGTCGCATCACTAGCCTACTCCTATCAGGGGTATAGAATCAAATGTCCCAAATAGAAAACTGCCACATGAGCATATCAAAGACTCGTATCGGTGATTCTTAGTGGGTGCGAGCAGTGATCGGGCAGGGGATTCCACAATGTTAAAGTCAGCTCTGCAGTTCTGATCCCCGGCGTAAACTGTGCGGGAGCGGTTTGAGCGGTAATTAAGGGAGCTAATGAGGTAAGTGTAACCAGAGCTCCTGGAGTTCTACCATAAATGTGAAAGTCTCTGCTGAGCCAACTAACAATGTCCTTGCCAGTAATTTCTGATTGAGGACCAGGAGACCAACTGTCCGGTGTAAGCTGAGATCCGTACTGCATCTCAGTATAAGTGCGAGGTGAGGTCCTTGAAGGGTATTGAAGCACTGTGATACCTAAGCGAACCTTTAACCGGGGGCATGTCACCTCAGTTATGGTTCTCTGCTGTAGCAGTCCCTCCTCCATGACCATCCAAGTGCTTGGGCTTACTATGCTGCCGACATTCCTAATAGACACTCTAGGGTGACTCGAATCAGCTGTGGAGGCTTGTGGCATCGGAATCTGTAAAATCTCAACCGGCATTGCAGCGTGGATCCCTGCTGTTGTCTTATCTTCAGGTCTCCGTGCTGTGAAAACAGTGAGTGGCAAGTCGCTCCATTCCTGTGAAGTAGCCTTAAGTGTAGTGTAGTAACAGCCAGACTGTGGTTTCTCGTGATATGGTACTGGAAGGCAGTCTGGTAGTGTCTCCTGCAGCATAGTCTCTGACTCCATTTGTTCTGTGCTGTTGCTATCTTCTCCCGCCATTGCTTCTTTTAATGTATCGGAAAGGTCTGAAAAGCAATAGTCTAGCTGAAGGCTCAGATCTTGGAGGAGAACATGCAGCATCCCCTTATCCTCCTCGGTAAAAGCCATTATTTTCCTCTGGTTGATAGAGTATCACCAGCTAGAAGTGATGTTCGACAAACCGGGAGAGGGCTTCACGAAACTTGTACACCCAGGCCTTACTTGTCTGGAGGAGGTCACAAACACCGTAAAACTAATAGAGCTAGGTATTTTCATGAACAATAATCTTTCATGTAAATAGTTGAGCAAAAGTCTATCACAGAAGCTGATTAATTTCATAAAAAATTGAGATATTTGGGATCCCTAGCTGGAGATCACTGAATTTGCGTCCGTGTTAGGTTTTTTGAAATTTGCAATTTAGATTTTTTTTATTGGTAGTATTTTTTTTTTATTAGAATAGTAATGTTAGGTTAATTTATAGTTTAATGTTGGCTTTATTTTTATTTCACAGATAAGTTTTTATTTATTTTAAGATAGTTATATTGTACTTTTAATTTAAAGTTAGGGGGTGTTAGGTTTAGGGGTTAATAGTTTAATTTAGTGTTTTGCGATGTGGGGGCTGGCAGTTTAGGGGTTAATAGGTTTATTTAGTAGCAGCGATGTGGGAGGCCGGAGGTTTAGGGGTTAATAGCTTTATTATAGTGGCGATGACGGGGAGCAGCGGATTAGGGGTTAATAGCTTTATACAGTGTCGGCGATGTCGGGGAGTGGCGTATTAGGGGTTCATTGCTTTATTATAGTGTTTGCGATGCGGGAGGGTGGAGGTTTAAGGGTTAATAGGTAGTTTATCGGTGTTATTGTATTTTGCAGCAGTTTAGTTATGAGTTTTGTGAAACATTTTTTGTTTTTCGCAAAATCCATAACTACTGCTCTCTGATGGTGGTATGGATCGTGTTGTATACGCTGTAACGCAAGAATTTTAGCCGAACCACACAACCTGTAATACCGGCGCTATGAAAATCCCCCACAAAAATGTAATTTTTTTTAGTGCGGAATGGAAGTTACATTACAGGCTAAAATGCTTGCGGTATAGCTATACCGACATGACTCATAATATGCGTTCCTGGCCTTTATGCTGAAATGGCCATTTTTTCAGTGTTAAAAGCCGTAACGCAACACCGTTTGAGAATAGTAATTCTTACTATATATCAATAGTAACATATACAAATTAAACAATTGAGGAAATGAAACTTAGAACAAAAATAAAACAGTATTTGAGCAAACTAGAACCTAAATGATATCCCCAATAAATAACTAAAGCTCAAAAGGAGTTTTAGAAATGCCCTCTTAACATCAATATGAGCTTCTCTGTGTGTAAACATGAGATTTACAAGGACCATAGTATAAATATTACACTGATATAGCATCCTAGATTATGTAGCCTCTAAAATGGAAGTGGTCCTGGTCTAGAAGAATAAACCATGCTAAAGATTTTAGAGGTTCAAGAGCTTTATTATTTTTTTGTATTAAGCAGACCTCATTAATTATAGCTACACAAACTTGACAATGCAAGCTCACTGCATAAACTGTAGTATGCAGACTCCATAATCAAGTAAAATGTTTTAGGACAAAGGCATTTCCAGACAGGAGTTCACTGTTAGCAGGGCAGCTCTGCTCAGTTAGTCTCAACAGTGTGAGGTTTCAGATAGGAATTCTATAGAAAAAAACACAACAGCGCATCTGCAACTCACAGCACTATTTATTGCAGTCACTAAAGACACACATAAATATACACTTACAAGATAGTAAATAAAAAGCACTAAACATCCTCATAACAGGTGCTTGATGATGGACTACCCTCTCCAGCATTTCTCATGGCTACCGACCTGCAGTTCCGAGTATGTAGCAGGTGATTCCGTAATTGAAATCCTATAGTGCAAGATTCCACTCAAAAGACTAAAGCAGCTTATAGTTAATGATTCACGCTGATCTCCTACGCGTTTTGTTCATGCACAGGCAAACTTTCTAAAGGATTAAAAGTGAATACCTTACCCGACACTCGGGTGCTGTCAGGGTGCCAGGAATCAGACTGAGACGAGAAGTGCAAAAATAATCACACCTTTAATAATAGCAAAAAATAATAAAAAGTTCAGAAAAAAATAACAAGCCAAGAATCAAAGTCAGACGAGCCGAGTCAGGAGCCAAAGGGAGTAGTCAGACGAGCCAGAATCAGGAACAAGGAGAACAGCAGAGACAGGAACAAGCCAGGGATCAGGAACCAGGAGGGACATCAGACAGCCAGGTAATACACAGGTGCTCTCACAAACAGGTCTGAGACAATGCAAGGGCAAAGCATACTGAACAGAGGCCCTTTAAATAATAAGTGATGACATCACAATTCTGAGACTGCATCCTGTCTCACACTGATGATGAACACCAGTCTGGCCATAAAAGGAAGTGCAGGAAATGAGCAGCATCACACAGTATGCACCAGAGTCAGCAAGAGAGGTGAGTAAAATGGCTGCCAGCAGCACATGGCAAACACAGGAGGGAAAAAACCTTGACAGGTGCTCCATAAAACAAATTTGGTTCAGCACCCTGGATAGCCCTTGCTGATTGGTGGCTACATTCAGCCTCCAATCAGCAAGTGCTAACCAGGTGCTGAACCTAAAGTCGGCCAGCTCCTAAGCCTTCATTTCTGCTTTTCAAATAAAGAAAAACTGATAATAGGAGTAAATTAGAAAGTTGCTTAACATTGCATGCACTATTGGAATCATGAAATAAAAAAAATGGGTTTAGTATCCCTTTAAGAACATTTAAAAATAGGAGCTGAAGATCAACTTCACAAGAGAAGTCATAGAGAAGTTATCAGGACTAAAGTTAATATCAGAGCAGAAAAACATCATGGGAGAGGCAAAGTGCTGGCTTAAATATATCTCCCATATAGATCTAATGGATTTTAGCCTATTCCCAATTTTGGTAGCTGATGGTCATCTGTATAACCCATTGTAGGCTGCCATCTACTCTCAGAGAAGTCCAAACCACGGGCACATAGGTAACAAAGGGGTTAACATGGCAGATTGTTGTAGGTCTTCCATGAATTTGGACTCAAATCACAGTTTAATGCTTTAAAGGGCCATAATACCCAAATGTTTAAACACTTGAAAGTGATGCAGTATAGCTGTAAAAAGCTGACTAGAAAATATCACCTGAACATCTCTATGTAAAAAAGTAAGATATTTTACCTCAAAAGTTCCTCAGTAGCCACATCCAATTGTAAAGGACTTCTAAGCAGCAAATCAGTACGTCTGTCCTGGGACAGCAGAAGGAGCGAGCTTTCGTGCACACTCATCTTATTTCCCTATTCAGTGTAAGGAAGTTTACAATGAAATCTCATGAGAGTTAAGTGAAATCTCATGAGATCACAGTAAAAGAGTTCATGACCTTAGCACTGCTGATGCTTATTGGCTGCTGTTCATTTCTTCATTTTTTTTTTTTTTTTACCTGCAGCTGGGCTGCAGCTGAGTATAACTTTTTACACAGAACTTACTCTACTGAGCTGAGGAAATTGTGAGGTAAAATATCTTCCTTTTTTACATAGAGATGCTCAGGTGATATTTTCCTGTCAGCTTTTTACAGTTATACTGCATCAGTTTCAAGTGATTTAACATATGAGTATTATGTCCCTTTAAGCATGGAATCTTGTGTCTGTCATCCTGTTGGGTCATAGTATGTCCCCTTTCACCCTCCAGGAGGCTGTCCGCATCCACCGGGTAGCCACCAGGGAAAGCTTTTCATCAATCTTCTTCAATATCACGGCCACTGTCGATCTCATCCTAACGCCATTTTCCACAGACCGCTGAGTACTAGAGGCCCCAACCTGTTCCTAAGTTATACTCTATGATAACTCTGGAACTCTCCCCGGTTGGTTCCAAGAAGCAGTGACATCTAAGAACTTGTCTTCCAGCTCTTGCACTGCACTCGCTTGTGTAGTAGGATAGATTTCCCAGGGAAAGTCTAATATTCTCGGCTGATCTTGCTGCCAAGTTGTATCTCTCTGCTTATAGGTGATATGGTGCAAAGCATCAAAACATTTTCAATCCAGTCACATATTTTCTTCTGAAAGTCATCAAGAAATTCTGTAACAGCTAGATATAGCTCCCCCATGCCTAAATTTTTCTAAAAAGTGCTCTAAAGGCATCACACAGTTACCTACTGGGTGAATTGTGTGGCAGCCTAAGCCACAGGATCAGCTGATCACATTGAATCAACTGATGCGGCCCTATTACCAGTGTACTCTACCCGCAGTCTCATGGCTTTACTGAAGAACATAGGTCAGGTAAAAAGACAAAGCAGATACTCCCAAAATAATACAACAATTAATAAAATAACCCCTAAAATCTGTAGTTATATCAGACCATTTGTAACAAAAACATCAATTCACAAATTATAATTTTTTGATAGACAAAACAAAATTCCTATTAAACAATTATGAAATAATGATTAAGCATCACTAATGTCCATTCCTAGAATGGCATCTGATCTGTAGGAGAACTAGGAATGATGCTGCATTACACAACATAATTAAATATCTCCTAGGATCAATGCAGCTACAATAGAAATGATCTCACAGAATAGCTAATTGTATGGTCTCCCTGTCTTTTACAAATTCCCCTATTTATTCTTTTTCATCTCCATTTGGGAAATCCT
Organism: Bombina bombina; assembly: GCF_027579735.1. NCBI lineage: Eukaryota > Metazoa > Chordata > Amphibia > Anura > Bombinatoridae > Bombina > Bombina bombina. Next base: position 1,073,629,565 of record NC_069500.1, read on the forward strand.
TAGTTATTATTACAATTTCACCTCTGCTCAGAGAAAATTTAAAAAATGTTTTATCTATATTCTGTCCTCCTTTTATTTCAGGAGTACCAGAATTTACTGTTATACCATATTTAAAAAAATAAAATAATTTACAGCAATGTTATGATGCTATATGCCATTAATTTTCCTGTTTGTTTTGCATAATTAATCCAACCATGGCATGTTTTCCATGGCGATCATGAGACTCCGGTGTTCTTCACACTCAAATCCATGTTACAAGTGGTGCACTGTTCAATTTCCCGAAAATTCGTTCGTGCAAACTAGTGGTAATTTACGCTCCCCATATTTTCTATGGGTAGTGTTGAGCAGCAATGTCCGTTCATTTATACAAGTTGAAAGTAAATGCGATAGCGTGAGGAAACCGTTAAACTAAAAAAAAAAAAAAAAAAAAAAATATTAACCCCTAAACCACCACCCCCTCATCACATCAAACAAACTACCTCTCTATACTATTAACCCCTAAACCGCCAGAGCCCCACATTGCAAAGTAACTTTATACACCATTAACCCCTAAACTGTCACATCCCCACATCGCAAAGTAACCTACTACACTATTAACTCATTAACCATCATACCCCCCACCACAAAGTAACCACCTAACATCTAAACCCCCTATTCTAACACCCCCTAAGTTACCCCAAAATAGACTAACCTTACCTTTACAAAAAAAACAACTACTTAAAAAAAAAACTTATCTGAAAAATTTAAAATGAAACTAACTTTACCTTTACAAAATAAAAAGCCTTAAATTAAACACAAAATAAAAAACCTTACATTACTTTATATAAATAAATCCTAACATTACACAAAATAAACAAACTAACATGACACAAAATACAAAAAAACATGTTAAAAAAAAATAACAAATTACAAAAAAAAAAGAAGATTTATGGCTATTCTAAAAACCTACTAAAAATTAAATAAAAAAAAAATCTATTATAACACTAAACTACAAATAGTTAGTTAGATTACAAGTTTTGCGTTATGAGTGAAAAAGCATCGTTATGCTTCATAATGCTGCTTTTTCCCTAACTTCGCTATTACAAGTCTTGTAGGTATAGCAGTAGCGCACACCTTTTTGGCCGTCACGCAACGTCAGTAACGCACTTTTCAAAAAGTCCTTTTTCAATGGGACTTCCGTAGCGCCGGTATTACGAGTTTGCCTAGGAGGCCAAAAAGTGAGCGGTACACTCTATAACCACAAGATCAGTACCACCATCAAAAGTCAGTAGTTATTAGTTTTACGCTACAAAGCCGCACCATAAAGCTCATAACTAAAGTGTTAAAAAGTACACTAACACCCATAAACTACCTATTAACCCCTAAACCGAGGCCCTCACGCATTGGCAAGAAGTCTTCATCCAGACGGCTCCTTCTGTCTTCATCCATCCGGCACGGAGCGGGTCCATCTTCAAGACATACGGCGCAGAGCATCCTCTTCTTACGATCATCGCTGAAAAATGAGTTTCCCTTTAAGTGACATTATCCAAGATGGTGTCCCTTAAATTCCTACTGGCTAAAAGATTTCTATCAGCCAATAGGAATTAAAGGGGAAAAATCAGCCAATAGGATTGAGCTTTCATCCTATTGGCTGATTTAATCAGCCAATAGGATTGAGCTCTAATTCTATTGGCTGTTCCAATCAGCCAATAGAATGAGAGCTCAATCCTATTGGCTGATTGCAACAGCCAATAGGATTTTTACCCCTTTAATACCTATTGGCTAATAGAAATCTTTCAGCCAATAGGAATGTAAGGGACGCCATTTTGGATGACGTCATTTAAAGGGAAACGTCATTTTCCAGCAATGATCGTAATTAGAGTATGCTCCACGCCGGATGTTTTTAAGATGGACCCGCTCCGCGCCGGATGGATGAAGATAAAAGATGCCGTCTGGATGAGGAGTTCGCCGGCTGGATGAAGATGGAAGAGACCACCCGGATGAAGACTTTTTGCCGCCTGGATGATGACTTTGCCGGCTGGATGAGGATGGATGTCCGGACTTCGATAACTGCAAGTGGATCGTCGGGGGTTAGTGTTTTTAAGGGTTTTTTGGGTGTTTTTTTTAGTTTAGGGTTTGGGCAATGGTTAGCTTAGGTTTATTTAGATAGGTTTTTATTTGGGGGGGTTGGTTGAGTGGGTGGTGGGTTTTACTGTTGGGGGGTGTTTGTATTTTCTTTTTACAGGTAAAAGAGCTGATTTCTTTGGGGCAATGCCACACAAAAGGCCCTTTTAACGGCCATTGGCAGTTTAGTGTAGGCTATGGGTTTTTTTTATTTTGGGGGGCTTTTTTATTTTGATAGGGCTATTAGATTCGGAGTAATTCATTTTTATTTTTTATAATTTCGTTTTTTTATTTTTTGTAAATTAATGGGATTTTTTGTAATTTAGAAAATTGTATTTTAATAATTTAATTTATTTTATTTTATTGTAATGTTAGTTTTTAGTGTAAGACAGGTTAGGTTTTATTTTACAGGTAACTTTGTATTTATTTTATCTAGGTAGTTATTAAATAGTTAATAACTATTTATTATCTAGTCTACCTAGTTAAAATAAATACAAACTTAGCTGTGAAATAAAAATAAAACCTAAGATAGATAAATGGGGTTAATAACTGTAATGTAGGTGGCGGCGATATCGGGAGTGGCAGATTAGGGTTAAGAATTTTATTTAGGTGTCGGCGATGTGTTTTTGAGGAAAAGACTGTTAGTGGGTGACTCTATTTTGAGGAATGTGTATTTAGGTGAAAGTAAAGGAGAAATAAGGGAGGTTAGATGTCTTCCAGGAGCTACTGCTCACAGGGATAAGAATCGTATTTTGAGAATTGTTAAGGCAGCAGGAAAGGGAAGTGAGTTAGATGTGATTGTTCATTTAGGAACAAATGATCTGGCTAGTAATCATGTTGCTACTGTTCAGAAAGAGTTTTGTGACCTAGGTAATCGTTTAGAGAATGTGGCATCAACTCTATCATTTTCTGCTATTTTACCTGTGTATGGCCAGGAAGCAGGAAAGATGGAGCGGATAACAACATTTAATTCTTGGTTATATAAGTGGTGCAGGGAACGAGGATTTGGTTATATTGGCCATTATAGCTCTGTTTGGAAAGATACTAGGTTATTTAGGAGAGATGGCTTGCATTTGCATGTTAAAGGAACAGAGTATCTGGGAGAGGAGTTCAAATGCTTTATTAGAAATCATTTAAACTAATAAAGGGGGGTAGCCTTAATATATCCACCTGCCCCCCACAGCATGCCAAAACTGTTAGTCCAAGTAACAATTCTAGAAATTCTAGTAGAAAAATTCTTCGTGCCATGATCACAAATGCTTGCAGCTTAGGAAATAAATTACCTGAACTCATTTCAATAATGACTAGGGACAACTTAGATTTAGTAGCTATAACAGAAACATGGTACAATGATTTGCATGACTGGGACATAGTCATACCTGGATACAGGTTATTTAAAAAGAACAGAGTAGGAAAGAAAGGTGGAGGAGTTGCTCTGTATGTAAATGAAAATATAAAGGTTACTGAAAATGTAGGAACAAATGATGAGGTGGAAAGTATTTGGGTTACTTTGGAAATTGGAGATAAAAATGTGTTTAGAATAGGGGTTGTATATAGGCCTCCATTGCAGGATGAACAACTGGACAATCTGTTATTAGAAGAAATAACCAAAATGACCATGAAGGGTAAGGTTATAGTACAGGGGGACTTTAATTTGCCAGATATAGACTGGAAGATTCCTTCTGCTAGATCAGCTAGAAGCAGGTATTTTCTTGAATCTCTGCTAGGGGAATCACTTGAGCAATTAGTTAAGGAACCAACTCATAAGGAAGCTATATTAGATCTAATACTTACAAACAGTGATACAGTTTCAGATGTGTCTGTAGGTGAGAACTTAGGATCCAGTGATCATCAATCTGTTCGGTTTAGTATTCATGTGCAGGAACTGTCCACCCAGACTAAGACAAAAGTTTTAGACTTTAGGAAGGCAGATTTTTAATTAATGGGAGAATACCTAAAAACTATTTAAAAGGGAAAACTCGTATTACAGGGGTTCAAGAACAGTGGGAATTTGTGAAAGGTGCCATTTTAGATGCAACCACACACTGTATTAGACATGTCTGTAAAAGTAAAAGAAAGCGGAAACCAATTTGGTTTTCCAAAGAAGTAGCACATGCTGTAAAGACAAAAAAAAAAGCTTATAAAAATTACAGACACACACAAGCCAATAATGATATAAAAATATGGAGACTCCAACAAAAATGACTAAGCAGTTAATTAGGAAGGGTAAAGCTCATGCAGAAGAGAAGATAGCACAGACAGTAAAATATGGGGACAAAACATTCTTTAGATATATCAGTGAAAGAAGAAAAAATAAGGTAGGAATAGTAAAATTGAAATCAGTTGATGGTAGAATAATAGAAGGAGATAAGCAGATTGCAGACTGTCTCAATGATTACTTTTGTTCTGTTTTCACAAAAGATTCTGAAGATAGAATGTCTACATTAAGGGATGTTACGAAAAATAGAAACAAGCTTAACAGTAATCTTTTTACAGAGGATGAAGTTTTGTTAGCATTATCAAAAATAAATGTTAAAAAGGCAGTGGGTCCTGATAATCATCCAAGGGTTTTAAAAGAACTTTGATCAGTGCTAACTGCCCCATTAACTGATCTGTTTAATCAGTCACTATTAACAGGATCTGTCTAAGGTGATTGGAGAATAGCAAATGTAATACCTCTTCATAAAAAGGGCAGTAGAGAAGAATCTGGTAACTACAGGCCAGTTAGTTTAACTTCAGTAGTAGGGAAATTAATGGAAAGACTCTTAAAAGAAAGAATTATGACTTACAAAAAGACAAACAATTTAGATGACCAAAATCAGCATGGTTTTACTGTCAGACTAATCAAATTGACTTCTTTGATTATGTAACAAAAGTATTAGGCAAGCGTGGAGCAGTTGATGTAGCATATCTAGATTTCAGCAAAGCATTTTACACCCTCCCACACAATAAACTAATTCACAAACTGTATCTCCTTTGTCTAGATTCAAAAATTGTGAACTGGGTGGAATGCTGGCTTAAGGACAGAAAACAAAGTGTCTTAGTAAATGGAGTTCATTCAGCAGAGGGGGCTGTTACTAGTGGTGTTCCTCAGGGGTCAGTTCTGGGGCGTGTTTTGTGTAACATATTTATCTGTGATATCAGCAAAGGGCTACAGGGGAAAGTATGTCTGTTTTCAGATGATACAAAAATTTGTAACAGAGTGGATGTTCCAGGGGGGGTAGATAAAATGAGAAGTGACATACAACAATTGGAGGGTTGGACAAACGACTGGGATCCAAAGTTTAACACAGCAAAGTGTAAAATAATGCATTTAGGGAAGAAAAATCCAAATGCTAATTACAGACTCAATGACACTTTACTGACTGTTACAGATGAGGAACAGGACTTGGGAATTATTATTTCAGATGATTTAAAACTTAGTAAACAATGTAGTAATGCAGTGAGTACGGCTAGCAGAATGATTGGATGTATTGGTAGAGGTATTTGCAGCAGAAATAGTAAGGTTCTTATGCCACTTTATAGATCATTAGTTAGGCCTCATCTTGAGTATTGTGTGCAGTTCTGGAGGCCATATCTTCAGAAGGATATTAACAAACTTGAATCTGTGCAAAGGAGGGCTACCAAAATGGTACATGGTCTAAAAAATAAAACTTACCAGGATAGGCTAAATGACCTAAATATTTATAGCTTAGAGGAGAGAAGGGAAAGAGGTGATATGATAGCAACTTTCAAGTACGTTAAAGGGCTTTGTAAAACTGAGGCTGTGGGTATTTTACATAAAATGGAAAATTCAAGAACAAGGGGTCATGATCTCAAGCTAAAAGGTAGTAGATTCAGGAGTAATTTGAGGAAGCACTTCTTTACATAAAGAGTGATTGATTTATGGAATAAACTTCCTCAAGAGGTAGTAGCAACAAACACTGTGGGAGACTTTAAAAATGCATGGGACAAGCATAAGGCTATCCTACAAACTAGATAAATTTATACTGTTAGGTAATATCGGGCAGACTTGCTGGGCCTATGGCTGTTATCTGCCATCAATATCTATGTTTCTATGTTTCTAAGGGCGGCAGTTTAGGAGTTAATAACATTATGTAGGTGGCGGCAATATCGGGGGCGGCAGATTAGGGGTTAATAACTGTAATGTAGGTGGCGGCGATATCTTGGGCGGCAGATTAGGGGTGTTTAGATGTGGTTTTTATGTTAGGGTGTTAGGTTTAAACATATTTTTTTCTTTCCCCATAGACATCAATGGGGCTGCGTTACAAAGCTTTTGTTATCGCGATCGCAGGTGTTAGGCTTCTTTTTAGCCGGCTCTCCCCATTGATGTCTATGGGGAAATTGTGCACGAGCACGTCAAAGCAGTGTTTGTATTTCAGTGCGGTATAGAGCTCAACACCACCATATCGCCCGCACAAGCCTGCTTTTTACAAACTTGTAATAGCAGCGCTATAGGGAGGTGAAATAACGCCACTATTGTTTTGGCCGTTAATTTCCCTATATCGCTGATAGCTGATAGCTAGCTAATTTGTATTACATTGTGTTATTATGAGTGTCACTGTACTTTGATATATATATTTTATGTATTTTGTGACACTTATTATTCGAGCGTAACAGTAACCAGAGCTCTGAGGTTGAACTATTATGACATACATTAAATTCAATTGCGGTCAAGCAATCGTGTTTACTTAAAATTTTTAAAATGCACACTACTTCTGATATGCGCAAACAGTCATGATAAACCTGATATCGCTTGCACACAACTGTTAGCACGTCACTCATAATCATGCCCTTAAAGGGATAGTCTAGTAAAAATTAAACTTTCATGATTCAGATAGAACATTCAATTTTAAGCAACATTCTAATTTACTCCTATTATCATCTTTTAATTTGTTCTCTTGGTATCTTCATTTTGAAAAGCTGGAATGTAAGCTTAGAAGCTGGCCCGTTTTTGATTTAGCACCTGGGTAGTGCTTGCTGATTGGATATCTACATTTAGACACCAATCAGCAAGCGCTACCTAGGTTCTGAACCAAAAATGGGCCGACTCCAAAGCTTACATTCCAGCTTTTTAAAATAAATAAACCAAGAGAACAAAGAAAATTTGATAATAGGAGTAAATTAGAAAGTTGCTTAAAATTGCTTGCTTTATCCAAATCATGAAAGTTTAATTTTGTCTAGACTATCCCTTTAATGTGCACTTGTGCCTAAACAAGTTATTTGCCAGCCTGACATTCCTTGCTTATTATATTTAAAGGAGCCAAAAGGCTGTATAAAAAAATAACATGGTAGCTGACCCTGAGATGCCTTTTAATCTTTGGCTGTAAAGGTTTTTTTGAATACACAGCATTGAAAATGAATAGTGTAAATTACTGACTTCTAAAGCATAAAGAAATTATAACAATACTAAACATTTAAGGAAAGTATTATCAACCTAATTATAGAGAAAACAATTTATTTACAATGTTCTTTTTACAGAAAAGGAACAAAAACAAAAAACAAAACATGATTTGAAGATTTCATGATACAGACAGAGCATGCCATTGTATAAACAACCTTCTATTTTACTTCCATTATCTAATTTTCTCCATTGTCTTGGTATCCTTTGTTACAAAGCATTTCAAGAGAATGAAGCAAATTAGTAAACTGGAAAGTTGTTTAAAACTGTAGGTTAATCATGAATAAAAAAACTTTGGGATTCATGTTCCTTTAACCATTCATTTAAAAAGACATTCACTGTATATATAGTTTCCTCTGCTCCTCAGGTCTAAGCAATATTGATCCGTGTGGTGGAGTTTGTAGATTATATTTTGAAACACAGAATGGTTACTAGGGCAACAAGTGATACAGAGGTTATCATTTCCATTCCAAATGTTTTTTATTTTCTTTACTGGGTTTTCTAGAATTTAAAAAGAAGTTGAGAATCTTGATTTCTTTCATTAAGGTGGTCATAGTCCACAATCCATTGCTCCTGGGAATTACACTCATGGCCACGAGGAGGAGGCAAAGATCCCACAACTCCCAGAGCTCTCTTAAAGGGACATTAAACACTTTGAGATGGTAATATAAAATGATAAATGGTGTGTATACAAAAAAAATACACTTTTATTACTTATTTTGTCCCCTTTTCATTTGACTTTATTCTAAAATTTGTGAGCATTTCAGGTCCTGTTAGAAATGGCAGTGCAGAACACTGTTATATTCCACTCAGCCAATGGCTGCACACTTTAGTGACCTAATTATAACTGTCTCTAATTTGCCACAGCAGAGAGAGTTACATCATGGCTGCACCCATTGTTTTATAGACATTAAGGGCCAGATTACGAGGGGAGCACAAATGAACAATTCAGCAGTTTTTGCACTTGTCGGGTTGCGCTAATATTACACATCGGTTGCAGATGAGCCCTCCAACAATGCTGACAGGACGGACAACAGTGGAGATGAGACAGGCACACTCATGGTGGGATCACAAAAATAATCTTTGAAACAGGAAACATGATATTGATAAGTGCAGTAGTCCCCAAGGGGGGCATGAAGGTGAGCTGCTATTGAGCAAATTACAATCATGGTAGTAACAGTATCCCACTCTGCAAAAATTTGTTACCTGCTATTTAGGAGATGTGTATGATTACCTAGCCAGGTAGGCATCCTCATTACGTTCAGCCGTTAAACCTTGGGGTATTATCCACTCCTACTATTGTTAACGTCTACTATGATGAACTCATTGACAAATGTTAAGCTTTATGGGCTTACAGATAAAGAGGGCGCCAGAGGCCAAAAGTATCAAACACCAATTTATATCAACAAACAAATCATTTATTAAAAACAGATGAATATAGAACCTAAAAGGGACGTCTCCCTATAACATAGTAAAATAGTTATAATGCCTAAAAAATTCAATATATAAAAAAAGGTAAAAATCATATAGTACAAGGACAAGAAGCAATTAGGCTTGTTACAAAATTAATTCTCGGCTATTTTTGTATACAGTCTATACCAGAAATCTAGTGTACACAATGTAAAAAGGACAATGTCCGTTTGTATAAAGCTTAGATTAAAATGTAGCTCATATAAGTTTTCAGTCTGTTTGTTACAATCCAAAAGTTCAGTTATCAGTCAGGTTATTAAAAAATATAATAAAATATATTTTTTAATAACCTGATAACTGAAGTTTTGGATTGTCACAAACAGACTGAAAACTTATATGAGCCACATTTTAATCTAAGCTTTATACAAGCGGAAATTGTTCCGGTCAGCCAATAGAATGCGAGCGCAATCTGATTGGCTGATTGGATCAGCCAATCGGATTGAACTTGAATCTGATTGGCTGATTCAGTCAGCCAATCAGATTTTCTTACCTTAATTCCGATTGGCTGATAGAATCCTATCAGCCAATCGGAATTCGAGGGACACCATCTTGGATGACGTCATTTAAAGGAACCTTCATTCAGCGAGTAGGCGTCGGTTGAAGAGGATGGATCCGCGTCGGCTGGAAAGAAGATGGCTCCGCTACGGATGGATGAAGATAGAAGATGCCGCTTGGATGAAGATGTTTGCCGGTCCGGATGTCCTCTTGTGCCCGGATAGGATGAAGACTTCTGCCGGTCTGGATGTCCTCTTCTGCCCCATCGGATGAAGACTTCGGCCCGGCTGGGTGAAGACGACTCAAGGTAGGGAGATCTTCAGGGGGGTAGTGTTAGGTTTATTTAAGGGGGGTTTGGGTTAGAGTAGGCGTATGTGGGTGGTGGGTTTTAATGTTGGGGGGGTTGTATTTTTTTTTACAGGCAAAAGAGCTGATTACTTTGGGGCATGCCCCGCAAAAAGCCCTTTTAAGGGCTGGTAAAAGAGCTGATTACTTTTTAATTTAGAATAGGGTAGGGACCTTTATTATTTTGGGGGGCTTTTTTATTTTATTAGGGGGCTTAGAGTAGGTGTAATTAGCCTAATATTCTTGTAATCTTTTTTTATTTTTTGTAATTTAGTGTTTGTTTGTTTTTGTAATTTAGTTTAGTTTATTTAATTGTATGTAATTGTAGTTAATTTATTTAATTAATTTAATGATAGAAGTAGTGTTAGGTTTAATTGTAACTTAGGTTAGGATTTATTTTACAGGTAATTTTGTAATTATTTTAACTAGGTAGCTATTAAATAGTAAATAACTATTTCATAGCTATTGTACCTAGTTAAAATAAATACAAAGTTGCCTGTAAAATAAATATAAATCCTAAAATAGCTACAATATAATTATTCGTTATATTGTAGCTATATTAGGGTTTATTTTACAGGTAAGCATTTAGTTTTAAATAGGAAGACTTTAGTTAATATATATATATATATATATATATATATATATATATATATATATATTTAACTTAGGGGGGTGTTAGGGTTAGGGTTAGACTTAGCTTTAGGGGTTAATACATTTATTATAGTAGCGGCGAGGTCCGGTCAGCAGATTAGGGGTTAATAAGTGTAGGTAAGGTAGCAGCGACGTTGGGGGGGGCAGATTAGGGGTTAATAAATATAATATAGGGGTCGGCGATGTTAGGGGCAGCAGATTAGGGGTTCATAGGGATAATGTAGGTTGCGCCGGTGTCCGGAGCAGAAGATTAGGGGTTAATAATAATATGCAGGGGTCAGCGATAGCGGGGGCGGCAGATTAGGGGTTAATAAGTGTAAGGTTAGGGGTGTTTAGACTCGGGGTACATGTTAGGGTGTTAGGTGCAGACTTAGAGAGTGTTTCCCCATAGGAAACAATGGGGCTGCGTTGGGAGCTGAACGCTGCTTTTTTGCAGGTGTTAGGTTTTTTTTCAGCCAGCTCAGCCCCATTGTTTCCTATGGGGATATCGTGTACGAGCACGTTTTCCCAGCTTACCGCTACCGTAAGCAACGCTGGTATTGAGAGTTGAAGTGGAGCTAAGTCAACGCACCCTTTTTTGAGCCTATCGCAGCCCCTCAGACAACTCTAAATACCAGCGTTGTTGGAAAGGTGCGTTGGGAAAAAAAGCAGCGTTAGCTACGTGGCTTTTTACCGACAAAACTCTAAATCTAGCCGTATGTGTCCCAAAATGTGAACCCAGAACATTTGGGTGTGTGGGCTGCTTCCTCTTCAAAAATACTCCTGTAGAACAAGTGGTATTCAATCTAATAAACAAAAAACAGGAACAGGGCACCCCAATGGTGTAATATCTTCAGACTCCAAAAAGTGATATATATAGAAAGAAACGTACTCACAGATTTGTATGCACTCAAACAGTGCTATTCATACAGGCTGGACTGTTGGAAGCCACCCAGCTGACTTGCATATATTCATTGATGCTGTGTATGGATATCAATCCCCAAAGCATGTACCAGAAAAGGATTGATGGCTCAAAACAGATACTGCTGGATTGCGATAACCTCCTTTCTCCAAAATCAACTACCAGAAAAGGAAAGGTAGCCCAAAACAGATATTGCTGGATTAGCGATGACCTTCTATCTCCCAATAAACTCAGATCGGCAATAGAATACAATAAAAAATGCTTTAATTAAAATTAAAAAAAAAACATCAAAGCACTTTGCTCACAAGTTTCTTGGTTTACTATTTCATCAGGTGAGTAATGTACTAGAGCCGATCGAGAATTTAAATATCCTTCCCAGTGTGCATGCGCATGTGACGTCACCACAAATAGCTAATTATCACATTGGTCTGAAACAGGTGTCAAGCTTGCATAGCGCTCTGTATTAATTAGGGAAGGCTTTATTTTAATAACCGATCCTTCACAAGCCTGAGTCTACAATCAACTATCCCATTGATGATCATAATATGCCCCTTTTCTCACTAGATATATAAAAACTTGCAATATACCCAGATCCTCTTTGTTTGCAGTGTGCACATGTGACTCTGTTGTCAAATGTCAAAAGATGAGTGGCCAATCCCGTAATGTGTAACCACACACACCCACATCCTTCCCGCAATAGTCCGGATGCTGTACGCATGTGTGGCCACACACCGTGATGTAAAATCACAATTGCCAATCACAAAATGACTAACACACACACCTGCACTCTGCCCCCATGGGAAAAATAAATAAATATATATATATATATATATATATATATACATATCCATAGGGATAAACGTCTGTATCATATAGTGTGCCACTCTTTATTACTTTAACGAAGTGAAACTTAACCCATATCAGCCCACAAAAAACACCCTATGGAGCAGATGATAAAAAAAATATATAAACATACACATACTGACATAACACCTGCAGATGTCAGAATGATATACGCACCATAGTCATTAGGTGCATATTGTTACTACATCATTATATATATATCAATACAATAATATAAAGTGATCGATTGAGTGATAATCATGATGGGACTATGGGTTTTAATAATCTCCCTACAAAGACCACTATAGTGTACTTAATTTAAAATAGGTTCAACTCCAATAACTTCTGAATATCATTTAAAAGCTGCCATGTCTACGTTCTCATTTAGACCAAAGGGGAATAGAGTGCGCAATTTCCAAACCCAATATGTTTTACGTTGTCGCAAACGTATTAGTCTATTGGACCCCCAATATTTTGGGATCCATTATATCGGAGTGATGCTAATACACTTTTTTTTGTCATCATGTTGGCAATTCACATGTCTCAAAACACTATGTTTAAGAACTGCTTTATCAATATTTCTCAGGTGTTCACCCCATCTTTTCTTAATAGGTCTACTCATGCAACCTATATATTTCATGCCACATATTCAATCTAAACAGTAAACCACAAATAGGGTGTCACAATTGATACAAAACTTAATATCAAAAATCTCATTTGTCTGTGTTGATCGAAATTGATCAGTACCAACTGGAATATGATCGCACAATCCAAACAGTTTTTTCCCACATTTGTTGATTCCCTTCATTCCTAGTTTAATTACTGGATTGTGATCAATCCTGGAACTATTTTTGCCTTTCATGATCTTGGCCACTACTTTGCTCTTGGCTAGTTTATTTTTCAAAGTGGGGGCTCTAGTAAATGTGCATATTGGAGTTTCAGACAAATTTTTTTGAAAGATCGGATCATTCCTTAAAATAGGCCAACATTTGTTCAAGATGTTTCTAATAATATCAAGATTGCTGGTATATTATGTAATGAACCTCAACTTTTTGTTCTTTTCTTTTTCTTTATGCTTTATTTCTAAAAGTTCTTCTTTTTTAAGCCCTTTGCTTTTACAAACCCATTCTCAATTAGACCCAATGGATAGTTTTTTTCTTTAAATCTTTCTTTTAGAATAAGGGATTGTTCTTCAAAACTTTTTGTATCAGAACGATTCCTTCTTAGTCTACAGAATTAATTGAATGGAATGTTCCTTTTCCATGGTTTGTGATGATTACTGTTGAGATTTAGATGTCTACTTGTTTGAAAAAGGTTTATGTGGCTACATTACCATCTATGTCCCAATCTAAAATAAGATCCAAGAAATCTACTTGATGTCTCTGTATTTTAGAAATGAAGGTGAGACCCATATTGTTGGAATTCAAATGTTCCACAAATATGGATGCTGCACATTTATCCCCCTACCAAAAGAAGATCAGATCATCTATATATATTCCATAGAACATCAGGTTTTCCCCAAACTTAGAAGTCGAGATATATCTATCTTCGAATTGACCCATAAAAAGGTTTGTGAAGCTAGGGGCAAACCTGGTGCCCATGTTTGTGCCCTTAGTTTGTAAAAAGAATTGTTCTTGGAACACACAATAATTGTCTTCCAGGACAAAACAAATGGCCTGTAATGTTCGTGGGATATTTCCCTATCAGACAAAGCTTGGCCAGTAGTCTTCTTATCCCGGCGTCAAGTGGAAGGATAAGGAAATATCCCAGAACAAAGTGAGTTTATGAAATGAGGTAAGCAGTACTCACGGTAGACATGGTAGTCCTTCACGGTAATAAGACGAAGGCAGAGAATGGTCAGAGACAGGCAGAGTCCTGCAACAGAGAGGCAATCCAGCAGTATAAAAATTCAGGGGTAAACCAATAGAATGGTCAGGAACAGGCAGAGGTCAGCAACAAAAGGTAAATCAGCAGTTTAGCAGTTCAGGTATGAACCAGTAGAATGGTCAGCAACAGGCAACGGTTAGCAACAAAATGGTAATCCAGCAGTTAGTAGTTCAGGGGTAATGCAGGAGAATGGTCAGACAGGCAGAGTTTGGTAATGATAAGGCAATCCAGCAATACAAGAGTTAAACAGGCAGTTTGGTCAGACAGGCAGAGTTTGGTAATGATAAGGCAATACAGCAATACAAGGGTTAAACAGGTAGAGTGGTCAGACAGGCAGAGTTCAATAACGATATGGCAATCCAGCAATACAAAGTAATATAGCACCCAGGAGCACACACAGTAACACCTATTCTTGGGCATAGATGAGAGCAACTGAGGTAGTCACATAGGTGCAGGATTCATGCCAAGAGAGCACAGGAAGATCTGGACCTGCCTCAGGATGCAGGACATGCGGGGATGATGTTATTGCAAGCACCTGAAGCAACCGCCGCATCCATGGCATCTATGAGTTTAATCAGACTTTTCACATATTGTTTAGTCGGATCAAACGTTCATTTTATCCAATAAGATCCTGTTGGCTTCTGAAAAGTAATCTATTCTATTCTGGAGAACTACCCCTCCTCCTTTATCCACTTGTAATTATTAGATCTTTATTGGAAGTTAACTTTGTTAGAGCTCTCCTTTCAAATTTATTGAGATTAGACCTATCTGCTTCAGTGTTTTGGATCTCATTAAAATCATTTAATACTAATGTATGAAAAAACTGCAAGACTGGACAATTATTGGGTGGATTGAAGTTTGATGGTAGCTTGAGGTCAGTATGAATATAGTCCTCAAAAAGATGTTCTGTTGACTCTTCCATATCAGCTACTATCAAATCCTCAGACAAACCCCTTCCCAAAATCGCTATTTCTTTGTTAGATACTTTATGACTAGAAATATTGTAGATACCTTTACTTAGCTTCCAAAGTTTCTTCTTTTTTTGTAGTTCTGTCTCACCCTCTGCTGCCACGCTTGCAAATGATCTTTTCCCTCTTAATATTATAAGGGAGTCTATATTTGGATGTTCAGCTCTCGTTTCCCTTTCTAGCTGTCTCAGAACTAGGAGATTTATATTCCTCAGAGTAAATCTTTGGTTCCGTTTTCTCTGATATACATTTGGATTAGGGGCTGCCGAAAAACCTGCATTTCATTTCGGTATTCATATCTATCTATAGATGAAACATACTCTCTAGTAGAGGCAAATCAATTGTCTCTATTGATCCACTAGGGCCTATTTCTTTGTCTATAAGGGGATGATTTACCATGGCCCTCATACTATCTATTCTAATTAGTGTAATTCCAAGATGTAGAAGCCAAGGATACATGATTGGTTTTATGGAATTGTTGAACTTCCCCTCTACTTTCCTTGTTCTTTTTCTTGTATTTGGGTTTATTATATTGTTTTTGTGTCCATCTATCTGCTCTACTGTCCCTAGACTGTTCTAATGGGAGATCATCTTTGACAGTGTTCTCAACTACTTTATCTTTCTTGTTAAATCTGTAGACTAAACCTCCCTTATAGTCTTCTTCATCTCTAGCCAGTGTTTTTATTTTAATCTGAACTATCTTTTTTTGGTATTCATCTGTTTTCTTAATTACCTCAGTGTTCAGAGTATCATACTTCTCCTTTGTTTCATATTGTTTTAATTCAGTTTGTGCTGTCTCTATTTTTTCTCTTATCTCTGTAACCAGAGTCTCCCTATGCTTAATTAATTGGTCAATTAATTTGAAGGAACATTCATTCAGGATGATTTCACACTTTTTTAATAGTTCCTCATCATCCTTAAATGAACAATGCTTCAAAATTCTTAGACCTCGTAGGATGTGTCCCCTTTCTAAATATTTCTTCAATGTCTCCACACCCCACCAATGTCTATGTTCTGATTTTATCAGCTCTTCTAATTTGTCAAACAGCTGTTTTATAGATGGTTGATCAGTATCTATCACATTCCTTTTAGAGTAATAACACAACCTACTATTATGTCTTTCAGTGATGTTTTGCATCTTCCTAGATTAATAATAATCTAGATATATAAAAACTATAATATTGTTTAGTGATAAGATAATAGGTCAATTACCAATTAATCATAATACTAAACGCACAAATAAATATTAATAATAATAAAATCCTAAAAATATTTAGCAATGCACAAATATGTACACGATATTAAGTGCAGTGATGATATAATCACACAAGTGATAAAAAACTAAAATTTGTGTTAATAAATTGTTTATATTGAGAAATCTCCCCTAATAATAGTAAAAAGGATGACTATTAAGTGTCTCAAAACATCCTATACAAATAATGTGTCACAAATCTCAGTATGATGTTGCTCTACATCCAATAATAACACAGAAAGAAAATAACAATGACAAAATAATGTAAGCGCCACAAATCACAAACGAATGGTAATCATTACAAACCATGGAAAAGGAACATTCAATTCAATCAATTCTGTAGACTTAGAAGGAATTTTTCTGATACAAAAAGTTTGGAAGAACAATCCTTATTTTAAAAGAAACATTTAAAGAAAAAACTATCCATTGGGTCTAATTGAGATGGGTGCTCCAGCCTAGAATTGAACCTGGGACCTGTCTCTATTTCTGCTGCTGTTCTTTCCCAGCATGTCGTCTTACCTCTTTGCCACCAGATGGCTTGATCACAGGATAAGAATATTGGGTTTTTCTGTTTGCTGCAACTTTGGCACTCTGGCTCCACCTGCTTACCAGCTGAAACAAATCATATAATCAACAGCCTGCTATATTTGGGAGGTTTGCTTGCAGTTCTTGTTCTTGACATTGAGTGTTATACTCTGACAGACCCTCTGGTCCTGTTTCCTGAGTGAATACAGATTTGTTGGATTTACTGGTGCCTGATTTCTGCTTCATTTACAGACTGCTTCTTGATTTTCCCTTGGCACTGTGTTCCATTTCTGGACTGATTTCCTGGCAATTGATCTTGGCTAATTCTCTATTTCCTAAGGACTGACTCAGGTACTTTTGCTTGCTTGTTACCTGTTACTACAGAGTTCCAGTTTGCAGTCTATGCAAGTTTCCTGTTTGTTACTACAGTGTTCCAGTCTACAGCATATGCAAGTATCCTGCTTGTTATTACAAATCTGCATTCCTGCCTGTTACTACAGAGTTTCAGTCTACACCATATGGTTCCAGTCTACATCATATGCAAGTATCCTGCCTGTTATTACAAAGATCTGCATTCCTGCCTGTTATTCCAGAGTTCCAGTCTACAGCATATGCAAGTATCCTGTCTGTTATTACAAGGATCTGCATTCCTGCCTGTTATTACAGAGTTCCAGTCTACAGCATATGCAAGTATCCTGCCTGTTATTATAAAGATCTGCATTCTTCATGTTATTACAGAGTTCCAGTCTACAGCATATGCAAGTATCCTGCCTGTTATTACAAAGATGTGCATTCCTGCCTGATACTACAGAGTTCCAGTCTGCAGCCTATAGACTTTGCCTTATATAATTTGCATATCTCTGCATTGCTAATTATCCTATCAATAAAACCATCACCTTTATTTCCTAAAACCTTGTACCTGTTTAACTATGCCAAAAAGGAAAGACTCACGCAGACAAAACACAACTTTAACCCCAGAACCTGACACCTCTGCACAACAGCTCCCAACTCCTGAACCTTCTCCCTTGCAGAGTATGACAATGGGTTTGTAAAAGCAAATGGCTTAAAAAGAGATGAACTTTTGGAAACAAAGCATAAAGAAAAAGAAAAAGAAAAGAACAAAAAGTTGAGGTTCATTACACAATACAACAGCAATAATGATATTATTAGAAACATCTTGAACAAACATTGGCCTATTTTAAGGAGTGATCTGATCTTTCAAAAAAATGTTGGCTGAAACTCTATTATGCACCTTCATTAGAGCCCCCCCTTTGAAAAATAAACTAGCCCAGAGCAAGGTAGTGACCAAGATCATGAAAGGCAAAAAGAGTTCCAGGATTGATCAGAATCCAGTAATTAAACTAGGAATGAAGGGAATCTACAAATGTGGGAAAAAATGGTGTGGATTGTGCGATTATATTCCAGTTGGTACTGATCAATTTTGATCAACACAGACGAATGAGGGTTTTGATATTAAGTCCCGTATCAATTGTGATACCCCATTTGTGGTTTACTGTTTAGATTGCATATGTGGCCTGAAATATATAGGTCATACTAGTAAACCTATTAAGAATATATTTGGTGAACACCTGAGAAATATTGATAAAGCAGATCTTAAACATAGTGTTTTGAGACATGTGAATTGCCACCATGATGACAAAAAATAGTGTATTAGCATCACTTCAATATAATGGATCGCAAAATCTTGGGGGTCCAATAGATTGATACGTTTGCAACAACGTGAAACCTATTGAATTTGGAAAATTGTGCACTTTAGTCCCCTTTGGTCTAAATGAGAATGTAGAACGTATCTTTATTTAAAAAGCAAAACTGTACGTTTAGATGCCGGCCCATTTTTGGTGAACAACCTGGGTTGTTCTTGCTAATTGGTGGATAAATTCACACACCAATAAACAAGTGCTGTCCAGGTCTGAACCAAAAATTGTCTGGCTCCTTAGCTTAAATGCTTTCTTTTTCAAATAAAGACAACAATAAAGACAGAGAACGAAGAAAAAATGATAATAGGAGTAAATTAGAAAGTTGCTTAAAATTGCATGCTCTATCTGAATCACAAAAGAAAAAAATTGGGTTTAGTGTCCCTTTAATTGCTATTCAGAAATGATTGGAGTTGAACTTATTTTAAATTAAAGGGACATGAAACCCAATTTTTTTTATTTCATGATTTAGAAAGAGCATGCAATTTTAAACAATTTCCTAATTTACTTCTATACTCTAATTTGCTTTATTCTCTTGATATTCTTTGCTGAAAAGCATATCTAGATAAGCTTAGTAGCTGCTGATTGGTGGCTGCACAAATATGCCTCCTGTGATTGGCTCACCCATGTGCATTGCTATTTCTTCAACAAAGGATATCTAAAAAATGAAGCAAATTAGATAATAGAAGTAAATTGTAATGTTGTTTAAAATTGTATTCTCTATCTGAATAATGAAAGAAAAACTTTGGGTTTAGTGTCCCTTTAAGAACACTATAGTGGTCTTTGTAGGGAGACTCTTAAAATCCGTAGTCCCATTATGATTATTACTCATTCGATCACTTTATATTATTGTATTAATATGTATATAATTATGTAGTAACAATATGGACCTAATGACTATGGTGCATATATCATCATGTTTAACCATATCTGTAGGTGTTATGTAAGTATGTGTATGTTTATATATTTGTTTTTATATTTATACATGTGTTTTTTTTATCATCTTTCCAATATAGCTCCATAGGATGTTTTTTGTAACACTATAATTTGGATAATGGTATTATTGGAATGTCAATTCCACCCTTTGGGACTGCAGAAGCGTGAATAATTCTACAATTTTATATATATATATTATTCTGATAGCCACAATGTGGGCTGATATGGGTTAAGTTTCACCTCGTTAAAAAGTGGCACACTATATGATACAGACGTTTATCCCTATGGGTATATATATATTTTTCCCATTGGGGCAGAGCGCAGGCGTGTGTGTTTGTGCACACTGCAAACAAAAAGGATCTGGGTAGATCGCAAGTTTGTATATATCTAATGAGACAAGGGGAATATTATGATCATCAATGGGATTGTTGATTGCAGACACATGCTTGTGCAGGACCGTTTATTAAAATAAAGCTTTCACTAATAAATACAGAGCGCTATGCAAGCTTGACACCTGTTTCAGACCAATGTGATGATTAGCTGTTTGTGATGACATCACATGCGCACTGGGAATAAGGGAACGCTGGAGAAGGGTATTTAAATTCTCGATCGACTCAAGTATATTACTCACCTGATGAAACGGTAAACCGAGAAACGCGTTGTGAGCAAAGTGCTTTTATGTTGTTTTTATATATTTTAATTAAAGCTTTTTTTATTGTATTTTATTGCTGATCTGAGATTATTGGGAGATATTAGGTCATCGCTAATCCAAGAGTATCTGTTTTGGGTTAACTTTCCTTTTCTGGTACTTGCTTTTGGAGAATGGAGGTTAGTCCAATCCAGCAGTATCTGTTTTGGGCCATAAATCCTTTTCTGTTACTTGCTTTGCGGATCGATAGCCATACACAGCATCGACAAATATATGCAAATCAACTGGGCGGCTTCCAGAAGTCCAGCCTGTATGAATAGTACTGTTTGAGTGCATACAAATCTGTTAGTACGTTTCTTTCTATATAGGACCCCTTTTCCTGTTTCTTGTTTTTTAGAGATATAGTAATACCTATTTATAAATACATAGAACATATTCTGCTATGTGCAGAACATTGGAATGTTAAATATTTACACTAAATACATAGTTAAAACTTTTATTAAAAATGAATATTGACTAATATGCTTATATGTTTTCATCTTCTTAACTGCAAAGGGCTCCAATGCACCTATATATATTTCTATAAATGTGTATATATGTATTTATGTGTTTATATGTGTAAACATGTCTTTAAATACATATATGCACATATAAATACATAAATACATATGTACACATATATAGACACACGCACACACACACACACACATATATATATATATATATATATCAGTGACGTGCGGTGAGGTCAAAGACTGGTGAGGCATTCGCCTCTAGTTATCAAGCCGTCAAAGGCAAATACACTGGAATTCCACAGCGTATTTGTGGGGAGGCTAATTTGCCTTAGTTATCAAGCCCTACTGCCCGGCAAAAGTAGAATCTAGTGACGTAAGCTTCGATCCACCGGACTCAGTCCGACACAGATCGATGCTTATGTCACTAAAGATGTTCCGAACACAAGTTTGGCACAATCTGACTACTTTTGGTAGTTATTAAACTACTACCAGGTACACTCGCTACTATTCCGGGCCAGCGTACCTGGATTTCTATCCGCCACCCTGGAGGCGTGGATCCCATAGGAATCAATGGGAGTCTGACCATAGCGAAAGCTCATGTTCGCTGCTGCCCGATATCCCATTGATTCCTATGGGAAACATCTGCACCTAACACCCTAACATGTACCCCAAGTCTAAACACCCCGAATCTGCCCCCCTACACTGCGGCAACTAAATAAAGTTATTACCCCCTAAACCGCCGCTCCCGGACCCTGCCGCCATTATAATAAACTTATTAACCCCTAAACCGCCACTCCTGGACCCCGCTGCAACCTACATTATACATATTAACCCCTAATCTGCCACCCCCTATACCGCCGCCACCTACATAAACTAATTAACCCCTATCCTGCGGATCCCTGACCCCGCCGCAACTAAAGAAATTGTTTAACCCCTAAACCGCCGCTCCCGGACCCTGCCGCAACTATAATAAATATAGGAGGATAGAAAAACAAGGGGCGCCAACATAGTGTGAATCAGTTTGGAAAACTGGAAAACAGTAGTTATAATAAAATCTACTCACAAGTGGAGTGGCACCTAGAACCAACTGGGTGCATACAGGCAGGCTGACATTCAGGACCAGCAGTCAGTACGCTGGGGGTCTCACTCGGGAGACCTGTGGGTGGGTCAGATGAGGTAGATGGAGTCGGCTGTGTGTCGTCTGGTGAGCCGGATCGCCACTGTGGAAGTCCAAAGGGCTGTGTTGTTTATCCCAAAAGGGTAGCTGCTCACACGATCAGCCTTGTTTCCAAACTAGTTTCCAATGTCAGTGTATGGAACAAAGGGATAAAAACCAAACTGGGTATAACCACT